>NC_142443.1:119018461-119333076 GCF_059453495.1 Arachis ipaensis | reverse complement strand
TGGTCCAAAGCAAAAAGAGTGTGCTTAAGAGCTCTGGACACCTCTAACTGGGGACTCTAGCAAAGCTGAGTCACAATCTGAAAAGGTTCACCCAGTTATGTGTCTGTGGCATTTATGTATCCAGTGGTAATACTGGAAAACAAAATGCTTAGGGTCACGGCCAATGATGCCAAGGCATCATAGGCTAGTTTCACTAGTATTTTTCTGTTAGTTTTAGTGGTTTTATGCATTTTCTTGAGCTTAAAGTAACCAAGAATGGTTAAAAGAATAACAAAGCAATGAACCATCCAAACAATATGATTTTGATGCAAATTCCATGAGTTTTAGTTATATTACTTGAATGCTATGAATGGAAGATTTCTCATGAAATTTTGCAAGACTTTGATGCATTTGTTTGGATGATTTCAGGGAAGAAGAGGCTAAGCAAGGAAGCAACAAAATCAATAAAGGAAGCTTGAATATCACATGTGGAGTTTAAGTTCCAGTTTAAGCCTAAACTGGAGCTTAAACGCCAGAATCATGAAGGCTAAGAAATGCTGGAATTGAAGTTTAACCTCCAGTTTAACCTTAAACTGGAGGTTAAACGCCAGAATGAAAAGTCTCACCAAAGAAGCATTCCACGTTTAACCTCCAGTTTGACCTCAAACTGGAGGTTAAACGCCAGAATGATAATGCCACTCAGGAAGGAGTTCCACGTTTAACCTCCAGTTTAACCTTAAACTGGAGGTTAAACGCCAGAATGGGAAAAGCACCAGGGAGCCATTTCCACGTTTAAGCTCCAGTTTGACCTCAAACTGGAGCTTAAACGTGTTCGACCAAGTTTTCTCCTCCAGGGTTGCTCTCTCCATTTCCACGTTTAAGCTCCAGTTTGACCTCAAACTGGAGCTTAAACGTGTTCGACACCTCCAGGGCTACCCTTCCAAGCTTCCACGTTTAACCTCCAGTTTAACCTTAAACTGGAGGTTAAACGTGTTCGACCTCCAGGATGCCTCCTTCCATTTCCACGTTTAACCTCCAGTTTAACCTTAAACTGGAGGTTAAACGTGTTCGACCTCCAGGGCTGCCCTTCCTATATCCACGTTTAAGCTTCAGTTTAACCTTAAACTGAAGCTTAAACGTGTTCGACTACATGACTCTCCAGGGCTGCCTTCTTCCATTTCTACGTTTAAGCTTCAGTTTAACCTTAAACTGAAGCTTAAACGTGCTTCTACAAAAGGCCTCACTGGAAGTGTCTGGCGTTTAAGCTGCAGTTTAAGCTTAAACTGCAACTTAAACGCCACTCTTGGAAAAGGTTTCTGGACCAAAAAATATTGTGGTTTAAGTTAGTATTTGAGCACAAACATTAACTTAAACTTATTCTGGTATGAAACCCAATTGAATATCATGGTTTATGGGATTGGGCCTGAAGGATTGATGAGTCTGAAATTTCAATTTGTTGAGTCATGTGTCATTAATTGATTATCACTAAGTTGGCTCAATGAATGTTACAGAATTTGGATCAGCAGCCTCATCAAGATTATGGATCATAAACCCAAAGCAAAAGGAAAGCAGGGAGAGGCCTCAAAGCCCAAGAAACACAACAGAAGCTCAATATAGAAAGTGTATAAATAGGATAGAATTTAAGTTAGAAAGGGGAACTTTTGGAACTTTTACCTTCACTTTTAGCTAGTTTTCGTTTCTTTGTAATTGAATTCAGAGCTATGACTCACTAAACCCCCTTTCATTGGGTTAGGGAGCTCTATTGTAATTCAATGAATCAATAATAGTTTATCTTCTTCTTCAATATTTTCTCTTGAATTTTGTTAGAAAGCTTCTCGTTCTAATTCCATTGGGTAGTTGTCTTGGGAAAGAAACTACCCATAATTGGAATCCTTCGGAACCTTGGGAAAGGAATGGAGGATTCATGCTAGAGAAGCTTTCTCACAGTGAATTGAATTGGGGTTTGGATGGATATTGTGACATGTAATCCTACCAAATTGTGGTTCATGAAACTGTGTGGTATAATCAGTGAATGAGCATCATCTCTTCTTATGAACATTTAAACCAAGGGATTGGGAATTTGTTTGTTTTAAGAGAGAATTGGTGAGCCAAGGGATTGGGATCCAATCATATAAGATTGCCAAGCAAAATTTAATGAACGCATTGGTTGAGGAAGAGATATACATGTTTTGATTCGGAGATCTCAATATCTCCTAACACCCAATGAATCCCCCATTTCTGATTTCCAATTTCTCTTTACATTCTGCAACTCAATTCTTGCAATCACCCCCATTCCCTTTTAATTTCAGCAATTTACATTCTGCTCTTTAATTCATGCAATTTAAGATTCCGCCATTTCAATTTCTTGTCATTTACTTTTCCCGCCAATTTTACATTCCGCAATTCTCATCTAAATCTTGATTCCGCTCAACTAGAACACACTTCTAATCTGAATTGCTCACTCAACCAATCCTTGTGGGATTCGACCTCACTCTATTGTGAGTTTTTACTTGACGATAACCGGTGCACTTGCCGGAAGGAATTTTGCCGATCGTGCAATTTCCTAAATCGAAGCATAACTAGTTTATGCGCATCAA
Organism: Arachis ipaensis; assembly: GCF_059453495.1. Lineage (NCBI taxonomy): Eukaryota > Viridiplantae > Streptophyta > Magnoliopsida > Fabales > Fabaceae > Arachis > Arachis ipaensis. The sequence continues at coordinate 119,330,500 of NC_142443.1, read as the reverse complement.
GTTTATGGCGCCGTTGCCGGGGATTGGTTTTCGATTGACAATTCTCCAATTGGAAGCTAACTAGATTGAGCAATTTCTCTTGCTTTGTTAATTCTGTTCAAGTTACTTGTTGAATTTTAATTTCTGCACTCGGTTACATGCTTTCTTTCTTTATGCCTTTAAATTCAAGCAACTAACTCACTGACTCACTAACTGTTTGAATTAATTCCTCAATTGCTCTAACCATACTCTTCCATTAACCAAGAGTATTTCACTTGTTTGTGCCTGTGCTGTGTTCTTGTATGACAGGTAGGAGAGGAGAGACATCAACTCCTCCATATATCAAACCAGAGAGGACCCTTCATAGACTGAGAAGGGAAGCAAGAGGGAAGAGAGTAGTGGGAGAAGAGGAATCTGAAGGAGAATCTGAGGACAATTTTGAGGAAGCTTTAGATCTCAACATGGATAGAGAAGTTCACAACCATGAGAGAGCTGACGGAAACAATGCCATTCCTGAGAGGAGGGTTCTTAGTTCATACAAAAACCCAACCTCTGGGAATTGTGGTAGCAGCATCCAGAAACCACCCATTCAGGCCAACAATTTTGAACTCAAACCACAGCTAATATCACTTGTGGAGAATCATTGTTCATTTGGTGGAAGTGCTAATGAAGACCCTCCATCCAAGCTCAGAGAAGATTGAATCCCGTCATGAAAGAAGTGGTACAAAAGGAAGTTATGAAGTTATGGCAGGCAGGGGTAATCTACCCCATTTCTGATAGCCCATGGGTTAGTCCCATCCATGTAGTTCCCAAGAAAGGTGGCATAACTGTGGTGCCAAATGAGAAGAACGAACTCATACCCACAAGAACCGTCACTGGGTGGAGGATGTGCATAGACTACAGGAAGCTCAATGAAGCCACCAGAAAGGATCATTTCCCACTCCCATTCATGGATCAGATGCTTGAAAGGCTTGCCGGACATGCTTACTATTGCTTTTTGGATGGATATTCAGGCTACAACCAAATAGTAGTTGATCCTAGAGATCAAGAGAAAACATCATTTGTTTGTCCATATGGAGTTTTTGCTTATAGACGCATGCCCTTTGGATTGTGCAATGCACCTGCCACTTTCCAAAGATGCATGCTGTCCATCTTTTCGGACATGATTGAAAAATTTATTGAGGTCTTCATGGACGATTTTTCTGTGTTTGGAGATTCTTTTCCTAGCTGCCTACACCACCTTGCCTTGGTGCTTAAGAGGTGCCAAGAGACTAACCTAGTATTAAACTGGGAAAAGTGTTATTTCATGGTCACAGAAGGAATAGTCCTTGGCCACAAAATCTCTAATAGAGGCATTGAGGTGGACAGAGCTAAGGTGGAACTCATTGAAAAATTACCTCCACCAAGTAATGTCAAGGCAGTTAGGAGTTTTTTGGGACACGCTGGTTTTTACAGAAGGTTTATTAGAGACTTTTCTAAAATAGCCAAACCTTTGAGTAACTTGCTTGTCTCTGATACACCCTTTGTATTTGATAAAAATTGCATGCTAGCCTATGAACTTTTGAAGCAAAAACTTTCCTCTGCACCTATCATTGCCCCACCTGATTGGAACTTGCCTTTTGAACTGATGTGTGATGCATCAGACCTTGCTATTGGGGCAGTGTTAGGACAAAGGAAAAACAATTTGGTACATGTGATTTATTATGCCAGTAAAGTCTTGAATGATAACCAAAGGAATTACACAACCACTGAAAAAGAACTCTTGGCAATAGTCTTTGCATTTGACAAATTTAGATCCTATCTCATTGGATCTAAAGTCATTGTCTTCACTGATCATTCAGCTTTAAAATACTTACTTGCTAAACAAGAATCCAAACCAAGACTTATTAGATGGGTTCTTTTGTTGCAGGAATTTGACATTGAAATCAAAGACAAGAAGGGTGTAGAGAACAAGGTGGCAGACCATTTATCAAGGATACCATGTGAAGAAGGAAGTGCACAAAGCACACATATAAATGAGTGCTTTCCTGATGAACAACTCATGGTAATTCACAAAGCTCCTTGGTTTGCAGACATAGCAAACTTCAAGGCCACTGGGAGTTTGCCGTTGGAATTTAACAAGCATCAAAGGAAGAAATTGGTAAATGATGCCAAATACTTCATCTGGGACGAACCATACTTGTTCAAAAAATGTTCCGATGGCATACTCAGAAGATGCATATCAGAGGAAGAAGGAAGGGAAGTCTTATGGGACTGCCATGGCTCCACTTATGGAGGACATTTTGCAGGAGAAAGAACAGCAACTAAGGTGTTGCAGTGTGGTTTTTATTGGCCCACTATCTTCAAAGATGCAAAGGAACTAGTGAAGCACTGCCATGAATGCCAGAAAGCGGGGAACCTGCCAAGAAGAAATGAAATGCCACAACAATTCATTCTGGAACTTGAATTGTTTGATGTATGGGGGATAGATTTCATGGGACCCTTTCCCTCCTCATACTCAAATAATTACATTCTTGTGGCAGTAGACTATGTCTCCAAATGGGTTGAAGCAATAGCAACTCCAACCAATGATAATAAGGTAGTCATGAACTTCCTCAGAAAACACATTTTTTGCCGTTTTGGGGTTCCAAGAGCAATCATCAGTGATGGAGGAAGCCACTTCTGCAACAAACCATTAGAGGCATTGCTTCTAAAATATGGAGTCAAACACAAGGTAGCCACACCATACCATCCACAAACAAGTGGGCAAGCCGAAATATCTAACAGAGAACTCAAAAGGATCCTGGAAAAGACTGTGGGAACTTCAAGGAAGGACTGGTCGATTAAGCTAGATGATGCTCTTTGGGCATATAGGACAGCTTTCAAGACACCAATTGGAATGTCTCCTTACCAACTAGTATATGGAAAAGCTTGCCATTTGCCACTGGAGTTGGAGCACAAGGCATACTGGGCCTTGAAACTTTTGAACTTGGACAACAAAGCTGCTGGAGAAAGAAGGATGTTGCAAATTCAAGAGTTGGAAGAATTCAGAGCGGAAGCTTATGAGAATGCCAAAATTTACAAAGAAAGAGCAAAGAAGAAGCATGACAGCAACATAGCCCCAAGGAAATTTGAAGAAGGACAAAAAGTATTGCTCTACAATTCTAGGCTGAAGCTATTTCCAGGGAAGCTAAAATCAAGGTGGTCTGGACCATTCCTTGTCACCAAGGTCTCCAAATATGGACAAGTAGAAATCATGGAAGAAAAGTCACAACGAACCTTCATTGTGAACGGTCAAAGACTCAAACATTACTTGGGAGATGTGGATGAGAAGGACAAAGTTAAATATCACCTCAACTGAGGAAGCTGACCGTCAAGCTAATGACGTTAAAGAAGCGCTTGTTGGGAGGCAACCCAACCTGAGGTAATACCCTTTTGCTGTTTCTTTTATTTGTTTCAATAAAAAGGGTGAAGTAGTTTCTGTGCATTGCAAAGAATTAAGTTTGGTGTTTCACACCAAACAATGAATTCGTGGATCAATAATTCAAAGGGGAATGTGTGACTCTAAGTTTGGTGTTCCACCATAAAGATCAACTGAACACAACAACCTTTGAATTATATGAGAGGAACAACCATTCTAAGCAGTCACAGAAATGCTTAAAACCCTTAGCAGCAACTTCATTCCAAAGAGAACTCAAGGATTCAAAGCACAGAGAAGTAAGTGGGAGACTAAGTTTGGTGTTCACACACCAACTTAAGACTCAGATACTTACCCACACATAGTTGAGCTAACCACTCAAGTGCTTGAGAAGCAAGCAACTTCATCACTCTTTGCAGGAAAGGAAACAAGGATTTAAAGCATGAAGCAACATTTAGGAGAAGAAGGGAAATCAAATTGTTTCCTGGCAACAAAGAGAAAACAAGGAATTTCACAAGGTGGTATTGTTCCTTGATAATTCTTTAAAAAGGGCAAACAAAAGCATGCTTGTTCTGGTTTAAACTGTAAATGTTGAATCTTTCTGGAATGTGAAATTTTTAGTATATTTGTCTGTTTATTGCTTTGAATAAAGTGAATGCCTAGATGTTTGGATATAACTCCACCTTCTTAAACAAATGCTTGCCATGCTTGTTCTGTTTCCGAAAATAAAAGAAAAGTTTGAACAAAAGTAACTTGGCTAAATTAGTGACAAATCAAGTAGAATTAAGTGGTGGTATGTATGCTTGATTGTTTAGTCAGATCACTGGAATTAGAGTGTAGAATTATCATTCTTTGTGTAGAAATTGAAAACTGTCTATGGATCTTGATGAATAAATGTCTTTGGCCATGAAAAAGAAAGAAAAAGAAGAAGAAAAAAGCCACTGAAAAAGGGCAACCAAAAAGCAAAAGAAAAAAAAAATTGAGAAAATAAGCTAGGCACCAATGGTTTGAACTTATGAGACAAATGCCTGTGGTGTTTATGTATTAAGGATATGCTTGGATGAATAGGTTCTGAGGAGTGTTTCAACACTTGGTAACTTGGGTTAACTAACCCGGGATTATCAACCAAAAGTCCATTATCAAGAGCAACCTAAATACAAAACATTTAGTCACACAAAGAGGTGCTGGGCACCAATGTCTCAAGAAGAAATGTGAACTAAAATGCCTAAAGTGGATATGTGTAGTGCACTAATAAGAAAAAGAAAATGCCAAAGGCTTGTGCAACACATGACACTAAGCAAACAAGGAGCAAAAGAAGCTCTAAGAAAAAAGAAAAGAAAAACAAAGAAGAGAAAAGTGCCAAAGACATAAGAATAACAAGAGGCCATAGCAGTGTTTGATGGATGCAATGAAAAAGTGATAATCTTACCTGATAAGTATGAAAAGGTGATGCTGCAACTTTCTGCATAAAACCCTTCTGATGAACTTCAAATGCTTGCTAATATAGCCAATGTAATTGCTTTCTGTTTCATACTTTCTTCTCAAATAACTCAGGACTTGCTTAGGGACAAGCAAGTATTAAGTTTGGTGTTGTGATGCCAAGGCATCATAGGCTAGTTTCACTAGTATTTTTCTGTTAGTTTTAGTGGTTTTATGCATTTTCTTGAGCTTAAAGTAACCAAGAATGGTTAAAAGAATAACAAAGCAATGAACCATCCAAACAATATGATTTTGATGCAAATTCCATGAGTTTTAGTTATATTACTTGAATGCTATGAATGGAAGATTTCTCATGAAATTTTGCAAGACTTTGATGCATTTGTTTGGATGATTTCAGGGAAGAAGAGGCTAAGCAAGGAAGCAACAAAATCAATAAAGGAAGCTTGAATATCACATGTGGAGTTTAAGTTCCAGTTTAAGCCTAAACTGGAGCTTAAACGCCAGAATCATGAAGGCTAAGAAATGCTGGAATTGAAGTTTAACCTCCAGTTTAACCTTAAACTGGAGGTTAAACGCCAGAATGAAAAGTCTCACCAAAGAAGCATTCCACGTTTAACCTCCAGTTTGACCTCAAACTGGAGGTTAAACGCCAGAATGATAATGCCACTCAGGAAGGAGTTCCACGTTTAACCTCCAGTTTAACCTTAAACTGGAGGTTAAACGCCAGAATGGGAAAAGCACCAGGGAGCCATTTCCACGTTTAAGCTCCAGTTTGACCTCAAACTGGAGCTTAAACGTGTTCGACCAAGTTTTCTCCTCCAGGGTTGCTCTCTCCATTTCCACGTTTAAGCTCCAGTTTGACCTCAAACTGGAGCTTAAACGTGTTCGACACCTCCAGGGCTACCCTTCCAAGCTTCCACGTTTAACCTCCAGTTTAACCTTAAACTGGAGGTTAAACGTGTTCGACCTCCAGGATGCCTCCTTCCATTTCCACGTTTAACCTCCAGTTTAACCTTAAACTGGAGGTTAAACGTGTTCGACCTCCAGGGCTGCCCTTCCTATATCCACGTTTAAGCTTCAGTTTAACCTTAAACTGAAGCTTAAACGTGTTCGACTACATGACTCTCCAGGGCTGCCTTCTTCCATTTCTACGTTTAAGCTTCAGTTTAACCTTAAACTGAAGCTTAAACGTGCTTCTACAAAAGGCCTCACTGGAAGTGTCTGGCGTTTAAGCTGCAGTTTAAGCTTAAACTGCAACTTAAACGCCACTCTTGGAAAAGGTTTCTGGACCAAAAAATATTGTGGTTTAAGTTAGTATTTGAGCACAAACATTAACTTAAACTTATTCTGGTATGAAACCCAATTGAATATCATGGTTTATGGGATTGGGCCTGAAGGATTGATGAGTCTGAAATTTCAATTTGTTGAGTCATGTGTCATTAATTGATTATCACTAAGTTGGCTCAATGAATGTTACAGAATTTGGATCAGCAGCCTCATCAAGATTATGGATCATAAACCCAAAGCAAAAGGAAAGCAGGGAGAGGCCTCAAAGCCCAAGAAACACAACAGAAGCTCAATATAGAAAGTGTATAAATAGGATAGAATTTAAGTTAGAAAGGGGAACTTTTGGAACTTTTACCTTCACTTTTAGCTAGTTTTCGTTTCTTTGTAATTGAATTCAGAGCTATGACTCACTAAACCCCCTTTCATTGGGTTAGGGAGCTCTATTGTAATTCAATGAATCAATAATAGTTTATCTTCTTCTTCAATCTTTTCTCTTGAATTTTGTTAGAAAGCTTCTCGTTCTAATTCCATTGGGTAGTTGTCTTGGGAAAGAAACTACCCATAATTGGAATCCTTCGGAACCTTGGGAAAGGAATGGAGGATTCATGCTAGAGAAGCTTTCTCACAGTGAATTGAATTGGGGTTTGGATGGATATTGTGACATGTAATCCTACCAAATTGTGGTTCATGAAACTGTGTGGTATAATCAGTGAATGAGCATCATCTCTTCTTATGAACATTTAAACCAAGGGATTGGAAATTTGTTTGTTTTAAGAGAGAATTGGTGAGCCAAGGGATTGGGATCCAATCATATAAGATTGCCAAGCAAAATTTAATGAACGCATTGGTTGAGGAAGAGATATACATGTTTTGATTCGGAGATCTCAATATCTCCTAACACCCAATGAATCCCCCATTTCTGATTTCCAATTTCTCTTTACATTCTGCAACTCAATTCTTGCAATCACCCCCATTCCCTTTTAATTTCAGCAATTTACATTCTGCTCTTTAATTCATGCAATTTAAGATTCCGCCATTTCAATTTCTTGTCATTTACTTTTCCCGCCAATTTTACATTCCGCAATTCTCATCTAAATCTTGATTCCGCTCAACTAGAACACACTTCTAATCTGAATTGCTCACTCAACCAATCCTTGTGGGATTCGACCTCACTCTATTGTGAGTTTTTACTTGACGATAACCGGTGCACTTGCCGGAAGGAATTTTGCCGATCGTGCAATTTCCTAAATCGAAGCATAACTAGTTTATGCGCATCAGCCAAGACTCATAAAGTAGCTGTGTTCAAGAATCAACACACTTAACTAGGAGAATCAATAACACTATCTGGATTCTGAGTTCCTATAGAAGCCAATCATTCTGAACTTCAAAGGATAAAGTGAGATGCCAAAACTGTTCAGAGGCAAAAAGCTAAAAGCCCCGCTCATCTAATTAATACTAATCTTCATAGATATTTTTGGAATTCATTGTATATTCTCTTCTTTTTATTCTAATTTATTTTCAGTTGCTTGGGGACAAGCAACAATTTAAGTTTGGTGTTGTGATGAGCGGATAATTTATACTCTTTTTGGCACTGTTTTTAGTATGTTTTTAGTATATTTTAGTTAGTTTTATTATATTTTTATTAGTTTTTATTTAAAATTCACTTTTCTAGACTTTATTATGAGTTTGTGTGTTTTTCTGTGATTTCAGCTATTTTCCGGCTGAAATTGAGGGACCTGAGCAAAAATCTGATTCAGAGGCTGAAAAAGGACTGCAGATGCTGTTGGATTCTGACCTCCCTGCACTCGAAGTGGATTTTCTGGAGCTACAGATACCCAATTGGCGCGCTCTTAATTGCTTTGGAAAGTAGACATCCTGGGCTTTCCAGCAATATATAATAGTCTATACTTTGCCTGAGATTTGATGGCCCAAACAGGCGTTCCAAGTAAGCTCAAAGAATTCTGTAACCTTAGGTCACCAGTTTACTATAAAAACTACTTTTATTGATTCATCTTGTACCTGATGACATTCTACACGTTTCATATTGTATCTTCTACGGCATGAGTCTCTAAACCCCATTGTTGGGGGTGAGGAGCTCTGCTGTTCTTCATGAATTAATGCAATTACTACTGTTTTCCATTCTATCACGCTTGCTTCTATTCTAAGATATTCATTCGCACTTCAACCTGATGAATGTGATGATCCGTGACAATTATCATCATTCTCACCTATGAACGCGTGCCTGACAACCACCTCTGTTCTACCTTAGATTGAATGCATATCCATTAGCCTCATGATTCAGATCAGAGTCTTCATGGTATAAGCTAGAATTATTGGCGGCCATTCCTGAGATCCGGAACGTCTAAACCTTGTTTGTGGTATTCTGAGGAGGATCTGGTAAAGGATGACTGGGGATGAGCTTCAAACTCGCGAGTGTTAGGCGTAGTGACAGACGCAAAAGGATCAATGGATCCTATTCCGACATGATCGAGAACCGACAGATGATTAGCCGTGCGGTGACAGCGCATTTGGAACGTTTTCACTGAGAGGACGGGAAGTAGCCATTGACAACGGTGATGCCCAACATAAAGCTTGCCATGGAAGGAGCCTTGCGTGTATGAAGAAGAAGATAGTAGGAAAGCAGAGATTCAGAAGACAAAGCATCTCCAAAGCCTCAACCTGTTCTTCATTACTGCATAACAAGTATTTATTTCATGTTCTTTTACTTTTTACAATTAAATCTGAGAATTATTGATATCCTGACTAAGAGTTACAAGATAACCATAGCTTGCTTCAAGCCGACAATCTCCATGGGATCGACCCTTACTCACGTAAGGTATTACTTGGACGACCCAGTGCACTTGCTGGTTAGTTGTGCGGAGTTGCAAAAGTGTGATTGTAATTTCGTGCACCATTCTCCTAGGGAGGTGTTGATTTGCTCCCAGTAGTTTTGTGGAGAAAAGTGCATCCCCTGAGGCATCTCAGGGAATTCATGGTGAGGAATTTCCTCATGCTCATGTTGAGGTCCATGATCTCTTGTTTGCTCCATTATTTTCTTAGTGATGGGCTTATCCTCTTCAATGAGGATGTCTCCCTCTATGTCAATTCCAGCTGAATTGCAGAGGTGGCATATGAGGTAAGAAAAGGCTAACCTTACCCAAGTGGAGGACTTGTCAGCCACCTTGTAAAGTTCTTGAGGTATAATCTTATGAACTTCCACCTCCTCTCCAATCATGATACTATGGATCATGATGGCCCGGTCTATAGTAACTTCAGACCGGTTACTAGTAGGAATGATTGAGCGTTGAATGAACTCTAGCCATCCCCTAGCCACTGGTTTGAGGTCATGCCTTCTTAGTTGAACCGGCTTGCCTCTTGAGTCAATTTTCTATTGAGCTCCTTCCTCACATATGTCTATGAGGACTTGGTCCAACCTTTGATCAAAGTTGACCCTTCTTGTGTAGGGGCATGCGTTCTCTTCCATCATTGGCAAGTTGAACGCCAGCCTTACATTTTCCGGACTGAAATCTAAGTATTTCCCCTGAACCATGGTAAGCCAATGCTTTGGATTCGGGTTCACACTTTGATCATGGTTCCTAGTGATCCATGCGTTTGCATAGAAATCTTGAACCATTAGGACCCCGACTTGTTGAATGGGGTTGGTGAGAACTTTCCAACCTCTTCTTTGGATCTCAAGTCGGATCTCCAGGTACTCATTCTTCTTGAGCTTGAAAGGAACCTCAGGGATCACTTTCTTCTTGGCCACAACTTCATAGAAGTGGTCTTGATGGACTTTTGAGATGAATCTCTCCATCTCCTATGGTTCAGAGGTGGAAGCAATTGCCTTCCCTTTCCTCTTTCTTGAGGTTTCTCTGGCCTTAGGTGCCATTGATGGTTATGGAAAAACAAAAAGCTATGCTTTTACCACACCAAACTTAAAATGTTTGCTCGTCCCCGAGCAAAAGAAGAAAGAAAAAAGAGGGAGAAGAAGAGAAATGGAAGAGAGGGAGAGAGAGGTTGTTTCGGCCAAGGGGGAGAAGAGAGGTGTGTGTTGTGTGAAAATGAAGAAAGAATGAGGGGTTTATATAGGAGTGGGGGGAGGGTTAAGGTTCGGCCATTAGGGTTGGGTTTGGGAGGGAAAATAGTTTGAATTTTGAACGTAGGTGGGGTTTTTGGAGAAGAGAGGATGGATGTAAGTGGTGAAGAGGTGATGGAGAAGAGTGATTGAGTTTATTGGTGAAGGGTATTTGGGGAAGAGAGTTATGAAAAGGTGTAAAGAGGAGAGAAGAAAAAGTGGGAATCCTGTGGGGTCCACAGATCCTAAGGGGATCCTGTGGGGTCCACAGATCAAGTGGGGTCAAGGACTTAACATCCCTGCCCCAATTAGGTGTGTAAAATGCCCTTGCTATGCAATCTTGGTGTTTAACGCCAGACTGCTGCCTGTTTCTGGTGTTAAACACCCAATTGTTGTTTGTTTCTGGCATTTAATTCCAGGTAGATGCTTGTTTCTGAAGTTAAACGCCGGCTTGGTGCCTGTTTCTGGCGTTAAACGCCAGACAGATGCTTGTTTCTGGTGTTTAAATGCCAGACTGCTCTCCTCCAGGGTGTGCTATTTTTCATTCTATTTTTTCATTCTGTTTTTTATTTTTCAGTAGTTTTGTGACTCCACATGATCATCAACCTAATAAAACACGAAATAACAATAGAAAATAAATATAATTAGATAACATTGGGTTGCCTCCCAACAAGCGCTTCTTTAATGTCAATAGCTTGACAGTGAGCTCTCATGGAGCCTTACAGATAATCAGAGCAAGGTTGGAACCTCCCAACACCAAACTTAGAGTTTGAATGTGGGGGTTCAACACCAAACTTAGAGCTTGGTTGTGGCCTCCCAACACCAAACTTAGTGTTTGACTGTGGGGACTTTGGTTGACTCTGCAGTGAGAGAAGCTCTTCATGCTTCTTCTCCATGGTTACAGAAGGAGATCCTTGAGTTTTAAACACAAGGTTGTCTTCATTCAGTTGAAGGACTAACTCTCCTCTGTCCACATCAATCACAGCTCTTGCTGTGGCTAGGAGGGGGCTTCCAAGGATGATGGATTCATCCTCTTCCTTTCCAGTGTCTAGGATTATGAAATCAGCAGGGATGTAAAGGCCTTCAACCTTTACTACCACGTCCTCTACTAGTCCATAAGCCTGTTTTCTTGAGTTGTCTACCATCTCTAATGAGATTCTGGCAGCTTGCACCTCAAAGATTCCCAGTTTCTCCATTACAGAGAGTGGCATGAGGTTTATCTCTGACCCAAGGTCACATAGAGCCTTCTCAAAGGCCATGGTGCCTATGGTACAAGGTATTAAGAACTTTCCAGGATCCTGTTTCTTTTGAGGCAATGTCAGTTGATCCAGATCACTCAGTTCATTGATGAGCAAGGGAGGTTCATCTTCCCAAGTCTCATTACCAAATAATTTGGCTTTCAGCTTCATGATTGCACCAAGGTACTTGGCAACTTGCTCTTCAGTGACATCTTCATTCTCTTCAGAAGAAGAATACTCATCAGAGCTCATGGATGGCATAAGGAGGTTCAATGGAATCTCTATGGTCTCTAGATGAGTCTCAGATTCCTTTGGTTCCTCAGAGGGAAACTCCTTGTTGATCATTGGACGTCCCAGGAGGTCTTCCTCACTAGGATTCACGTCCTCCTCTTCCCTTGTAGGTTCGGCCATGATGGTTAAATCAATGGCCTTGCACTCTCTCTTTGGATTTTCTTCTATATTGCTTGGGAGAGTACTAGGAGGAGTTTCAGTGACTCTTTTACTCAGCTGGCCCACTTGTGCCTCCAGATCAGAGACTATATTTGCTAAGCTAGATAGATTCTGCTCAGAATTCTCTGTTTGTTGCTGAGTGGATGATGGAAAAGGCTTGCTATTGCTAAACCTGTTTCTTCCACCATTATTAAAGCCTTGTTGAGGCTTTTGTTGATCCTTCCATGAGAAATTTGGATGATTCCTCCATGAGGGATTATAGGTGTTTCCATAGGGTTCACCCATGTAATTCACCTCTGCTATTGCAGGGTTCTCAGGATCATAAGCTTCTTCTTCAGAAGATGCCTCTTTAGTACTGTTGGATGATTCCTTCAATCCATTCAGACTCTGAGAGATCATATTGACTTGCTGAGTCAATATTTTATTCTGAGCCAATATGGCATTCAGAGTATCAATTTCAAGAACTTCCTTCCTCATAGGCGTCCCATTACTCACAGGATTCCTTTCAAAAGTGTACATGAACTGGTTATTCGCAACCATGTCAATGAGTTCTTGAGCTTCTACAGGCATTTTCTTAAGGTGAATGGATCCACCTGCAGAATGGTTCAATGACATCTTTGATAGCTCAGACAGACCATCATAGAATATATCTAGGATGGTCCATTCTGAAAGCATGTCAGAATGACACTTTTTGGTCAGTTCCTTGTATCTCTCCCAAGCTTCATAGAGGGATTCACCTTCTTTCTGTTTGAAGGTCTGAACATCCACTCTAAGCTTGCTAAGCTTTTGAGGAGGAAAGAACTTGGCTAAGAAAGCCGTGACCAGCTTATCCCAAGAGTTCAGGCTATCTTTAGGTTGAGAGTCCAACCATATTCTAGCTCTGTCTCTTACAGCAAACAGGAAAAGCATAAGCCTGTAGACCTCGAAATCAACCCCATTGGTCTTAACAGTATCACAGATCTGCAAGAATTCAGTTAAGAACTGAAAAGGATTTTCTGATGGAAGTCCATAAAACTTGCAGTTCTGTTGCATTAGAGAAACTAATTGAGGTTTCAGCTCAAAATTGTTTGCTCCAATGGTAGGGATTGAGATGCTTCTTCCATGTAAATTGGAATTAGGTGCAGTAAAGTCACCAAGCATCTTCCTTGTATTGTTATTATTTTCGGCCATGTCTCCTTCCTTTTCGAAAATTTCTGTCAGATTTTCTGCAGAGAGTTGAGCATTAGCTTCCCTTAGCTTTCTCTTCAGAGTCCTTTCAGGTTCAGGATCGGCTTCAACAAGAATGTTCTTATCCTTGTTCCTGCTCATATGAAAAAGAAGAGAACACAAAAGAAAATATGAAATCCTCTATGTCACAGTATAGAGATTCCTTATGCAAGTATAAAAAGAGAAGAATGTAAGAAGGAGAAGAGGAAAAATTCGAACACAGAGAGAGGGATGTGGTTCGAATTTTTGGGTGGAGGAGAAGTGTTAGTAGATGAATAAATAAATAGAAGGAGGTGAGGAAGAGAAGAATTCGAAAATTTAAATAAAATAAAATAAAAATATTTTAAAATTAAAGTTAAAATTTGAAAATTAAAATTGAAATCAAATTAAATTGAAATTAAAACAATTAGTTAATTAAAAAGGAAATTTGAAAAAGAGGGAAGAGATTTTCGAAAATTAGAGAGAGTTAGTTAGGTAGTTTTGAAAAAGATAAGAATCAAACAAAAAGTAAAGTGGTTAATTGAAAAAGATTTGAAAATCAAATTTGAAAAGATAAGAAGTTAGAAAAGATTTTGAAATTAAATTTTGAAAAAGATGTGATTGAAAATCATTTTGAAAAAGATTTGAAAAGGAAGTTTAAAAAGATTTGATTTTTGAAATTAAAGTTGATTACTTGACTAATAAGAAACTAAAAGATATGATTTTAAAATTTAAAGATTGAACCTTTCTTACTAGGCAAGTAACAAACTTGAAAATTTTTTGAATCAAAACATTAAATGCTAATAAGATTTTCGACAATTATGAAATAAAATAAGAAAAATATTTTGAAAATTAATTTGAAATTTTCGAAAATATGAAAGACAAATGAAAAAAATTTTATTATTGAAAAAGATTTGAAAAAGATAGGATTTTTAAATTGAAAATTTGACTTGACTCATAAGAAACAACTAAATTTTAAAAAGTTTTGAAAAAGTCAACTCAAATTTTCGAAATTTATGAGTGAAATAAGAGAAATATATTTTTTGATTTTTGAATTTTTAATGATGAGAGAGAAAAACATCAAAAAGACTCAATGCATGAAAATTTTGGATCAAAACAAATTATGCATGCAAGAACACTATGAATGTCAAGATGAACACCAAGAACACTTTGAATGTCAAGATGAACACCAAGAACTTATTTTGAAAAATTTTCAAGAAAAGAAAAATATGCAAGACACCAAACTTAGAGATTTTTCATGTTTAGACACTATGAATATAAGAATGCATATGAAAAACAAGAAAAGACACAAAATAAGAAAATATGAAGATCAAACAAGAGGATTTATCAAGAACAACTTGAAGATCATGAAGAATGCAATGCATGAATTTTTGAAAAATGCAAGAAAGAGATAAACATGCAATTGACACCAAACTTAAAATTTGACTCAAGACTCAAACAAGAAACACAACAATTTTTTTTGGTTTTTATGATTTTATAATTTTTTTGGATTTTTCGAAAATTAATTTGAAAAAGAAAAACAAGAATTTCAAAATTTTTAATAGGAATTCCAGGAATCTTGCAATGTTAGTCTAAAACTCCGGTCCAGGAATTAGACATGGCTCACTAGCCAGCCAAGCTTTCAGTGAAAGCTTCGGTCCAAAACACTAGACATGGCCAATGGCCAGCCAAGCTTCAGCAGATATTGATATCTCCCATGTATACAATAACTATGTGTGTAACTGCCAAATGGGTAAAGATCAGCAAGCTCTTGTGATGATGAGTTGAAACCCCGGTCCAAAAGATCAGACATGGCTTACAGCCAGCCAGGATTCAACAAATCATCATGAAACACTAGAATTCCTTTTTAAAAATTCTGAAGAACATAAATTAAGTATAAATCTTTTTTTTGAAAATATCTATTTATTTTTTTGAAATTTTCGAAAATAAGAATAATAAAAAAAAGAAAGGTTAAAATTAAAATAAAATTACCTAATCTGAGCAATAAGATGAACCGTCAGTTGTCCAAACTCGAACAATCCCCGGCAACGGCGTCAAAAACTTGGTATGCAAAATTGTGATCTTCAATAATGGCGCCAATGGCTTGGTGCTCTCAAATGTGAATCAAACTTAGTCACAATTCCGCACAACTAACCAGCAATTGCACTGGGTCGTCCAAGTAATAAACCTTACATGAGTAAGGGTCGATCCCACGGAGATTGTCGGCTTGAAGCAAGCTATGGTCACCATGTAAATCTCAGTCAGGCGGATTCAGATAGTTATGGAGATTTGATAATTAAAACATAGTTGAAATATAAACTAGGATAGAGATACTTATGTAATTCATTGGTGAGAATTTCAGATAAGCGTATAGAGATGCCTTTCGTTCCTCTGAACCTTTGCTTTCTTGCTGTCTTCATCCAATCATTCCTACTCCTTTCCATGGCAAGCTTTATGTAGGGCATCACCGTTGTCAATGGCTACATCCCATCCTCTCTGTGAAAATGGTCCAATGCACTGTCACTGCATGGCTAATCATTTGTCGGTTCTCGATCATACTGGAATAGGATTTACTATCCTTTTGCGTCTGTCACTACGCCCAACACTCGCGAGTTTGAAGCTCGTCACAGCCATCCCTTCCCAGATCCTACTCGGAATACCACAGACAAGGTTTAGACTTTTCGGATCTCAAGAATGGCCATCCATGGGTTCTAACTTGTACCACGAAGATTCTAATATCTCGGACTCGGTCCTCTGTATTAGATATCTAAGAGATACTCATTCTAGCTTGTTTGCATGTAGAACAGAAGTGTTTGTCAGGCACGCGTTCATAGGTGAGAATGATGATGAGCGTCATATAATCATCACATTCATCATGTTCTTGGGTGCGAATGGATATCTTAGAATAGGAATAAGCTTGAATTGAATAGAAAAACAGTCGTACTTTGTATTAATTCATGAGGAACAGCAGAGCTCCACACCTTAATCTATGGAGTGTAGAAACTCTACCGTTGGAAATACATAAGTGATAAGGTCCAGGCATGGCCGAATGGCCAGCCCCCAAACGTGATCTAAAGATGAAACTAAAGATGTAAATACAATAGTAAAAAGTCCTATTTATGCTAAACTAGTTACTAGGGTTTACAGAAATAAGTAAATGATGCAGAAATCCACTTCTGGGGCCCACTTTGGTGTGTTCTTGGGCTGAGCATTGAGCTTTACACGTATAGAGGCTTCTCTTGGAGTTGAACGCCAGTTTGTAACCTGTTTCTGGCGTTTAACTCCACTTTGCAACCTGTTTCTGGCGTTTAACTCCAGAATGCAGCATAGAACTGGCTTTGAATGCCAGTTTACGTCATCTAAACTCAAGCAAAGTATGAACTATTATATATTGCTGGAAAGCCCTGGATGTCTACTTTCCAACACAATTGAGAGCGCACCATTTAGAGTTATGTAGCTCCAGAAAATCCACTTTGAGTGCAGGAAGGTTAGAATCCAACAGCATCTGCAGTCCTTCTTCAACCTCTGAATCTGATTTTTGCTCAAGTCCCTTAATTTCAGCCAGAAAATACCTGAAATCACAGAAAAGCACACAAACTCATAGTAAAGTCCAGAAATGTGAATTTTATTTAAAAACTAATAAAAATATACTAAAAACTAACTAAATTATGCTGAAAACTATGTAAAAACAATGCCAAAAAGCGTATAAATTATCCGCTCATCACCCACTTATTCATGTAATTGCATGGTTTTATTTTCCCTTTCTTATTATGTGATATATGTGAAAAACATGTTTCCTATGCTTTAAGAATAATTATTTTAATTACCATTTATTACCATTCGATGCCATGATTTGTGTGTTGAGTAGTTTCAGATCTTCTAAGGCAAGAATGACTTAAAGGATGGAAAGGAAACATACAAAAATGGAAGGAAAGCACAAAATGGAGTTTTTAAAGAAACTGGCAGCGACGCGAACGAGTGGGCAACGCGGCCGCATGCCTGGCGCGAAAAGACAGCGACGCGAACGCGTGACTGACGCGATTGTGCGCCACGAGCAAAATGCAGATGACGCGGACGCATGACCGAAGCGAACGCGTGATAAGGAAAACTCCAGATGACGCGACCACGTGACCCACGCAGACGCGTGACAGAGGCCACGCACCAAAAATTATAGAAAATGCTCCCAGCGATTTCTGAAGCCCTTGTTGGCCCAAATCCAAGTCCAGAAGGCACAAATCAGAGGTTATGAAGTGGGAGAATGCATCCATTCAAAGGAGAGTCTCTAATTATTCACTTTTCATGATTTAGATGTAGTTTTTAGAGAGAGGTTCTCTCCTCTCTCTCTCTCTCTCTCTCTTAGGATTAGGATTTAGGATTTTTCTCGCTTTCATGATTGCCCCTTTCTATCAGGTTCAACATTTCTTTTTATTATGTTCTCAATTTGACTCATGAACTTTTCTATGTTACAGATGATTCTTTTAATTAATGTTATTTGAGGTATTTCAGTTTATTATTGCTCTCTTTTATTTATGTTACTGTTGCTTCTAATCTGAAGACATTTTTATTCCAGTAGATTTACTCTTCCCCTTTTTGGTCTTGGTTAAGAAATCAGTAACTCAAAAGTTATCAAACTCAACGTGATTGATAATTGTCATCTTTGATAATTGAATTGAACTTCAATAATTCCAGTCCTTTCTTAGGAATTGACTAGAACCTGAAGATCAGACTAATTAATCCACTTGATCTTCCCTTGCTTTAGTAAAGGCTAACTAAGTGGGAGTAAGACTCAATTCTCATCACCATTGATAAGGATAATTAAGATAGGACTTCCAATTTCTCATACCTTACCAAAAGTGTGTTTTACAGTTATTTATTTATTTTACT
Source organism: Arachis ipaensis (assembly GCF_059453495.1). Classification (NCBI taxonomy): domain Eukaryota; kingdom Viridiplantae; phylum Streptophyta; class Magnoliopsida; order Fabales; family Fabaceae; genus Arachis; species Arachis ipaensis. Next base: position 119,312,565 of record NC_142443.1, on the reverse strand, counting down.
TGTCATTCAAATTACTTGCTCCTTACTTTCAAAACCCCAATTTACAATCTTCATAACCAATAATAAGAACATACTTCCCTACAGTTCCTTGAGAAGATGACCCAAGGTTTAAATACTTCGGTTATCAATTTATTTAGGGGTTTGTTACTTGTGACAACCAAAACGTTTGTACGAAGGGATTTCTGTCGGTTTAGAAACTATATCTACAACGCGACTATTCTTATAAAATTCTTTACCAGCAAAAATCCTAACGTCACTGCCCCTTCTGCATCCACTGCCCCAGCCACCACTGCACCCTCACCTGCCTCAGAGCCATTTATCACCTCGTGCACCGACTCTTCGCACGATTGGATCGTATGGAGCGTCGCAACAAGCGACGCTATGAGCACTTAAAGTTGATGATCCGATCTGGCAGCGACATCCCCTCCGAGCCTGACACCCCTTCTGAGCCATCTGATGCGGAGGCGGACGATCATGAGGAGGAGGCACGTGCAGAGGCCGAGCAGGGAGGACCTAAGTAGGCTGCACCACACCATGAGGAGCCCCATCAAATGCAGCCGGCTGATCCCGAGATCCCTCTACAGGCAGAGCCTCCACTTCAGCAGGCAGACCCTCCGACACTCATCCAGATTGCAGAGCCTCAGACCACCACAGAGACACCTACTGCACATCTTTCCGGAGATGACACTTCTTCACACCCAGCTTGAGTGAGCATCGAGGACGATGCTATTATTTAAGTGTGGGGAGGTCGCCATTTCCGGCAAACTTTATTTTGGTAAACCACTTTTCAGACTCTCTTTTTATCCTATTTTGTTTATTTTTCTGTATTTTTATTTTTATTTTATTTTACCTTATCTTATTTATCTTCCAGTACTTGCACATTTTTCTGTATTTTTATTATATTTCTGCATTTTACACTTGGGTTTATATATTTATCTTAGATATCTAGTTTAGTTGCACTTTTAGCTTATTAAGTTGTGATATAGAATATATGGATTAATTAGTTTAGTTTACCCTTTTTAGCATACGATGATTTGGATTAATTGAAAATAAAAAGAGTAAACTAGAAACTTTAGTATAACAGAATCACAATAATCCACACACTGTATATATATATATATAGCAACAAATGTGAGTTAGTTGACAACATTTCTTCAAGGAAGAACACTAAGTTTTTAAGAGCCATCCTAAGATTCACATTGAGAATAATGGGAACTCTTGATTTCTACTTGCATGACATACATAACTGATATATGGTTTTTTAGACAAAGAACACACAACCCGTGAGTTTTTTAGCTTAATTGTATGGTTACATTCAACCATAAATTTTATTCTTGTGTGTTTCGCACTTCTTTTCTATGCTTGTAATCTTTACTTTGTTTTAATCTATATGTCCAATATAGAATGTAGATACATACCCACATATGATTGAGGCCATCATTTGAATTTTCCTCACTTATCCCAAATAAGCCTACCTCCTACATCACCTTTGTTAGCCCCCTTGAACCTTTTAACCTCTTTTTTTGTTCTATAACCACATTACTAGCCTTAAGCAGAAAAACAAATTGAAAATCCCAAGTTGAATCCTTGGTTAGCTTAAGATAGAGATTGTGTTTCACTAAGTGTGGGGAAACGTGGGAACATGGGTTAATAGGAAAGGATTAAATTAATAAAATAATCAGGATTTTGGGAGCATACTCATATGAAACCAAAATAAATAAAAATACCATGTGCATTGAAAATGTTATGTTCTTGTTTCAAAAAAATAAAATAAAATAAAATAATTTTATTTATTTAAGTAATTAAATAAGGGGATAGATTCGCCCCAATGATAAGTTTAATAAAGGAATCAATGCACATGGAGGTAAAAACAAAATAAACCTGGTACATGAGTATGTGACACAAAAGTGAGAAAAATTGGGCAAACTAGGATAATTTTAAATTTTTATAGAGTATGTATATGTTAGGTAAGATCTTAGACTAATTAAGGATTCAACTTATAGCTCACTTAACTCTTATATACCCTTACCTTTACCTTGGCCCCATTACAACCTTGAAAAGACCTCATAATGTTTGTATGTATACATTGTATATTTGTTGATTGGTTAGATGAAAAACAAAGTTTTAGAAAGCAAGAATAGAAAAGAATAGAGTGATTAACCCCAAACACTGAGTGACTAGAGAGTAAATACAAAATCCAGTGAGGGTTCAATAGCTCATCTCCATATATCAAGACTTAATTATTTAACTGTCTTGCAAGTTTGTGAGATATTTTAACCCAACTCAATTGTGAAAGTGCTTTAACATGATATAGGCTTGGCTATATGATTCCTTGAAAATATGAATCAAATTAACCACATGTAAGCTATATATATACATAGGTGGATAGTAATTAGAATTGCATGATTCATTTAGGTAGTTTGCATTTAGAATATATTGCATTGCATAAGATTCCACCATTCTAACTTTACCCTTTCTCTTGGATTTAGCATGAGGACATGCTATTGTTTAAGTGTGGGGAGGTTGATAAACCCCTATTTATGATTCATCTTGTGCCTAAATTGAGTGTTTTTATCAATTCTTCACCCACTTATTCATGTAAATTGCATGGTTTTACTATTCCTTCCTTATTTTATGATATATGTGAAAACATGTTTCCTATGCTTTAAAGATATTAATTTTAATTATCCTTTATTACCATTCGATGTCGTGATTTGTGTGTTAAGTATTTTCAAGTCTCATAGGGCAGAAATGGCTTAGAGGATAGAAATGAAACATACAAAATGGAAAGAAAGAACAAAAATGGAGTTTTGAAGAAAAGGCAGTGACGCGAACGCATGGATGACGCAGACGCGTGCCTAGCGCGAAATGGCACTGACGCGAACGCGTGACTGACGCGGACGCGTGATTGACGCGGACGCGTGCCTTGAGCAGAACGCAAATGACGCGGACGCGTACGCGTGACAAGAAAGAACTCCAAACCACGCGAACGCGTGACCCACGCGAATGCGTGACAGACGCCACGTACAAGAATCTGCAGAAAATGCCCTCAGCGATTTCTGGACCCTTTTTCTGCCCAAATCCAAGTCAGAAACATAGAATATAAGCCAGATAATGGAGGAATCAAGGAGAGACGATATACAATATTCATAATACATAATTTTAGGTTTTAGATATAGCTTTTAGAGAGAGAGGCTCTCTCCTCTCTCTCAAGTTTTAGGATTAGGATTCCTTTTATTTTATTTTATGATTACTACTTCAATGCCAGGTTCAATGTTCTTTTAATTAATGTTTCTCTTCTATTTTTATTTACTCCAATGATTTTACTTGTTAATGTTCCAATTTAGCTTATGAACATTTTCATGTCAAGATTTGAATATTCTATTTAATATAATTTGAGGTATTTCAGATTAATAATTTTTCTATTCTATTTATGATGCTTTCAATTTAATTTAGATTTATTTTTCCCTTTTGGCTTTGGTTAAGTAATTGGTAACACTTGAGTTATCAAACTTAGCTGTTGATTGAAAATTGGGATTGTTGATTGATTTGGATCCCTCTAAAGCTAGTCTTTCCACAGGAGTCGACTAGGACTTGAGGACCAAATTAATTAATTCACTTGACTTTCCTTTATTTAGTAAGGGTTAACTAAGTGGGAGCAGAATCCAATTCTCATCACACCTGATAAGGATAACTAGGATAGGAATTCCAATTCTTATACCTTGCCAAGAGATTTTATTATTATTAATTTATTTTTTTTTCTTGTCATTTAAATTACTTGTTCCTTATTTCAAAAAACCCAAAAATACACCTTTTTCCATAACCAATAATAAATCATACTGCCCTGCAATTCCTTGAGAAGACGACCCGAGGTTTAAATACTTCGGTTTATTATTTTTATTGGGTTTGCTTAAGTGACAACCAAAACTTTTGTACGAAAGGATTCTCTGTTAGTTTAGAAACTATACTTACAACGCGATTATATTTTCATAAAATTTCTTTACCGACAGAAAGTCTAGTTCGTCAATTATCACCAAATTTTATAGTGATTCTAACGTAATCAGTGAATGTTTAGTAGTGAGAGGTAGACGTTCAAATGTTCAACTATGGATCAGCCATGATTGAATGAATATAATAAAATAATATATTCATGTATAAAATATATTTTGTTTAGAAAAATATTATTTTGTGAGTTATTATTTTAAACCGATTAACCATTAAAAACTGCATCGATTCGATTGGTTTTTTGGTTTGTTGCCAACTAACTTCTTACCTAAAGCTCACCAATCTAATTAATGACTTACGATAGGAAAGTACAGGGACCAACAATAAGGTAAGCCAACTCAATCAACTCCCTTTTAATCCAAAGTTTAAAATTCAAAAAATTTACTTTTGCCCCCCTTTTCATATACGCATCCTACAATCCTAAGTTACAAAGCACTCCGTATACACACCTTCCATCTTCTCTCTCATACTCATCCTCCCATCAATCTCCCCCTGCACATCACGCCGCTGTCGTATCTCCGGTGCGTCACCATCAGTCCCCCTTCCTCGCATGCAGCCATCTCTCCTCCACGCCGCCGCGTGTCCTCTATCACAGTTGTTACGCATCACGCCTTGTCCTTGCACTAGTTAGCCCAAACTGCTGCGTCGTCATATATTGCAGGAGAGCTCCCGATGGAAGACAGCCACCACCTCATTGCCGCTTACTGTTTGGCGTTCTATCGACGCTAGTCCGCGAGGGAAAAACTAGCAGCGTCCATGCCCGTGCCATCGAGTACATCGTTTCCCTTGCCTTCCACACTCGCGTCGTCCACGCAGCACAGTCGAAAATGTCGTTGCCGGGCACCCTGGGTGCAATTGTTGTCCTCCTTTCTGTTGTTCCTCCCTCGCGTCACCGTCCTCCAAAACGACGCACAATCGCCCTCACATCGCCGTCCTCCATCGTGTCGCACCGTCCAATGTGATTTGGATTTTTTTTCAATGTGATTTGGATGTTTTTCTATGTAATTTAGATATTTTTTGATATAATTTGGATATTTTTTTGGTATATTGTGGATAGTAGAAAATATATTGGAGTTTATAATGCGGATGTTTCTTTTACAAAGAAATAAACATCCACAACCCCTTGAGAATTAATTTTATGTGATTTGAATTTTTTTCGATGTGATTTGGATATTTTTCATGTAATTTGGATTTTTTTCGATATAATTTGAATTTTTTTGGTACGTTGTGGATGTTTTTTCATCCCTAAGTAGAAAATTTATTAGGGTTTATGATGCGGATGTTTCTTTTACAAGGAAAGAAACATCCACAACCACTTGAGAATAGATTTAATGTGATTTAACTTTTTTCAATGTGATTTGAATTTTTTTTCATGTAATTTGGATGTATTTTTAGATATAATTTAAATATTTTTTTGGTATATTGTGGATATTCTTTCTTCATGGGCCTTGGTATGCAGCGTTGGCTGAAATTAGCTACACCTCTTGCTAATTATCAAGCAAAATTGTTTATGTTAAATCCGATTAAACTAGCCGGTTTAATCCGATTATCAGAACCATAGTTTTTACCGATCTAAATTTTCACCTCTATCCATTCCATTTCCCTTAAAGTTATTATATTACCCCTTTACTTTTTTAAAATTTCTCTTTTACCTCTAATATATTCATAAGTACATTTTCACTTCTAAACATCTCTTAGTTACACTCTTGTCCAAAATTATTCCTAATTACCAAGGTTGTGAGAACCGGTCCAATTCAATGGTCTAACCGAAATCAAACCATGGTTGAACTGGATTATTTAAATATACACTAAAATTATATAAAAATTCAATATATAATTTTAAATATACCAAATTAATACACCAGTATGGACAATGATGATAAATCGCAACATGCAAGGCATCTGTATGTACCTTTTCAGTATTTCTCCATCATGACACCCTTAACTTCAGAGACCTGATTCTGAACCTTGGCAAGCTTGCTTTTCTCCTCAGGGTAATCGATGTAGTATTACATATGCTCCTTTAATTTCATCCTGCACCACCCAAAAAAAACAAAACAACATAATTTATACAAATTCAAACAAATCAACCTCCATAATCAATTAGTCTCAATTCTCACAATAGTAGAAAACACAAAATTACCCAAACTCTTTGTTAAGGCTGTTGGTAGCAGCATTAGTACCGGCCTTATTGGAAGCACTATATTTGGAAACAAAATCATCATTCACTTGCTCCAGAAACGCAATAGGAACCTGCTTTCCAGCAGATTCATCTGCAACAACACAGTAAGCTAAAAAACAATAATGCAGCATTTCAAATCACTCAAACACAATGAGAATTCTACCCTAACAATCATCTGAAAAAAAATGCATACATATATAGACAAAATTGAATAAGAGAAAAATATATCTAGAGAGAAAAAGAGAGGAACCGACTAAAGCCATTATCGACGAGGAAGTTGAAGGTGTGGTTGTCGCAGTTGTAAGTGAACTTGTTGTTGGAGGAAGGAAGCTTCTGGAGGCACTAGAACGATGGCGAGGAGAACAGGCACATTTGCGACGGCGAAGAGAATAGGACTGAGTAGACGTTCGTGATGTCAAGCAACAGAAATGTTCGGTGGCAACGACGGCACCCTCGGGCTCGACGACGAGGATAGGTTTGGGCTTGACGGCACCCTCGGGCTTGATTGATGCGAGGAGGAGAGAATACCTTCGAGAAGCGAGAATGGCAATCATTGGTTGTAACCAGCGATAGTGGTGGGGCTGATGGTGGCTGAAAATCTTTGTTAATTTTGCTCTGATGGGGTTAAGGTTGGTCAATTTGAGGCTTTGGGCGTTTGTGAGAGATTGAAGAGGGAGGGGTGTTCTCATTCTGGGCTGAGGGTTTTTTATTTTTTTGGTTGGGATCAAAACGGTGTTGTTTTGGTGTTGATTAGAGAACTGGACATTTAAAAAACTCGGCCGATTCAGCCGATTCATTGGTTAACCGCTGATTCGACCGGTTTTTAACTAATTTTTTGCAAAGCAATTTTACAAGTAAATCGGATCGGCTAGATGACCGGTTTTGGTTAACCAATCGAATCGGCCGGTCTAGTCCGATATTATTCTCATACGAACAACCAATGTGTCAAATTATCATTTGAATTATCTTTTTTATTAAATAGTCAAATTCATTCCAGAACAAATATTCGTTTTTTAAATTGATCTTTGATTTTTTTTTTTTTTTAATTAAATTCTTCTTTCAATAATTTTAAGTTGGTCATATTAGTCATTCCGTCACTAATGGTGTTAGAATTACTTATATACCACATTAAGTAACACAAATGTACACACATAGTCTTAATTACCTACTAACATGATAAGTTTATAAAATTAGATCAAATTAACTCTGAACTGAGAAATTTTAATGTCTCAAAATCTCTTTAGTTTAGGATTGATTTGATCTAATTTTATAAATTTATCATATTAGCAGCCAATTAGAACTTTTAGATATATATTGTGGTCAGTGTGATCACTTAACATTCCATATCAGTAAATTTTGATACTGTCAGTAATAAAAGAACTAATATACCTAACTTAAAATTTTTAAAAGATGAATTTGATTAAAAAAAATTCTTTCGAAGACTAATTTGTTGAAGAAGAAATTTTTAATTCTTACATTTATTTCATATACAAAAAAGGGTAGTGCATACTTATATATTTCAACAAATTTATGTAAACCCACTGTTACATATAAAAAGCAAACCACAAATCCTTCTACTAAGTGATAGAAAAGAAGAGTCATTAGTAAAATGCGAAAATGAAGAAGAAGAAAAATTATTGAATGATTACATGTCATTTTATTGTATGGAAAACTTATACTTCCATGGATAAATGAGAGAATACAATGGATTTAAGTATTTAACTGGCCATCATAGTCCGAGTAGTATGGATATCTAAGTTTTTGGGGTCAGAATGGATTATTATTATTTAGTAAATCCACAATAGCCACACGGCAAGATGGTTAATTTTGTTGGCCTGCAAAGCATATTGTGATTTAAACAATATTGTGATAATTATTAGGTTTAATTACTCTGTTAGTCTCTATAGTTTCATAAAATTTTTAATTAGTGTTTATACTTTTTTTTTAATTGGGTCTCTGCACTAAATTTTTTTTCAATTAAGTCATTCTTAGTAGTAATTGGCTTAATTTTATAGGGACCCAACTAAAAAAAAGAATTGGTATAGGGACCTAAATAAAATGAGAAAAAAGTGTAGGGACCCAATTAAAAAAAAAATTTGGCGCAAAGACTCAATTAAAAGGAAAAAAAAAATATAAGGACCTAATTGAAAATTTTGCGAAATTATAGGACCAACAGAGTAATTAAACCTAATTATTATTCTAGCATGTCCAAAAAACACGTGTAGCCGAAGACGCATGTCCAAAGATAGAAACCGAAAACCTTGTGTATATTTTCTGATGGGCTTAACCATTCAAATATCTTCGAGCCCAAAAGGAACAAAAATAAATAAATAAAATTCTGTCCAAAAAGCATCTATCCAGCACCATTAATGAGTATTGTGTGTCCAATGGTGGTGGTGACTGGTGAATCTTAAAATAATATAGTGTAGGACTATGCTATGAATATCACTCAAGATAGGACTCAAATGTCACTATTTGAGGACATGGTTTTATTATTTTTTGTTTCCTCAATAATTGAAGTTGCAAGTATGTAGTGCATTCTTTGAGTCTTGATGATTCTTCCATGTCATTCCTCTTCTGATTTAGATCGCCGGATGCCAGTTCTTTTCCTCAAATTATTCGATATTTTTAGTATTCTGATGATGATGATGTTGTGGGTAATAACTAATAAGTAGTCAATGTTGCGCAGTAATTCTAATTAATATTAGCAACTAATCACTCACTGTTTTGTCGATTTTTAACAAATTGATAGTGGTTCGATATCTAGTGGTCTGGGAGCAAAAGCTACTCCTCTGTGTAAGTACCAACTTTCTAGAAGTGCATCAAAAGCGTCTTCGATTAAACCAAATTTAAAAATAAAAATAAAGTAAATCTGTAAATTAATAATTAAAACTTAGAAATTGAAATTTCGAAAACCAAATAGATAACAAATAAAAAGGATTGCAGTAAAATTAAAGATAAACAATAAAATGCCTTCGATTTGATCCAAAGATTTCGACATAAAATACTTAAAGGAAGAATAATAAATTAATTAAAGAAAGTAAAGAACACTTGATAAGTAAAATTAATTGAAATGATAAGTTTACAAAAAGAATAAATTAAAAGAAAGAAGAAGGTGGAAGGAACCCTACAGAAAATGTAACTCGATTGCAAACTCAGGGATTCGCTGGGATGTGAGAGTGCTAGAGTGTTTTTTCTGAGTAAAAGTTTCAACCCTTATTCACTAAGATTTCCTAGTATTTATAGGCTAATCTTATATAACTGCCCATTAATTTATAATTAATTACAATTAAATATGACATTTCAAATTTGAAGTGCAGTCTCTCTTGATAACCGTTCCCGTCGCATGATTGTAGATATTCCCCATGATCTCCTCGTGCAATAAAAGCCATTAACTTTCCACTTTCACAACTAATCAATCAGCTCTTTCGAAGGCCTTACTCAATTCTTCGAATCGAATCTTCTACTCGATTTGTCTTACTAGATTAACAAAACAATCGAAATCCACATCAACACCGATTACCTCCAACTTCAAACTCGCGTGCGCGCGTCTTCTCGAGAAACCACAATTAACTTATTTCGATTCAACTTACTTTTATCGAAAATACTTTTTCGATCAAAAAATTGCCCCCTTGGATTAATGTGGTTGGCTTCGATATTATTATCGAACAATAAAGCACTTAATCCAAAAGACATCAGTTTTCAAACTAATAATAATTGTCATTTAAACTTCCAATTACTACTGATCCACTCGACACGTCTTCCGAGACTTGCGCTTTCTCTTTATACCGCTTCATCTTTTTCACGAAGTTACTTCTATTTGCATTCCTTCCACAGTAACAGCTATAGTGATACTTTTAAATTTCACCCTTCCTTCTTTATTCGAATCTCTTGAACTCATCATTCTCTGAACTTCCTTCGCATCAAGACTTTCCCACAAAATCTCCAACCTTCAATTTTCCTTGACAATGGCTGGTTCTTCCTCTCGTGCCACTACTCAAGATAAGGATAAAGGCCATGCAACAGCACCACCATCTCCGCCAGCTCTTCGCATCCTTAATCAAATCAATGATGAAATCATTGATGACCCCATCTACAAGTCAATGATACTAGAATTCTAATCCCCTTCACAATCGGTGCAGATACACACTGCTTCCTTGGGCCGATTGAAACTCTTGAAAGGGCAAACAAAAAGCTTTATTTCTTCCCTAATGCCGAAGGAAAAGATTTATTGATAAACCAAGCTTTTAACATCTCTCACTTCATCAACCAAAAATCTTTTCGAAACAATCCAAAAATTAAACCTTGAGGGTTTGATTTTACAACTTGGTACCAACGCCTCAAACCCACAAAGGGTGCTTCCTGGGGAGCCCTAGGAATACAAGAACTGTTAAGGCTTTCTCACTTTTCACTCACTACATATCCTTGGATGATTTGAGCAGTGACCTGTTTCTGGAACAGAACTATCAATAACTTCCACCTTTCTTGTGGAATGATCGGAATGTCTCTCCTCGATGTAGCTGCTATTACAGGACTCCCAATAAAATCTACAGACTGTACTCCTGACATGCAATCTCAATGCCAATACAATGTCACCTTCAACACCCCGTACAGTGACTTCATCACCCATAATATGGGTGCAGATGGTACAGAAATCACAGATAATGAACACGTTGCCTTCTTGTTTTACTGGTTAAACGCAGTTCTATTCTGTTCCCGAAGCGTACAGATGTCAAAATTCTTCCTTCCCTTAGTTGCTCTTTTACATGAGGGAAAAATTCTCAACTTGGCCAAGCTTCTTCTAGGACACATTTTTTAAGAACTTAACCTACTTGTCTGTGACCTCCGGGACAACAAAATAATCAACACAGGAGGTCCACTTTGGTTTCTTCAATTATGGCTCAATGCCATTTTCGAAAACTACATGATAAAACCTGTAGGGGCAACACTGATAAACAGCACATCAAGGATTTTTGCTTGTCTGATTACATACCTAATTTTCCAAACGTCCAATCGGACGAAGACAAATTTTGGGCTGTTTTTTCTCTTTTCCATTCTTGCAGAAATTTTGATAATGATCAACTCAATTTCATTTCTTTTTTGCGTCGTAACTGCGGTCCTGCCTGGCTCGATTGTTTGCTCTTTCCAAACACTAATGAGGAAAGTGAACTTGCAAATCGAACTTGGGCACACCTACTAGCTGTTCAAGTGATACCAATAGGGTTGCCACAATATAAGAAGGAAAGGTTTAAGATAACCTTGTACGCTCCTCATTTGATTGCAAGACGATTGGGATTCTCTCAGGCTATCCCAATTCCTCAACCTCGACACAGTGATCCATTTTGTCAAATTACTCTGACATCTCAGGAAGACTTCAACACTTGTCTCTTAAAAAATCAAAAATGAAGAGACCGCTTTAACTTCTTAATTTATGAACGCAGTTCATTTATCACCAAATCCTGTCTTGAATGGTGGACTGCTTATTACTCAAGGTATACCCGTATCTTAGAAGAAATTCAGCAAACTGCTATTCGAGCGGCTATTACTGAAAGTTCTCCAAAAAGAACACACAAAAGGAAAGCTGAAGCTGCTCGGCCACCACCACATAAGATCAGAGGACTCCTACTAGAACTTCTCGCAGAGTAATTCTTCTATTCATAACTCTACTTTCAAATTCGAAATGTCCTTCGAATATTACTATTATACATTTTTGAAACATAATTGATCCTGGACTTTTAACAACTAGTTTTGCAATCATCAAACGAAAGTGCTGATGAGAGTGAACCAACCAACAAGGATTCTCTCGCTGCTTCCTCTCAATCGGAAGATGCAGCCGATTCTGATCCTGGCCCTCAGCTAATACTAAGATCCAGAATTCCTCAAGTAACACACCCATCACTATACACCTCTTACTTAGTTTAAAAATAAATTTTAAACTCATAATTGTGTACCTTTTATATTAGCCCATTAATGTTGCCCAGGCGGCTTCTTTCACTGGAGCTCTCGATCAACTAATCCCTCAACAACAAAATGATCCAGAGCACTCTACATCACATGATTCAATTCAATTCACAGGATCCCTGCAATCAATTTCTGCTGCTCATCCACATTTTCTTCACACAACACAAGTGATTGATCTGACAGAAAATCCTCTGCAGCAATCTCCAGAAGAGACCCATAAACTTGAATCAACTTCACCCAACAATCAAACTGCCCTAATTGAAGAGAACCAAACGGTCCCAGACTCCAATTCTGCTTCTAAGGCCGCTAACACCACTAATTCAGATTCCTCTCGATCCAAGGTTTTTGAGACCCGTCCAGAATTATAACCTGATCCTTCATTCCAGACCCCTCCGGGTCCAAGACCAGGGACATCGAATGTTCCTACCACTCCAACTAGTGCTACTTTGGATGACAAGATTTCTGTTTTGAATAAAGTTATCCGAAAAAACGAAGTGCCAGTTCCTGTACCAGCAATCTCAAGGCCTCCAATCGAATTAGAACCTGACACTCGAGAACAACTTCGATCACTCATCAAACTCTTGGATCATCCACCTACCACATGGGTTAATGACCCAATTCTCAACAAACTCTTGGAAGACTGTTTGAATTCTTCTTTTGAATTCCCAACCACCACACTATATTCTGCTTCAATCCAAAAATTCAGACAACTTCTTAATGATAGTGTTGCATCTCAGTTTCAACTCTAAGAAACTGAAAATGAAGAAGCCACAGCCAAATCAAAAATAGAAAATTGTCTTGCAACTACTCAACCAATCCAAGCCTCTCGTGAGGAATTTGATCTGAGAATTTTCCATGCTATTTCTGTTCAGGCTTTCCATGATCAGGAAGAAGCGAGTCTCGAAGCAGAATTGGCTCGAATTCAGGAACAACTTGCCACCATACGCCAAAATCGAGCCACCATAGCCAAACCTCTGGCTGCAGCCCAACAAGAACAACATCTCCTTATCCATAAACTTATCTCAATCGACACTAAGCGGGGAGAATATAAAAAGTAACTTGAGAAAATCCAAGCTGACAAGTTCAAGCAGATTGAAATACTTACAATTCTGGAAAATAAAAGGACAAAGTTGCGCTCTGATCTGGCAAAACTATTGGCATCTTGAACTCCTTTTTATTTATTTTTTTTGCAATATCTTTTTTCTTTTCTGAACTTTATATATGTTGAAATTTTATGCTTGCCAACAATAGAAAGGTTTCAAGTATTTCCCATTAATCGAGTTAATCACTTTCCCTGACTTGACATCTTTAATCTGATAGGCATTTCCAGAAAATACCCTTATCACTTGAAAGGGACCTTCCCAGTTATGGGACCATTTACCTAGAAATTTTGATTTCCTTTCCATCGGTAAAATGACTTTCAAAACTAACTCGCCTATCTTGAAATACTTTTCCTTAATTCGACGATTATAACTTCGAGCAACACTTTATTTTTGTCGAATTACATTATCAAGTGCTAGGATTCGCTCTGAATCTAACTCATTTAACTCATCCAACATTGCATTCCAATAATCATCGATTAGTAACTCATTCTGTTTCGATACTCTTAGAGTATTCAAATTAATTTCCAATGGTAACACTGCATCATGGCCATACACCAATTTATAAGGTGAAGTTCCTGTCGAACCTCTTGGTGAATTTCAATAGGCCCATAATACTTGACTTAAAGTCTCATGCCATGTTCGAGGCCTGTTCCTGATATGCTTTTTAATCAAGCCTATCAATATCTTATTTGCTGTCTCTACTTGCCCATTAGTCTGTGCATAATAAGGAGTTGAAGTAACCATACTAATGTTCCTTGAAGCCGCAAAATTTTTAATTCGCTGGCCTGTAAACATAGTTCCTTGGTCAGTACTTAACGTCTGAGGAATTCCAAATCGATGGATAATATTTTCTTCAATAAAGTCAATTATCTCACTTTGACCAACTTCTATCAAAGGAACTGCTTCAACCCGTTTCGCGAAATAATCAATAGCCACTAAGATAAATTTGTGCTACTTTGATGAAGGAGGGTGAATCAACCCAATTAGATCTAAAGCCCAACCTCTAAATGGCCATGGCTTTATTATCGAATGCAATTCAGTCGCTGTAATCTATTGTATTGAACCATGTTTCTGACATTCTTGACATGACTTTGCATAATCAATACAATCTTTTATCATAGATGGCCAATATACATGATTGCAATATAACACCCATCTCATTTTCTTTCCTGCCTGATGAGCACCACATATTCCATTATGGACTTCACCCAAAGCAATACTCTAATATTCTCGACTCAAACATCTCAATAGACTTCCATCGATCCCTTTTTTGTATAACTCATCGGCCAATAAGACGAAGTTCATTGCTCGCAACTTTACTTTTCTATCTACTACAATATTGGGATCTTTCAAATATCGAGCAATAGGTTTTCTCCAATCAAAATCCTCCCATTCATCCATACATAATACTTCTCTCTCATTTGCTGGTACTAAAATTTGATGGATACTAGATAACTTCTTAATAGTTTCTGGACCAATCCGATACCTCGAAGCAATTTGGGCTAGCTCATTAGCAATTTCATTATAAATTCTAGGGATATGCACCAAAGAAACTTTTTGAAAAGACGTTAATAATTCCCAAGCAGTTATTAAATATTTTTGTAACGTCTCATTATTACACTTGAACTCCTTCGACAACTGCTTTAAAACTAACTGTGAATCCCCTAGAATTTGAACTTCTAAAGCTCCTTTGTCGATTAAAATTTTGAGACCCAAAATCAAAGCCTCATATTCGGCTACATTATTAGAACAAGGATACTTCAATTCGAACAAGAACTCTGATGGGATACCCTCTGGTGAGATAATAAGGATTCCAACCCCTGCACCATCTTTATGCCTGGATCCATCGAAATACAATTTCCAATAGTTAACTTCTATATTAACTATATTTGCCCCCTGGTCATTCAGATCTTTCGAATTGTCCACAAGAAAATCTGCAATGACTTGTCCTTTCACAGCATTAGCCGGGACATATTGTAAATCAAATTCTGTTAATGCCCGCATCCATTTTTCCAAACGCCCCCTCAACATAGAGAAACTTAACATATATTTAATAAGATCGGTTTGCGCTATAACTTTTACCGTTTTAGCCACCATATAACACTTCAACTTCATACACGCATGATATAATGACAAACACAATTTTTCGATTGGGGAATACCTTGTCTCAATATCAGTTAAAACTTGACTAAGGTAACAAACTGCCCGTTCATGCCCGTTTCCATCATCTTGAGCTAACATACATCCTATAGTATTTTCAGATGCTGCTATGTATAATTTCAAAGGTTCGAATGGGCGAACATTCACCATAATCGGAGCTTTAGACAAATAAGTTTTAATCGAATCAAATGCCAACTGATGTTCTGGGGTCCATTCGAATTTTGAACCATTCTTCAACTTCACTAAAGGCGCAAACACCCTAGTTCGATCTGAAAGATTCGAGATGAACATTCGAAGATAATTCACTTTACCCAAAAATGATTGTACTTCCTTCTTCGATTTTGGTACAGACAATGCTAATATTGCATCTGCTTTATTTTTATCAATGGCTATTCCTTTTTTATGAACAACAAATCCCAAGAAATTTTCAGCCGATACTCCGAAAGCACATTTCAACGGATTCATTTTAAACCTTTCTTTCTCATAGCAAGGAATGCCTTTCTCAAGTGGTCGATATGTTGACCTACGAAAATCGATTTAACCATTATGTCATCGATATATACATCCATAAACTTCCCAATAAACTCATGAAAAATAGCATTCATTGCCCGTTGATATGTTACTCGAATATTTTTCAAACCGAATGGCATAACCACCCATTCATATGTGCCTAATGCTCCAGGACATTGGAAAGCAGTTTTTGCCACATCATCTTCTGCAATAAAATCTGGTTATACCCAGAATATCCATCCATGAAACTAAGAATTTCATTTCCTGCTGCAAAATCGATTAATATATCTGCAATAGGCATAAAATATTCATCTTTTGGAGTAGCATTATTCAAATCTCGAAAATCAATGCACATTCTTAACTTCCCATTTTTCTTCATCATAGGGACAATATTCGATACCCACTCCACATAACTTGCAGTTCGAATAAATTTTGATTTAATCAAACGTTCTATTTCTTCTTTAATTTTCACATTGATTTCAGGAGCGAAACGTCTTGGGGCTTGCTTTATAGGTCGAGCATTGGGTTTTAATGCTAATCGATGTTCTATCAATGAACGATCGAGACTAGGCATTTCATGATAATTTCATGCAAAGCAATCTTTAAACTCATGTAACAAATTAAAAAGATCAGTTCGAAAAGAATCAACAAGATCTTTACAAATATATGTAATTCGAACGTCATCATGAGTCCCCAAATTAATTTCTTCTAAAGGATCCTCATATTCGAACCCTTTATAATGATCATCCTCTCTAATTGAATATTTTTCAAATCCCAAAGGCTCTAAATCATAAATACAATGGAAAGTAAAATTAATAGAATCATGAGAAACAGAAGAAACTTGACTTTTGATTAAATCAGTACTACTTTTATTTTCTACACAGTGAGCCTCTGCTATTAAATCGGCAGTCCGACTCACATCATTAGTTCCATTACAAATACTAGGGAAACCATAACTAAATTCGACTGGAAGCGTCGAATCGAACATATTATAATTAGTAATTTTACTAACCCTATCTGATCCAACTTTATCAGAAGAATCATCTTTATTCTCTAAAACTTGAAAATTATTTAAATAATTATGCAATATTACCATGTAATCGGAAACTTACTCGACCTGGTTCATAGTTCAACCTTCAGAATCTTCAAGAAAGACAGTCACAACCAGTCGGTTCGAAACCCACATCTGGATAACGCAACTTCACCGAAAGGCCTTCTGAAAACAAATAACACCCTTCACAATTATAAGGATTTAGAAATCGATCAACATTTAAAGGCTTTAATTTTCGATTATAAATTCTAAAATCAACATGCATCTGCTCGACATATAGACTCGAATCTGCTTTGACAATTTCAGATTTGCCTTCCTTAGTCCATAGAAGCATGCTTTAATGCACTGTTGGGGGATACAACACTTACACCATGGATCCAATTTCTCCCCAGTAAGGCATTATAACTAGCTTTTGATGGCACTACCACAAACACAGAGTGTCTCTCCGAAGACCCTACTTTTACAGTCAAAGTGACTAGTCCCCTCGCTGGTGTAGAGGTTCTACTAAAATCAGTCACAGCAATGTTTGTAGGGACCAGATCATCAAGATGCTTTCCTACTTTTCCCAACATCCTCTCAGGCAGGAGACTAATTGCTGCTCCACCATCAATTAATACCTTGTTTATTTTGAACCCGTTTAAAACAGTAATAATATGAAGGGGACGCAGATGAGACATTTGTCTTTCAGTAGGACAAGGAAAGAAACCTGGCTCATCTTCTATGCGAATGAAAGAGAAAGCCCCTTCATCTTCTTGATCATAATCCTCATCCGGATTACTCTCGCATTCCCCAAGGTACTCAGTGGGAATTATCGAGATCGTTCCTACCATGTCATCATCTCCTTCATCAAAATACTCCTCATCAACATCAATATCTTTATGCTTGTCGACCCCAGAGGATTGAGCCACTGCCTTACCCTTTTCCATCTTCGCAGGTGATGGAATTTCCTTAGGGTAAGTCTCTCCATCAGAAGGAAAGACAATCCGAGAATGCACAGAAGGCGTTGCCTCCTTGCTTATCTCTTTTCCTGATTCTATTGGAAGTTTCTTATTCCGATTGAAACTTCTTCCTCCACCTCTACCTCTTGGATAACCTCTAGTTCGACCCTGATAAAAGGCATACTAATTTCGGGAAGGTGCTCGATGCCCCCACTGAGGATTGCATCAATATAGGTGATCACGCCTTTGGAATTCTTGACAGTTTCTAATCCACTGAACACCTATAGCTTAAGATCAACTTAGAGATGCGGTCACATCATGCTGAGGGATTTTCGAACTAGAACCCTCCACACGTCGAATTGGCTGTCTCTGGCATGCTTGTTCCTCCCTATGAGCCAATTCTTTCTTCATTCTCTCTTTTTCAAAGATTGCTGCCGCTTCAGCATCAAAGACAGCATTACACCGTGGACACAGAGATACGTCCCAGTCTTTTATCTTCTGCTGAACCAAGAAGTCCAGCAAACTATCTCCCATTCTGGGATATACAGACTTTACCTGTGACTCAAAATCATCAAGAGCCTCATCGAAATCATAAGACATGCCAACCATATTCACTCCTAAGTAAGGCTCGACACAACTGGCATCAACCTCGAAGGGATATGCATCAACCTTCATCTCCTTCTTGCCATCGTCAAATTTCAAACATCCTTCCATGATTGCCTCTTGAATCAAATCCCTGAAACGTACACAGCTGTTAGTCGAATGACTAGTTGCTTGATGAAATTTACAGTAAGGCTTTCCTTTCAAATCTTTTATGGAAAGTAAAGTTCTACGCTCAGGCAAAACTAATTGTTTATCTCTAAGCAACACATCGAAAATCTTATCAGATTTTGAGATATCAAAACTATACTTCTTTCCACTTTTAAGTTTTAAATCATTCAACTTTTCATTACTAGGAAGCTTTTTCAGTAAAGAGCAAACATATGGAGGACCTTTCTTAAGTTTAGCCAAATCGACTTCTGTTTCGAAATCGAATTCCTCTTCTGAGGATTTCATAGTTACATATGCCACCTTTTCTTTACGAGTAAACAATTTACTCTTCGACCTCTGCTCACTCCTATATTTTTCTTTCTCTTTTTTCATAAATTCGGTATGTCGAACCTTTTCAGCCAGATGAGCCAAATTGGGAATATGCACATTAAGCAATTTTCTGCGCATATAAAATCTCAACCCCATAGTTGCTATTTTCACTATCTCATTCTCAGGTAATGACACATAGCATCTACTTCTAGCATTTTTGAAACGTATTAAATAATCATCAATGGTCTCACCATCTTCACGTTTCAAAGCCACTAAATCGGTAACTGCTACGTTCATTTCACCTCGATAGAACTGAGCATGAAAGGCTGTTTCTAACTGATTCCATGTTGTAATCGAATTTGGTCTAAGATTCGAGAACCAAGTAATTTATAATTAATTACAATTAAATATGACATTTCAAATTTGAAGTGCAGTCTCTCTTGGTAACTGTTCCCGCCGTATGATTGTAGATATTCCCCATGATCTCCTCGTGCAATAAAAGTCATTAACTTCTCACTTTCACAACTAATCGATCAGCTCTTTCGAAGGCCTTACTCAATTCTTCGAATCGAATCTTCTACTCGATTTGTCTTACTCGATTAACAAAACAATCGAAATCCACATCAACACCGATTACCTCCAACTTCAAATTCGCGCGCGCGCATCTTCTCGAGAAACCACACTTAACTCATTTCGATTCAACTTACTTTTATCAAAAATACTTTTTCGATCAACGCTCACATATATTGAAAATAGATTATGAATAGTTGTAATAATGTTCGTATAAAAATAACGTGGCGTGTTAGTACAATTCCACTAATATAATTTATGTTTAATAATCCTCTACCCTTATATTAGCTTTTGTGTGCTGCCTTGTCCCTTTATCAAGTTTCCAATATAGTTAAATCATATGTTTTTCTCATAATTCATAATTGCTAATAATCATTTAGGTTGTTTCCCATGGAAAATAGTAAGGATATTATTAGGAGTATATGAGTAAGCATCATTAGCCAGGAGACATGAATGCTAATTAACAGTATTAAATGTTGGGCATAAAAAAAACAGTATTAAATGTCCCATAACAGGAAGAAAAAATTAAAATTAAAGAGTTTAACAATAATATATGTTTAACTATCATATATGTTTATTCTAAAGATATATGTTAATATTATAATTATCATAATCGAACTCAAACAAGTTAGACTACTGATTTATTGATTTATTAATTCAACCAATAAATTACTAGTTGAACCAATAAAACTAACATCACATAAATAAAAAATATAAAAAAATTAAAATTTAAAATTAAAATTTAAAACATATACATATATATTTATTAATATTTTAAAAACAATCAAATTTTAATAATTATAATCAACAAGTTATAATTTATTTATTATTAAATAAGTATACAAAATTTTTTAGTATTTTTTTATAATAAAAATTTTTTAATTTTATTTTATATTAAAGTAAATATTTTTTATTTTAATAACTAACTAATTAGTTTATATTTATTATATTATTATATACTATATGTATTTATTGAAAAATAATATTAATAAATATCATATAATTATAAAAAATAATTATATTGTAATTAATAAAAATATTTGATCTTTTATATTTATGCAAATTTAATTGCATTTATATTAATAATTTGAATAATAAAAAATATAATTAATTTAAATATAAATGAGTATAAAATTAAAATAATATCTATAAAAACTAGTGTACGTTTTTACTATATAATTCATAATTAGCATTTAAAATAATAAAAAATAATGTAGCTAGTTTCGAACCACAATTTTATAAAGTTGATTTTGTTCAAAAGTAAATTAGTATTAATGTGGTTTATATTTGGTAACTTTTTATATAAAAATTGATGATAGTAAACTAAATATTGTTTGGATTATATTATTCAAAATTACTTTTAAATAAAAAATTATTGAAAAAAATATAAATTTAAATAATTATTTTATAATTTTATTTTAAATATTTAAATAAATTTTAATACTATTTTTTTAGTATTTTTAGTATTTTTTAGTACTTTAATAGAATTAATAGAATCATAATACAAAACAAAAAATATTATTTCATACATACAAAAAAAATAACAATAAACAAAAAATAATAAAATTTCTATAAAAAATAATAATATGCAAAAGAGAGAATTAAAAAATACTATAATAAAAATAATCAAATTCATCATATAAATAATAAAAGATAAGATTGGTGGATAGGAAATAAATTTTAATACAATGAAAAAAATTGAATATAAAAGTTAAAATTTTTAGCTTTAGGTAAACTTGGATTTAAGAATATTATATGTTTAGAAAAAGAAAAAATAACCAAACAAAAAATTGATGTATTTAATGTACGAAACCTAAACTAAACCCACCTTAAATAAGGAAACGGATCCTCTTTAATTTTTTTAATATTTAAAGAAATGAAGTGTGATCTCACGCTTAATTCTATAAGTGAGACAAAAAATAAATATAAAAAAAAACAATAAAAAATTAAATTTAACACCGCATATCATCCATTTTTTTTTTTTCAATGGAGCCAAACTATTCCCCCTAAATAATTATGCTTATGCTTATATACATTGACACTAGTCCTTGGTAAATCAACCGTTAGGGTATTCATGACACTGTGGTGGGAGCAGATATCTAGCCAAGTAGGATCATAAATGGGGCACCTGCTATGGTTTCTCTCACCGGAGAGATATTGAACTGCTTGCTTTATTTTACTTGTAGCATCTTCTCAGTTCATGCCTTCATGGTACCCAAAATAAACTCCATTATTCATGTCTTCTCATCACCATCAATGCCAGAACAACATTATGTTGCATTTCCGTTTCTTCAAGGCTATACTCAAAACTAATCTTCAAAGGATTGTAAGCATATTTATGTTTTATTTGCATTAGAGCTATACATATTTGCTATTGATTTTATGATCATATCATATATAATAGTTAACAAGAGAGTTTTTATTTGGAAGGTAATTTATTCATCTATTTATTATTATTATTATTATTATTATTATTATTATTATTATTATTATTATTATTATTATCAACAGGTGAGAGCATTCCAGATGTAATAGCCATCTTCAGAACAAAAATAAAAAACTAAAAGCAGGAATTTATTTATTTTTTATACATAGATGAAAATTATAGTTTAGGCTATTTTCTTTGTTTGTTTTTTTATTTCTGGTTAAGGTGTGAGAACTTTTGGCACACTAACTAACAGATTTTCACACAGAAAATACCCAATAAGTTTTCAAGGAGACATGGAAGCGCTCTTTCAAATCCAGTGTTTCTTAAGCCTCCAGATGGCACTCTATGGAAAGTGTATTGGACAAAAAAGAATAGTGATGAAGTTTGGTTTGTAAAAGGATGGAAGGAATTTACCAAAAACTACTCTCTTAATGAAGGACATTTAGTTGTGTTTAAATATGAAGAAACTTCTCAGTTTGATGTAATCATACTTGAGATAAATGATCTAGAAATAGATTATTCCAAATATGAGACTGTGAATAGAAAGGGCAAATGTGACCAGAGAGATGAGAAAACAGTTGGAATCTTAAAGGAAATCCCTGTAAAAAATAATGACGCTGGAAAAAGATTGACATTGTTTTCTCCTCAGCCTCATATGAAAGTCAGAGGTATTGCTTTTTATTGTTTTTTTCATCTTTTATTGTTTTTTTCATTGCATGTTGGTGGTGGTGTATTATTTCACAGAGGTATTTGTATTTTTAACTATGTTAGTGTATACCAAAAATCAGTCATTAAATTAATTATTGGTATAAAATATATGTAAAGTCACAAAACATATATTTAAAATTGAACTAGACAATACATGATTCATACAAAAATACATGATGACTAATTTGGTAGCTAACTTTTAGTACATATAACATTTTTGTTATACTTTTCGTTTGATTATATATTTATATTCATCTTTCCTATTTGTATAGGGTTAAACATACATGTTCTTTTTATGTTGGGGTAAAAGTAGTCATTTTTATATGTGCCAAAAATTATAAAAATTGTGATTCATGATTTTGGTCTAAAAATGTTCAAAATTAAGTGATTTTGGTTTCTACCATAACTGATAACCCTATATACATCTATAGTTCAAAGCATAAGTACCTATCTCCAAATAGACACCATTTACTTTTGGAATTTTTGGACCTAAAAAGCTATAATTCCATATTTGTATATTGATCAACATAAATAAAATTGTGCTTCCCTTTACAAAAGCCTTAAGACATTAGTGATAGTAGTATAGCAATAGCATGATACATCAGCTTTACATTTTGAATATCATGATTAATGAGGGATTAAAATTCTCAGATTATAACCGAAAATTCATTCAACTGGATTAACTGCTTGAGACTTGGTTCTTCTGCATTCTAACAGGTGAGAGCTCTATTCGAAGAAGAACATCATCTTTGAATTGGCCAAAGGAACTTAAAGCTCAGGAAATAGCTCAGAAATTCATCTCCTATAACCCTTTCTTCACACTGTTCATAAAGCCAAGTTACCTCACAGAATACCAAGTGGTACCATTAAATAAAAAAAGCCTCAGCATTATTCTTGAAACATTCTTGAAGTCCCTAATTTCTGTTCTGATATGTTGCAGAATGTACCGACTTTGAAAGGTTACATTGAGGACAAGGTGAAGGACGTGGCGCTTAAGGTTGGGGAAAGACAATGGCAAGTAAAGTTGCTCCCTTGTCGCAACTCAGCTCGCCGCCTCTCAGGTGGTTGGTCCTTGTTTGTCCATGAGAATGGATTGCAAGCTGAAGATGTTTGTGTCTTTGAACTGATTAACATGGAAGATTCAGTTTTTAAGGTTCATGTTTTCAAAAGGTAGAGATAGTTTATCCACTTGGATTCTGTTGCTTTCTTTTTTTTTTGTGAAAAGCTGAAGATATGTCACTTTGGATTGCATCTGATTCCCTTATAGATGAATTGGAACATTGTAGTTAATTTTGGAATATATGAAGTAAGAATCTATGGTCCATTATTAGCTTAAACCATGCATAATTTTGTTTATCAAAATTTGTGAATGATTTTAATTTGTAAAGTTTAGGGGAATGGCAATGCATGTGATAATTGATATATCATACATGTGACATGTCTTTGTTTGAATTCTGTCCAAGAGAGAACTAGAGAAACAGAGAAACAGACAATATATGCTGTTCTTACATTTAGGGAAGTATAAAAAATACAAAAAATCTATATCTGGGAAAAAAAAAATATTTTTGTTATAGTTTCTACAACCAAAGGAATTTTGTTTTAAGTATCCATTCCAGACTTGAATATTATGGAGTGACTAAAGTCTCACAGTCAGTAGTATAAAATGCTTGATGTTATATTTAAGAGGAGTGATTCTTCTCTTTTTAATAGCTAATTTTTAAGGTGTGATATCCCATTTTGCGAGTCGAATATGTGTAATGGCCAAAAGTCACCGACATAACCAATTTTTTGTGATATAAAGTGAAAAGTCCAATCTTATCGAACGTTAGGTGGTATCAACTTTCATATTCTTGAAAATCAACTATACATGAACCAAGCGTGAAGAAAGGAATACTAATTCAGAGATCGGCAATGAACAAAAATGAGAGGGAGGCAACTTTTCCTTTTGACTAAAAGGATGCAATAGGGAACATTACTGAAACCCAAAAGAAGTTTATACTAGTTTGCACAAGCTCAATCAAGGCAGAGTCAAATTATAATAAGCCCACATTTGATCTTTGATCATGTATTAGAGTTGCTTGAAGTATTCTAAAACCTAGAATAATTAAGACCCGCGCAAAGTGCGAAGAGTGTAAATTAATTATACTATATAATATATTTTAATATTTTTTAGAAATTAATTAAATAATATGTATATTAATGTTTAAAATATTTTATATTAAAAATATTTTGTAAAATATTTATTTGATAATTTATATATAATTTCATATAATTATTCAACAAAAATATAATACAAATTGGATTTTAGATTATTGGTTTTAGGAACTTGAATTCATTTATTTTAAAAAAAAAGAAAACATAAATTTTTTATATTAGAATTGTATAAATTTACATCTTTATTATTTTTATTGTTTATAAATAATTAAATAAAAAAATTAGAAAAAAATAAATTCAAATAAAAATATCAAAAATATAATATAAAATTATGAATTAACTTTATTTGTAGCCATTTTTAACAATTTGTAAGAGAAATTAAAAAATAAAATAATAGTAATAAGAATTGTATGTAACACAATTTGTAAATAGACTAAATAGTGTAGTGATAAGAGTTTTATACAAAATGTATAAATAAGTCAAATAACGTGGGATTTGAATATTTGTAACTAAAATTTTTTATAATTATAATTATCATGACACTTTATTTATATATTTTTATTTATTTAATTAATAATTTATGTTTCAATTGAATAATAATAGGTAAGAGGTTTTTTAAATTTTTTCTTAAAGATAATTGATTGATTCTCATATGTTGTCATACATTTAGAAGTGTTAATATGGCACAATTAAAAAAAAATAAGATGGCTAAAATTCATGGTATAAAAGAGTGCTATCAATTTTTATATAGAAATATTCTCCGTATACAAGTTATTTACATATACAAGTCTCTTTAATCTAATTTACCTCACGCGCCACTATCTAACCAACTTTTCAATCAATGCGCGAATATATAACTGTCTTTTTCGAAAGAATTTCGTTTTCTTTTTCGAATTTTCTCAGCATTTTCGATCTACATTCTCTTTCATCTCTGCGTTTCTCTTCGTTCGTTCTCTGCATTCTCTTTCTTCATTTTTGGCAATTTCCTTCGTTCTTTACGTTTTAGAAATCAAGCTCTGAAATCAGTTTTGAACAATTATCTCGTTGTTGAAGATAATGAATTATTCAAGTTCAAATTGTCAATTGAACCAGAGCGAAGTAGATTATTGTTTTGAATCCAATCAAGTAGTTGAGGTGTGGTTCAATTTTAGTTAATGTTTTCATTAGTAGTTTATGATTCAGTAGGTGAATAATGTTGTTTTTGTTTGTGAAAATTATTGTTCATCGTTGATGGTTTGAATTGAATGTAATGTAGAAATTCTGCATCAAAGAAAATATTTTTGTGTATTTACAGCAAATTTCGGTATAAAACTAAGACATTTATGTGTATTGTTTAAAAATTTTTGGTGGATTTGTACTCTGCATAATTCAAAACTGTTATTCTTCCTCCTCCCTCATCTTCTGTTGTTTTTTATTTTCTTTTTTTCATCATCATCACCATCTTTTTCTTTTTCTTATTCACCTTTTCTTTCTTATTTTACCTTCTGAAGTTTATTCTTGTTTTACTCTCTTAACAGGATAAAAACTAAAAAAATTAAATAAAGAAAAAGAAAAAATATATAATGCTACAAAATTACTTGGAAGAGGATAAACATACATTCATTCAACTAAAAGAAAGAAAGAAGAAAAAAATGTAGCTTTAAAGGAAACATTTTTTGGATTGCAGTAAATTTCGGTGTAAAACTAAGATATTTACGTGTATTGTTTAAGAATTCTTGGTGGATTTGTACTTGCATAATTCAAAACTCTTCCTCTTCCTCCTCCTCATCTTCTGCTGCTTCTTCTTCTATTTTTTTCATCATCATCACCACCTTTTTTTTTTATTCATCTTTCCTTTTTTATTTTACCTTCTCAAGTTTATTTTTGTTTTACTCTCTTAATAAAAATAAAAATAAAAAAATCAAACAAAGAAGAAGAAACACATAATGCTGCAAAATTATTTAGAAGAGGATGAATTTACATTTATTCAACTAAAAGAAAGAAAGAAATAAGAAAAAAAAAGAAGAAAACAAATGCAGCATTAGAAAAAATATTTTTGTGTAATTGCAACAAATTTCGGTGTAAAACTAAGACATTTATGTGTATTGTTTAAGAATTTTCGGTGGATTTGTACTGTTGCTTCTTCTTCATCTTCTTATTTCATTTTCTCATCATTCTTTTCGAATTCAGCTTTGAAACTTCCTTCACTTTTTGCGACGATTTTGAGAGATTTTAATCATTGTTTGAATTTTGAGCGTTGTGGTTTTGATTGAGGAAAAAGAACCGTTTGCACTATTCAAGAGTTGAAAAAGTTCGTGTTTACACGTAATTTAAACTGAGGATTGTTTTTGTTAAATTTAGACCAACTTATATGAATTTATATGCCAAAAAGATTTATATGTATAATAGAATTGTTTTATATATTATAAATAGATAGATAGATTTAGGTCGAAGATTCTCTCACGAAACTTGTATTCTAACCAATAGACAGAGATAAATGAATTTGGGTAGAAAACTACATATGACTCCAGTAGTATAATATGTAAAGCCAAAATTCAAGGCAGCAATTTATCAAATAACTACTTTTTTATTTATCAAAGGAAAAAGTATAGAAAACTAATTTTAGTTAGTCAATATTAATCAACTTTAAGATTTAGATTTACAATTTAAAATCTAGGATTAAAATTTAAGATAAATAAAATAATTTAAAAAGAGCTAGCTGAAAAAAATTTTGCTCTCTAGAATTACTCTTACCAAAAAGGCGAAAGTACGATTTATTTTGAATGCTCGTTCGGGAACTGGAAATAAAATTGTTCAAGAACACATCTAAAAGCATTCGGAAACTTCCCCTGCTCAGCAACCAAAATAAGCATAAATTTAATTTTAACTACCAACCTCCAACGATAACCAGATTCTATTCCCCATAATGACATAGCAAAAGATTATGGCAAACCGTTCCTGAAACTCAGAGTTTCCATGTAAAGGCCATTATACCAAAATTGCATGCGATCACAGGACACCATCCTCTTCAAATAAAACAGAGAGCCATGAAACACTTCAAAAGGTTTCATATCAAATTATATAACCAAATTGCTAATAGGACCCTACTGTCTTAAAAGACTCATGAACATGCCTCAGCATGTCCTTGTCTCTATTCCAATCAGGAGTAGGAGCATTGACAAAATGAGCATATAGCTTGTTCTTAGCACAAGTTACCGAGATCAAGCTATGAGTACCAACCCCATCAATCTCGTAAACATAATACAATTGTCCCTGATCATCTTTCACTTCCTCAGAGGTCAAGCTCTCCGCATTCGCGATGAGGTCCTGCAAATCAACATCCGAGAGAGCCAAGTTGTTTAACACTGCGTCCTTTGGTGCAAGCTGGCGAAACCCGCTGAGGAAAGTTAGATACTCCTTCTCTGATTTCTTCTTTGGGTTGTAGAACTCACTGTCTGTTCCGTTGGTGCCTGATGATAGGGAAAAAAAAATAACAATTAGAAATTTGCTAGAGTTGTGTATTTAGTGTCATTAGTTTGTTATAGCAAGAGAAATTTCTAAGTAATTTATACTACATTACTTTATACAATCCTAAAAACTTGAATCCTAAGAATTTATGCTATTATATATAATCGTTTGAGACTAATGAATCATAGAATAGAAAGATTTTAGCAAGTGGATTGAATGTTCTAAGTAATCTCTACTGTTATACAATTCTCGTCGGATAGAACCAACCACTTGGGTGTTATATACTTAATTTAGCAAGTACAGTCCTCATCAGCTACATGCTCATAATTTATCAAAATTTTGTATTTAAATTGATGATAAAAAGTTGATAGTTAAGTAAACAAATTTATATGAATGAAATAAAGTACCTACACTGACCATAAAAAATTATCATATAGACAAATTTGATCATAAAAGAATTAAAACTTATAATTACCAAAGATTGTCTTTGTTAGACAAATCTAACTAATCGTTAATAATATATGTGAGATTATTCACTAATAGCATTGCTACACAGTTAACCATTGGTTAAATATGTTTAACAAAAGCAATATTTCATAGTTATAAGTTAGTTTTAATTCTTTAATTGTTAGATTTGTTAGTGTTATAATCTTTTATAGTTAGTTTTAGTACTCTAATCTTTAATATCTAGTATCTATTATGTATTACCTATTACATATATAAAGGGATTCTCTTTTCTTTGCTATCCAATTTTTTGTTTCTAAAATATCCTTTTTCTCTCTTAAAGAAAATACAATAAATATTTTATTTTAAATTCATAATACTTATTCTAAAATCATTGATCAAGATACTAAAGTACAATAACTTCTTATACACATTAATTATACAAATTGTGTATACCTTTCTCAACTTTAGAGACCAAACGTTCCTTCCAGCCATCAGGGACATCGTACACATACTCAGCGGAGTCCTTCTTACTAGAGTTGCCGCCGTAGCCGCCGTAGTTTGCGGCGCTGGCAGCGGTGCCATAGTAGACACGGTACGAAGGCTCTGAGGATGCAATGGAAGGTGCAGGTGCGGCGGTTATAATGGTGGCTATGGCTGCAGCGGCAGTTAGTTTTGTTAATATTTGCTTGGACGATGCAAGTAGTGGGAAGAGAGGTTGTTGAGATGGTTTTGGTGTGGTGGAGGTGATGGTTGGTGTGGTGGAGGTGATGGAGGAGTAGGAGAAGGAGAGAATGGAAGATGGTGATGAAAACATGGTGGGGGAGGCCATGGCTGTTTTTGTGTGGGGATAGAATATGGTGCAGGAAAACGTTAATGTTTGATGTTTGTTTATGTCCGATATGTTATCTTGTGTGATTGGTGCTTTTGAGCGGATTTTTTTCTTATCCAGAAGTTACAGGAATCACACGATTCAGCTGACGTCGATTCTCACCGTGTACCTTCTTTTTAGCAATTTATTTAAATAAAACAATTAGAGTAACTATTTACATAGATACAATCATACAAAATTGATTATATGTGTATCCTATTAATTTTAAAAAGATAATGATAATATAAATCATATAATTTTTGTAAAATAATTAATAGACATTATATATAGTATTTTAGAAAATTTGTTGACTTATTTATTAAGACGATTTATTTTTAACTTACTTAAAGAGAATATATATATATATATTATAATAAAGTATTATGATAGGAGTTATAGTTCATTTGAAAAATAAATCAAAATAAAAATAATTATATATAATAAAAGTAATAACAAGTTAATATTTAAATAAAAAGATAAATAAAAAAAGACAATAAATAGAGAGTACATAAAGAATATAGAGAGTACATAGAAAAATTAAAGAAAATAACCGTGAGAATAAGACTCACATTTCATAACAAAAAGTCTAAAAATTATTTATAAGTTAAATAAGGTCACAGGTAAAAGTCTAACACATAAATTAACAAAAACAATTAATTCGATTTTAATCAAATTTTAATAAATAAATCACTAAATTTTTAATTATTTATAAATTAAATAATTAAAAGATAAAATTCTAACACATTAATTAACAAAAAAATTAATTTGACATTAATCAAATTTTAACATACAAATCATCACACTATAAATTATTTATAAATTAAATAAGTTATCGATAAAAGCCTAAGATATAATTTAATAAAAAAATTAATTCGATATTAGTTAAATTTTAACATATAAACGAACTAACGCCTACATTTTTTATAAATTAAATAGTTCAAAGAAAAAAACTCACACATAAGTTAACAAAAAAATTAAATAAACTGTAGGGATTTTAGATTTTTTGTTAACTTATGTATTAGACTCTTACTCGCACTCTCAAGAGTGTAATCATCTTTTAGTCTCGTGGTTTAGGTATAAATTTAGATATCCTGGCAGGAGTTTTACTGATTATGTGTCCATGTGCTTGTTCATAAATTAGGATATGGATTTTACGGTTTATGCTAATACTTGATTGTTTATAAATTATGGTAAAAGTTCTATGGTTATATGTATTTATAAAAAGTGATAAGAGTTTTATTGATTATTGTTGATCGAAAAAGTACTTTCGATAAAAGTGAGTTGAATCGAAATGAGTTAAGTGTGGTTTCTCAAGAAGACGCGCGCGTGCGAGTTTGAAGTTGGACGTAATCGGTGCTGATGTGAATTTCGATTGTTTTGTTAATCAAGTAAGCCAAATTGAGTAGGAGATTCGATTCGAAGAATTGAGTAAGGCCTTCGAAAGAGCTGATCGATTAGTTGTGAAATTGGGAAGTTAATGGCTTTTATGGCACGAGGAGATCATAAAGAATATCAACAATCTTGCGGCGGAAACGGTTACCAAGAGAGACTGCACTTCAAATTTAAAATGTCATATTTAATTGTAATTAATTGTAAATTAATGGGCAGTTATGTAAGATTATCCTATAAATACTAGGAAATCTTAGTGAATAAGGGTTGGAACTTTTACTCAGAAAAAACACTCTAGCACTCTCACATCCCAACGAATCCCTGAGTTTGCGATCGAGTTACATTTTCTGTAGGGTTCCTACCATCTTCTTCTTTCTTTCACTTTATTTTTTCTGTAAACTTAATATTTCAACCAATTTTATTTATCAAGTGTTCTTTACTTTCGATGTTCAATTTATCCTTCTGCCTTTAAGTCTTTCATATTGAAGTCCTTTGATCCAATCGAAGGCATCTTTATTGTTTTTCCTTTAATTTCATTGCAAACCTTTCCATTTTATTATCTATTTGGATTTTAAAACTTTAATTTCTAAGTCCTATTTATTAATTTACAAATTTACTTTATTTTATTTTCAAATTTGGTCTATTCGAAGACGCTTTTGATGCACTTCTAGAAAATTGGTACTCGCACAGAGGAGTAGGTTTTGCTCCCAGATCACTAGATATCGAACCACCATCGATTTGCTAAAAATCGACAAAACAAATTGGCACGCTAGGTGGGACAATTTTAAATCGAAGTGTGTCAAATAAATCTTTTTCTAGTAATTGTTAGTGTATGCGATTACGAAGTGGAAAGATCATTCACATGGCTGATGAATTATCAAATGTGAATGGTGGTTCATCCACAAATGATAGCATACTGATTTCCATGTAACAAGCCGATGTGTCTTCACGTTCAGAAGGTGCAATTGGGACTGAAAGTATAGTCGTTACGACTATTCAAACTGGAAATGTTGGACGTAATACTCGTCCACATGGTCCTGTGCCACCATATCAACCTCCATTAACCGCTGGATGACCCCTGTATGGTCTTCCTCCTGGTTATACCCCACCGGTGGGTGGTTTTATGCCGCCTGTCCGTTTTGGGAATGTAAATGGGACGAATAATGTTCGAAACCTGCAACATTCCGAGTATTCTCGTGATTATCATGTGGGCTCCACTTTGAATGCTGCGAATTTGATGGCAGTATATCAGCAACAAATGGAGGAAAATCACCATGACTTGGTTAACTTATTGACTCAGCAAATGACTACAATTCTAAATCCCATGATGGCTGATCATGAATCGAGATTCGAGCGTCTTGCTAGACAAGTCGAGAGGATTGCTCGAATCGTTGATTATGATGAAGGTGAGAGGTATAATGGTAGGGGAAATAACGAAGGAATGGAAAATATTTTTCAAAATGAAGACCATATTCCGAATCGAGAAAATTCTCACGTGGTTCCCCGAGGCCAAAATGCTGATGACTGTTTAGCCAGATTACGTGGTGGTGAACGTTATCAAGTCACCAGAATTGTAGAAGAAGTACTGAATCGAGTTGGATTGAATGTTGGTTTTATGAACCAACCACATTTTGTGTTTGGTTTTTCCCAAGTGGTTCAAATGGCAAAAGTGCCAAGAGGGGGTGAAAAGCCCAAAAATAACCACAAAATTTGTGGTGAAGTTGAAGAATCAACTACTGAACATGTGGCTCGTTATTTGGTCGAGATTGGGAATCTAGCTAATGATGAAAATTTAAAAATGAAATTTTTTCCTTCGTCATTGACTAAGAATGCATTTACTTGGTTCTCAAATCTTAGACCAAATTCGATTACAACATGGAGTCAGTTAGAAACAGTCTTTCATGCTCAGTTCTATCGAAGTGAAATGAACGTAGCAGTTACCAATTTGGTGGCTTTGAAACGTGAAGATGGTGAGACCATTGATGATTATTTAATACGTTTCAAAAAACGCTAGAAGTAGATGCTATGTGTCATTACCTGAGAATGAGATAGTGAAAATAGCAACTATGGGGTTGGGATTTTATATGCGCAGAAAATTGCTTAATGTGCATATTCCCGATCTGGCCCATCTGGCTGAAAAGGTTTGACAGACCGAACTTATGAAAAAAGAAAAAGAAAAATATAGGAGTGAGCAGAGGTCGAAGAGTAAACCGTTTACTCGTAAAGAAAAGGTTGCATATGTAACTATGGAATCCTCAGAGGAGGAATTCGATTTCGAAACAGAGGTCGATTTGGCTGAACTTAAGAAAGGTCCTCCATATGTTTGCTTTTTACTGAAGAAACTTCCTAGTAATGAAAAGTCAAATGATTCAAAACTTAAAAGTGGAAAGAAGTATAGTTTTGATATCTCAAAATCTAATCAGATTTTCGATGTGTTGCTTAGAGATAAACAGTTAATTTTGCCTGAGGGTAGAACTTTACTTTCCATAAAAGATTTAAAAGGAAAGCCTTATTGTAAATTTCATCAAGCAACTAGTCATTCGACTAACAGCTGTGTACGTTTCAGGGATTTGATTCAAGAGGCAATCATGGAAGGACGTTTAAAATTTGATGATGGCAAGAAGGAGATGAAGGTTGATATAGATCCCTTCGAGGTTGATGCCAGTTGTGTCGAGCCTTATTTAGGGGTGAATATGGTTGGCATGTTGGTGCACGAAATTGTGATGTCCAGGCTCGAACAATCCCTGGTAATGGCTCCAAAGCTTGGTGCTTTGATCTTAATTCATAATTGTCACAACTTCGATACAACTAACCAGCAAGTGCACTGGGTCGTCCAAGTAATACCTTACGTGAGTAAGGGTCGAATCCCACGGAGATTGTTGGTATGAAGCAAGCTATGGTCACCTTGCAAATCTCAGTCAGGCAGATATAAAGTGATAATGGAGTTTTCGAAATTAAATAATAGAATAGGGATAGAGATACTTATGTAATTCATTGGTGAGAATTTCAGATAAGAGAACGGAGATGCTTTTCGTTCCTCTGAACCTCTACTTTCCTGCTATCTTCATCCAATCAGTCTCATTCCTTTCCATGGCTGGCTTTATGTGATACATCACCACTGTCAATGGCTACTTTCGGTCATCTCACGGGAAAATGATCCAATGCCCTGTCACGGCACGGCTAATCGTTTGGAGGCATCACCCTTGTCAATGGCTTCATCTTATCCTCTCAGTGAATAATATGCTCACGCACCCTGTCACGGCACGGCTATTCATCTGTCGGTTCTCGATCATGCCGGAATAGGATTTACTATCCTTTTGCGTCTGTCACTAACGCCCTGCAATCGCGAGTTCGGAGCTCGTCACAGTCATTCAATCATTGAATCCTACTCGGAATACCACAGACAAGGTTTAGACTTTCCGGATTCTCTTGAATGCCGCCATCATTCTAGCTTACACCACGAAGATTCTGGTTAGGAGATCTAAGAGATATTCATTCTAGCTTATTTCATGTAGAACGGAAGTGTTTGTCAGGCACGCGTTCATAAGGGAGAAGGATGATGAGCGTCACACATAATCATCACCTTCATCATGTTCTTGGGTGTGAATGGATATCTTAGAAGCAAAATAAGAAGAATTGAATAGAAAACAGTAGTACTTTGCATTAATCTTTGAGGAACAGCAGAGCTCCACACCTTAATCTATGGAGTGTAGAAACTCTACCGTTTGAAAATACATAAGTGAAAGGTCCAGGCATGGCCGAGATGGCCAGCCCCCATGGTCTAAGAACTATGCGTTCCCAGATGATCCTAAGATCCTAAGATGATCAAAAGATTCCTAATACAATAGTAAGAGGTCCTATTTATAATAAACTAGTCACTAGGGTTTACATGAGTAAGTAATTGATGCATAAATCCACTTCCCGGGCCCACTTGGTGTGTGTTTGGGCTGAGCTTAAGTGTAGCACGTGCAGAGGCCATTTGTGGAGTTGAACGCCAGTTTCTGTGCCAGTTTGGGCGTTCAACTCTGGTTTTGGATCCTTTTCTGGCGCTGGACGCCAGATTTGGGCAGAAGGCTGGCGTTGAACGCCAGTTTATGTCGTCTATTCTTGGCCAAAGTATGGACTATTATATATTGCTGGAAAGCCCTAGATGTCTACTTTCCAACGCAATTGGAAGCGAGCCATTTCGAGTTCTGTAGCTCCAGAAAATCCACTTTGAGTGCAGGGAGGTCAGAATCCAACAGCATCAGCAGTCCTTTTTCAACCTCTGAATCTGATTTCTGCTCAAGTCCCTCAATTTCAGCCAGAAAATACCTGAAATCACAGAAAAATACACAAACTCATAGTAAAGTCCAGAAATGTGAATTTAACATAAAAACTAATGAAAATATCCCTAAAAGTAACTAGATCCTACTAAAAACATACTAAAAACAATGCCAAAAAGCGTATAAATTATCCGCTCATCACAACACCAAACTTAAATTGTTGCTTGTCCCCAAGCAACTAAAAATCAAATAGGATAAAAAGAAGAGAATATACTATAAATTCCAAACTATCAATGAAACATAGCTCCAATCAAATGAGCGGGACTTATAGCTTTTTGCCTCTTGAATAGTTTTGGCATCTCACTTTATCCATTGAAGTTTAGAATGATTGGCATCTATAGGAACTTCAGATTTTGAATAGTGTTATTGACTCTCCTAGTTCAGTATGATGATTCTTGAACACAGCTTCTTTATGAGTCTTGGCCGTGGCCCTAAGCACTTTGTTTTCCAGTATTACCACCGGATACATAAATGCCACAGACACATAATTGGGTGAACCTTTTCAGATTGTGACTCCGCTTTGCTAAAGTCCCCAATTAGAGGTGTCCAGGGTTCTTAAGCACACTCTTTGTTGTTTTTTTTTGCTTTGGACCTTGACTTTAACCGCTCAGTTTCAAGTTTTCACTTGACACCTACACGCCACAAGCACATGGTTAGGGACAGCTTGGTTTAGCCGCTTAGACCAGGATTTTATTCCTTTAGGCCCTCCTATCCACTGATGCTCAAAGCCTTGGGATCCTTTTTATTTGCCCTTGCCTTTTGGTTTTAAGGGTTATTGGCTTTTTCTGCTTGCTTTTTCTTTTTCTTTCTATTTTTTTTTCTGCAAGCTTTGTTTTTTTGCTGCTTTTTCTTGCTTCAAGAATCATTTTTATGATTTTTCAGATTATCAAATAACATGTCTCCTAGTCATCATTCTTTCAAGAGCCAACATATTTAACATTCTTAAACAACAACTTCAAAAGACATATGCACTGTTTAAGCATACATTCAGAAAACAAGAAGTATTGTCACCACATCAATGTAATTAAGCTAAGTTCAAGGATAAATTCGAAACTCATGTACTTCTTGTTCTTTTGAATTAAAACATTTTTCATTTAAGAGAGGTGATGGATTCATAGGACATTCATATCTTTAAGACAAAGTTACTAACTACTAATGATCATGTAATGAAGGCACAAACATAGATAAGCACATAACATAGAAAACGAAAAACAGAGAAAGCAAGAACAAGGAATGAATCCACCTTAGTGATGGTGGCGTTTCCTTCTTGAGGAACCAATGATGTCCTTGAGCTCTTCTATGTCTCTTCCTTGTCTTTGTTGCTCCTCCCTCATTGCTTTTTGATCTTCTCTTATTTCATGAAGCATGATGGAGTGCTCTTGATGTTCCACCCTTAATTGTCCCATATTGGAACTCAATTCTTCTAGGGAGGTGTTGATGTGCTCCCAATAGTTTTGTGGAGGAAAGTGCATTTGAGGCATTTCCGGAATCCCATGGTGATGAGCTTCTTGCGCCTCTTGAGCTCCATGAATGGGCTCTCTTGCTTGCTCCATCTTTTTCTTAGTGATGGGCTTGTCCTCTTTGATGAGGATATCTCCCTCTATGTCAATCCCAGCTGAATTGCATAGATGGCAAATGAGGTGAGGAAAGGCTAACCTTGCCATGGTGGAGGACTTGTCAGCCACCTTGTAGAGTTCTTGAGGTATAATCTCATGAATTTCCACCTCTTCTCCAATCATGATGCTATGGATCATGATGGCCCAGTCTATAGTAACTTCAGACCGGTTGCTAGTGGGAATGATTGAGCATTTAATAAACTCCAACCATCCTCTAGTAATAGGCTTGAGGTCCAATCTTCTTAGTTGAACCGGCTTGCCTTTGGAGTCAATCTTCCATTGAGCTCCTTCTACACATATGTCCATAAGGACTTGGTCCAACCTTTGATCAAAGTTGACTCTCCTTGTGTAGGGGCGTGCGTTTTCTTCCATGTATGGCAAGTTGAACGCCAACCTCACATTCTCCGGACTAAAATCTAAGTATTTCCCCCGAACCATTGTAACATAGTTCTTTGGATCCGGGTTCTTACTTTGATCATGGTTCTTGGTGATCCATGCATTGGCATAGAACTCTTGAACCATTAGGATGCCGACTTGTTGGATGGGATTTGTTAGAACTTCCCAACCTCTTCTTTGAATTTTATGTCGGATCTCCGGATACTCATTTCTTTTGAGTTTAAAAGGGACCTCAGGGATCACCTTCTTCTTGGCCACAACATCATAGAAGTGGTCTTGATGGGCTTTGGAGATGAACCTTTCCATCTTCCATGACTCGGATGTGGAAGCTTTTATCTTCCCTTTTCCTCTTCTAGAGGATTCTCCGGTCTTAGGTGCCATCAATGGTAATGGAAAAACAAAAAAGCTATGCTTTTACCACACCAAACTTAGAATATTGCTCGCCCTCGAGCAATAAACAAAAGAATAGAAGAAGAAGAAGAAGAAATATGGAGGGGGAGAGGGAGATGTGGTTTCGGCCAAGGGTAGTGTAGAGGGGTGTGTTGTGTGAATTTGATGAAGAATGGAGGTCTTTATATAGGGAAGGGAGGGGGGTATTGGTTCGGCCATATGGGTGGGTTTGGGTGGGAAATTGGTTTTGAATTTTGAAGGTAGGTGTGGTTTATGAGGTAGGTTTATGGGGAAGAGTGGATGGATGTGAGTGGTGAAGAGGTGATGGGGAAGAGAGATTGAGGTGATTGGTGAAGGGTTTTTGGGGAAGAGTGTTTATGGGGTTGTGTGAAAGAGAGTGGTGAGAAGAAGTGAGTGGAGGTAGGTGGGGATCCTGAGTGGATCCTGTGGGGTCCACAGATCCTGAGTTGTTCAAGGAATTACATCCCTGCACCCATTAGGCATGTAAAAATGCCTTTGTACCCAACTCTGGGCGTTTAGCGCCAGGTTGGTGGCCATTTTGGGCGTTCAGCGCCCATTTGTGTGCCATTTTTGGCGTTGAACGCCAGAACCATGCCTGTTCTGGCGTTCAGCGCCCAGAAGCTGCCCATTTTGGGCGTTCAGCGCCAGAACCATGCTCTGTTCTGGCGCTGAACGCCAGACAGATGCTCCTCCAGGGTGTGATTTTTCTTCTGCTGTTTTTGATTCTGTTTTCAATTTTTCTATTTATTTTGTGTCTCCACATGATCATGAACCTAAGAAAACATGAAAAACAATAAAAATAAGAATTAGATAAACATTGGGTTGCCTCCCAACAAGAGCTTCTTTAATGTCAATAGCTTGACAGAGGGCTCTCAAAGAGCCTCACAGATGTGCAGAGCTTTGTTGAGACTCTCCAACACCAAACTTAGAGTTTGGATATGGGAGTTCAACACCAAACTTAGAGTTTGATTGTGGCCTCCCAACACCAAACTTAGAGTTTGACTGTGGGGGCTCTGGTTGACTCTGCTTGGAGATAAGCTTTTCCTGCTTCCTCTTCATGGTTGCAGAGGAAGATCCTTGAGTTTTAAACACAAGGGAGTCCTCATTCCATTGGAGGACTATTTCGCCTCTGTCAACATCGATCACAGCTCTTGCTGTGGCCAGGAAAGGTCTTCCTAGGATGATGGATTCATCCTCTTCCTTTCCAGTATCCAGGACTATGAAATCAGCAGGGATGTAAAGGCCCTCAACCTTTACTAATACATCTTCTACTTGTCCATAAGCCTGTTTTCTTGAGCTGTCTGCCATCTCCAGTGAGATTTTAGCAGCTTGCACCCCATAGATTCCCAGTTTCTCTATTACAGAGAGGGGCATGAGGTTTATCCCTGAACCAAGGTCACACAGAGCCTTAAAGACCATGGTGCCTATGGTGCAGGGTATTATGAACTTTCCAGGATCCTGTCTCTTCTGAGGCAATGTCAGTTGATCCAGATCACTTAGTTCATTGATGAACAAGGGAGGTTCAACTTCCCAAGTATCAATGCCAAATAATTTGGCATTCAGCTTCATGATTGCACCAAGAAACTTGGCAGTTTGCTCTTCAATAACATCCTCATTCTCTTCAGAAGAGGAATACTCATCAGAGCTCATGAAGGGTATAAGGAGGTTTAATGGAATCCCTATGGTCTCTAGATGAGCCTCAGAGTCCTTTGGTTCCTCAGAGGGAAGCTCCTTATTGGTCACTGGACGTCCCAGGAGGTCTTCCTCCTTGGGATTCACGTCCTCTCCTCTCCTCACAGGTTCGGCCATGGCACTTATGTCAATGGCCTTGCACTCTCCTTTTGGGTTCTCTTCTGTATTACTTGGGAGAGTACTAGGAGGGATTTCAGTGATCCTTTTACTCAGCTGGCTCACTTGTGCTTCCAAATTTCTAATGGAAGACCTTGTTTCATTCATGAAACTTACAGTGGCCTTAGATAGATCAGAGACTAGATTTGCTAAATTAGAAGCATTTTGTTCAGAGTTCTCTGTCTGTTGCTGAGTGGATGATGGAAAAGGCTTGCTATTGCTAAACCTGTTTCTTCCACCATTATTAAAGCCTTGTTGGGGCTTTTGATCCTTCCATGAGAAATTTGGATGATTTTTCCATGTTGAGTTATAGGTGTTTCCATAAGGTTCACCTAAGTAATTTACCTCTGCTATCGCAGGGTTCTCAAGATCATAAGCTTCTTCTTCAGAAGATGCCTCTTGAGTACTGTTGGATGCAGCTTGCATTCCATGCAGACTCTAAGAAATCATATTGACTTGCTGAGTCAATATTTTATTCTGAGCCAATATGGCATTAAGAGTATCAACCTCAAGAACTCCCTTCTTCATAGGCGTCCCATTACTCACAGGATTCCTTTCAGAAGTGTACATGAACTGGTTATTAGCAACCATATCAATGAGTTCTTGAGCTTCTGCAGGCGTTTTCTTTAGGTGAATGGATCCACCTGCAGAAGTGTCCAGTGACATCTTTGATAGCTCAGATAAACCATCATAGAATATATCCAGGATGGTCCATTCTGAAAGCATGTCAGAAGGACACTTTTTGGTCAACTGTTTGTATCTTTCCCAAGCTTCATAGAGGGATTCACCTTCTTTCTGTCTGAAGGTTTGAACATCAGCTCTAAGCTTGCTCAGATTTTGAGGAGGAAAGTACTTGGCTAAGAAAGCCGTGACCAGCTTATCCCAAGAGTTCAGGCTGTCTTTGGGTTGAGAATCCAACCATAATCTAGCTCTGTCTCTTACAGCAAAAGGGAAAAGCATAAGCCTGTAGACTTCAGGATCTACTCCATTAGTCTTAACAGTATCACATATCTGCAAGAATTCAGTTAAGAACTGAAAAGGATCTTCAGATGGAAGTCCATGAAACTTGCAGTTCTGCTGCATCAGAGAAACTAACTGAGGTTTCAGCTCAAAGTTGTTTGCTCCAATGGCAGGAATGGAGATGCTTCTTCCATGTAAATTGGAATTAGGTGCAGTGAAGTCACCAAGCATTCTCCTTGCATTGTTGTTGGGTTCGGCTGCCATCTCCTTTACTTGTTCGAAATTTTCAATCAAGTTGTCTCTGGATTGTTGTAATTTAGCTTCTCTTAATTTTCTCTTCAGAGTCCTTTCAGGTTCTGGATCAGCTTCAACAAGAATGCTTTTTTCTCTGTCCCTGCTCATAAGAAAGAGGAGAGAAAAAGAAGAGAAGAGGAATCCTCTATGTCACAGTAAAGAGGATCCTTATTGTTAGTAGAAGAAAAGAAGGAGAAATTCGAACACAGATAGAAGAGGGGGTTCGAATTTGGTGATGATGTGAGGAAGAGATGTTAGTTAATGAATGAATAAATAGAATAGGATGAGAGAGGGATAATTTTCGAAAATTATTTTGAAAAAGAGTTAGTGATTTTTGAAAAATGGTTTTTGAAAAATGTTAGAAATTTTCGAAAAATTTTTAGAATTTAAAAATAAAAATAATTAGTTAATAAAAAAGAAATTTTTGAAAAAGAGGGAAGATATTTTCGAAAATTAGAGAGAGAGTTAGTTAGGTAGTTTTGAAAAAGTTAAGAAACAAACAAAAAGTTAGTTAGTTAGTTGAAACAAATTTTGAAAAGATAAGAAGTTGGGAAGTTAGAAAAGATATTTTGAAAAGATATTTTTGAACAAGATAAGATAAGAAGATATTTTGAAAAGATATGATAGGAATTAGTTTTGAAAAAGATTTGATTTTTAAAATCACAATCAATGACTTGATTCATAAGGAATCACAAGATATGATTCTAGAACTTAAAGTTTGAATCTTTCTTAACAAGCAAGTAACAAACTTCAAATTTTTGAATCAAAACATTAATTGTTTATGTTATTTTCGAAAATTTGGTATAAAAATAAGAAAAAGATTTTTGAAAAATATTTTTGGAATTTTCGAAAATAACTAATAATTTTGAAAAAGATTTGATTTTTTGAAAAAGATTTTGAAAAAGATAAGATTTTCAAATTGAAAATTTGATTTGACTCATGAAAAACAATTTGATTTTAAAAAATTTTGAAAAAGTCAACTCAAATTTTCGAATTTGATGAGATAAAAGAGGAAAGATATTTTTTTTTTGAATTTTTATGATGCAAGAGAAAAACACTAAAAAGATGCAATGCATGAAATTTTTGAATCAAAACAATGAATGCATGTATGAATGATATGAATGTCAAGATGAACACCAAGAACACTTTGAATGTCAAGATGAACATCAAGAACATATTTTTGAAAAATTTTTGATGCAAAGAAAACATGTAAGACACCAAACTTAGAAATCTTTCATGTTTAGACTCTAAGAAATGAAAAATGCACATGTAAAACAAGAAAAGACACAAAAGATGAAAACATCAAGATCAAACAAGAAGACTTACCAAGAACAACTTGAAGATCATGAAGAACACTATGAATGCATGATATTTTCGAAAAATGCAAGATGCATATGCAAGTGACACCAAACTTATGACATGACTCAAGACTCAAACAAGAAACACAAAAAATATTTTTGATTTTTATGATTTTCTAATTTTTTTTGGATTTTTTGAAAATTATATGAAAAAGAAAAAAATAAGGATTCCAAAATTTTTAATATGAATTCCAGGAATCTTGCATTCTTAGTCTAAAGCTTCAGTCCAGGAATTAGACATGGCTCACTAGCCAGCCAAGCTTTCAATGAAAGCTTCAGTCCAAAACACTAGACATGGCCAATGGCCAGCCAAGCTTCAGCATTTTAACACGAGAGTATATTGCTCTTGATAACAAATTGCAAGCCTCAGTCCAAATAAATTTAGACATGGGTTTACAGCCAGCCAGGCTTTACATGCTTCATGAAACACTAGAATTCATTCTTAAAAATTCTGAAGAAAATTTTTGAAAACATTTTTATTTTTTTCGAAAACAGATGAGAGATTTTTGAAAATATTTTTGAAAGATTTTTTTTGAAAACAAAACGAAAAGAAAATTACCTAATCTGAGCAACAAGATGAGCCGTCAGTTGTCCAAACTCAAACAATCCCCGGCAACGGCGCCAAAAACTTGGTGCACGAAATTGTGATGTCCAGGCTCGAACAATCCCTGGTAATGGCTCCAAAGCTTGGTGCTTTGATCTTAATTCATAATTGTCACAACTTCGATACAACTAACCAGCAAGTGCACTGGGTCGTCCGAGTAATACCTTACGTGAGTAAGGGTCGAATCCAACAGAGATTGTTGGTATGAAGCAAGCTATGGTCACCATGCAAATCTCAGTCAGGCAGATATAAAGTGATAATGGAGTTTTCGAAATTAAATAATAGAATAGGGATAGAGATACTTATGTAATTCATTGGTGAGAATTTCAGATAAGAGAACGGAGATGCTTTTCGTTCCTCTGAACCTCTGCTTTCCTGCTATCTTCATCCAATCAGTCTCATTCCTTTCCATGGCTGGCTTTATGTGATACATCACCACTGTCAATGGCTACTTTCGGTCATCTCACGGGAAAATGATCCAATGCCCTGTCACGGCACGGCTAATCGTCTGGAGGCATCACCCTTGTCAATGGCTTCATCTTATCCTCTCAGTGAATAATATGCTCACGCACCCTGTCACGGCACGGCTATTCATCTGTCGGTTCTCGATCATGCCGGAATAGGATTTACTATCCTTTTGCGTCTGTCACTAACGCCCTGCAATCGCGAGTTCGGAGCTCGTCACAGTCATTCAATCATTGAATCCTACTCGGAATACCACAGACAAGGTTTAGACTTTCCGGATTCTCTTGAATGCCGCCATCATTCTAGCTTACGCCACGAAGATTCTGGTTAGGAGATCTAAGAGATATTCATTCTAGCTTATTTCATGTAGAACGGAAGTGTTTGTCAGGCACGCGTTCATAAGGGAGAAGGATGATGAGCGTCACACATAATCATCACCTTCATCATGTTCTTGGGTGCGAATGGATATCTTAGAAGCGAAATAAGAAGAATTGAATAGAAAACAGTAGTACTTTGCATTAATCTTTGAGGAACAGCAGAGCTCCACACCTTAATCTATGGAGTGTAGAAACTCTACCGTTTGAAAATACATAAGTGAAAGGTCCAGGCATGGCCGAGATGGCCAGCCCCCATGGTCTAAGAACTATGCGTTCCCAGATGATCCTAAGATCCTAAGATGATCAAAAGATTCCTAATACAATAGTAAGAGGTCCTATTTATAATAAACTAGTCACTAGGGTTTACATGAGTAAGTAATTGATGCATAAATCCACTTTTGGGGCCCACTTGGTGTGTGTTTGGGCTGAGCTTAAGTGTAGCACGTGCAGAGGCCATTTGTGGAGTTGAACGCCAGTTTCTGTGCCAGTTTGGGCGTTCAACTCTGATTTTGGATCCTTTTCTGGCGCTGGACGCCAGATTTGGGCAGAAGGCTGGCGTTGAACGCCAGTTTACGTCGTCTATTCTTGGCCAAAGTATGGACTATTATATATTGCTGGAAAGCCCTGAATGTCTACGTTCCAACGCAATTGGAAGCGCGCCATTTCAAGTTCTGTAGCTCCAGAAAATCCACTTTGAGTGCAGGGAGGTCAGAATCCAACAGCATCAGCAGTCCTTTTTCAACCTCTGAATCTGATTTCTGCTCAAGTCCCTCAATTTCAGCCAGAAAATACCTGAAATCACAGAAAAATACACAAACTCATAGTAAAGTTCAGAAATGTGAATTTAACATAAAAACTAATGAAAACATCCCTAAAAGTAACTAGATCCTACTAAAAACATACTAAAAACAATGCCAAAAAGCGTATAAATTATCCGCTCATCACATGTCTTATGATTTCGATGTGGCTCTTGATGATTTTGAGTCACAGGTAAGGTCTGTATACCCCAAAACGGGGGATAGTTTGCTGGACTTTTTGGTTCAGCAGAAGATAAAAGACTGGGACATATCTCTGTGTCCACGGTGTAATGTTGTCTTTGATGCTGAAGCGGCAACAATCTTT
Organism: Arachis ipaensis; assembly: GCF_059453495.1. Classification (NCBI taxonomy): domain Eukaryota; kingdom Viridiplantae; phylum Streptophyta; class Magnoliopsida; order Fabales; family Fabaceae; genus Arachis; species Arachis ipaensis. Next base: position 119,267,788 of record NC_142443.1, on the reverse strand, counting down.
GAAAAAGAGAGAATGAAGAAAGAATTGGCTCATAGGGAGGAATAAGCACACCAGAGACAGCCAATTCGACGTGTGGAGGGTTCTAGTTCAAAAATCCCTCAGCATGATGTGACCGCACATCTAAGTTGATCTCAAGCTATAGGTGTTCAGTGGATTAGAAACTGTCAAGAATTCCAAAGGCGTGATCACTGGTATCGACGCAATCCTCAGTGGGGGCATCGAGCACCTTTCTGAAATCTGTATGCCTTCTATCGAGGTCGGGCCAGAGGTTATCCAAGAGGTAGAGGTGGAGGAAGAAGTTTCAATCGGAATAAGAAACTTTAAATAGAACCAGGAAAAGAGATAAGCAAGGGGGCAACGCCTTCTGTGCATTTTTGGATTGTCTTTCCTTCTGATGGTGAGACTTACCCTAAGGAAATTCCATCACCCGCGAAGATGGAAAAGGGTAAGGCAGTGGCTCAATCCTCTGGGGTCGACAAGCATAAGGATGTTGATGCTGATGATGAGTATTTTGATGAAGAAGATGATGACATGGTAGGAACGATCTCGATAATTCCCACTGAGTACCTTGGACAATGTGAGAGTAATCCGGATGAGGATTATGATCAAGAGGATGAAGGGGCTTTTTCTTTCATTCGCATAGAAGATGAGCCAGGTTTCTTTCCTCGTCCTACTGAAAGACAAATGTCTCATCTGCGTCCCCTTCATATTATTGCTGTATTGAACGAGTTCAAAATAAACAAGGTATTGATTGATGGTGGAGCAGCAATTAGTCTCTTGCCTGAGAGGATGTTGGAAAAAGTAGGAAAACATCCTGACGATCTGGTCCTTACAAACATTGCTATGACCGGTTTTAGTGGAACCTCTACACCAGCGAGGGGGCTGGTCACTTTGACGGTAAAAGTAGGGTCTTCGGAGAGACACTCTGTGTTTGTGGTAGTGCCATCGAAGGCTAGTTATAATGCCTTACTGGGGAGAGATTGGATTCATGGTGTAGGTGTTGTACCCTCAACAGTGCATCAGAGCATGCTTCTATGGACTAAGGAAGGCGAATCTGAAATTGTCAAAGCAGATTCGAGTCTATATGTCGAGCAAATGCATGTTGATTTTAGGATTTATAATTGAAAATTGAAGCCTTTGAATGTTGATCGATCTCTAAATCCTTATAATTGTGAAGGGTGTTTTTTGACTTCAGAAGGCCTTTCGGTAAAGTTGCGTTATCTAGACGTGGGTTTCAAACCGACTGGTTGGGACTGTCTTTTTTGAAGACTTTGAAGGCTGGACTATGGACCAGGTCGAGCAAGTTTCCAACTACATGGTAACATTGCATAATTATTTAAATAATTTTCAAGTTTTAGAAAATAAAGATGATTCTTCCGATAAAGTTGGATCAGATAGGGTTAGTAAGATTACTAATTATAATATGTTCGATTCGACGATTCCAGCCGAATTTAGTTATAATTTCCCTAGTATTTGTAATGGAACTAATGATGTGAGTTGAACTACCGATTTAATAGCAGAGGCTCGTTGTGTAGAAAGTAAAAGTAGTAATGATTTAATCGAAAGTCAAGTTTCTTCTGTTTCTCATGATTCTATTGATTTTACTTTCGATTGTATTTATGATTTGGAGCCTTTGGGATTTGAAAAGTATTCAATTAAAGAGGATGGTCATTATAAGGGGTTCGAATATCAGGATCCTTTAGAAAAAATTAATTTGGGGACTCATAATGATGTTCGAATTACATATATTTTTAAAGATCTCGTTGATCCTTTTCGAACTAACCTTTTCAATTTGTTACATGAGTTTAAAGATTGCTTTGCATGGGATTACCATGAAATGCCTGGTCTTGATCGTTCATTAATAGAACATCGATTAGCATTAAAACCCAATGCTCAACCTGTGAAGCAAACCCCAAGACGATTCACTCCTGAAATCAATATGAAAATTAAAGAAGAAATAGAACGCTTGATTAAAGCAAAATTTATTCGAACTGCACGTTATGTGGAGTGGGTATCGAATATTGTCCCCGTGATGAAGAAAAATGGGAAGTTAATGGTGTGTATTGATTTTCGATATTTGAATAATGCCACCCCAAAGGATGAATATTTTATGCCAATTGCAGATATGTTAATTGATTCTGCAGCAGGAAATAAAATTCTTAGTTTCATGGATGGTTATTCTGGATATAACCAAATTTTCATTGTGGAAGATGATGTGGCTAAAACGGCTTTCCGTTGTCCTGGGGCATTAGGTACATATGAGTGGGTGGTTATGTCTTTTGGTTTAAAAAATACTAGAGAAACATATCAGCGGGCAATGAATGCTATTTTCCATGAGTTTATTGGAAAATTTATAGAAGTGTATATTGATGATGTGAAGGTCAAATCGATTTCTGAGTCAGCATATAGACCATTTAAGAAAGGCATTCCTTACAATGAGGAAGAAATGATTAAAAATGAATCCTTTGAAATGTGCTTTTGGGGTATCGGCTGGAAACTTCTTAGATTTTGTTGTTCATAAGAAGGGAATAGCTATTGATAAAAGAAAAGCAGATGCGATATTAGCATTGTTTGCACCCAAATCGAAGAAAGAAGTACAATCGTTTTTGGGTAAGGTAAATTACCTTTGGAGATTCATCTCGAATCTTTTAGATCGAACTAGGGTATTCGCGCCTTTGGTGAAATTAAAAAATGGTTCAAAATTCGAATGGACCACAGAATATCAATTGGCATTTGATTCGATTAAGTCATATTTATCAAAAGCTCCAATTATGGCGAATGTTCGTCCATCTGAACCGTTAAAATTATATATAGCAGCATCTGAAAATACTATAGGGTGTATGTTAACCCAAGACGATGAAAATGGGCATGAATGGGCAGTTTATTACCTTAGTCGAGTTCTAACTGATATCGAAACAAGGTATTCTCCGATCGAAAAATTATGCTTGTCATTATATCATGCTTGTATGAAGTTAAAGTGTTATATGGTGGCTAAGTCGGTAAAAGTTGTGGCACAAACCGATCTTGTTAAATATATGTTAAGTTTTTCTATGTTGAGGGGACGTTTGGGAAAATGGATGCTGGCATTAATAGAATTTGATTTACAATATGTCCCGGCTAAGGCTGTGAAAGGATAGGTCATCGCAGATTTTCTTGTGGACAATTCGAAAGATCTGCATGACCAGGGGGCAAATATAGTTGATGTAGAAGTCAACTATTGGAAATTGTATTTCGATGGATCTAGGCATAAAGATGGTGCAGGGGTTGGAATCCTCATTATCTCACCAGAGGGTATCCCATCAGAGTTCTTGTTCGAATTGAAGTATCCTTGTTCTAATAATGTAGCCGAATATGAGGCTTTAATTTTGGGTCTCAATATTTTAATCGACAAAGGAGCTTTAGAAGTTCAAATTCTAGGGGATTCACAGTTAGTTTTAAAGCAGTTGTCGAAGGAGTTCAAGTGTAATAATGAGACGTTACAAAAATATTTAGTAACTGCTTAGGAATTATTAACGTCTTTTCAAAATGTTTCTTTGGTGCACATCCCTAGAATTCATAATAAAATTGCTAATGAGCTAGCCCAAATTGCTTCGAGGTATCGGATTGGTCCAGAAACTATTAAGAAGTTATCTAGTATCCATCAAATTTTAGTACCAGCAAATGAGAGAGAAGTGTTGTGTATGGATGAATGGGAGAATTCTGATTGGAGAAAACCTATTGCTCAATATTTGAAAGATCCCAATATTGTAGTTGATAGAAAAGTAAAGTTACGAGCAATGAACTTCGTCTTATTGGCCGATGAGTTATACAAAAAAGGGATCGATGGAAGTCTATTGAGATGTTTGAGTTGAGAAGATCACAGTATTGCTTTGGGTGAAGTTCATAATGGAATTTGTGGTGCTCATCAGGCGAAAAAAAAATGAGATGGGTGTTATATCGCAATCATGTATATTGGCCATCTATGATAAAAGATTGTATCGATTATGCAAAGGCCTGTCGAGAATGTCAGAAACATGGTTCGATACAACAGATTCCAGTGGCTGAACTGCATTCGATAATAAAGCCATGACCATTTAGAGGTTGGGCTTTAGATTTAATTGGGTTGATTCACCCCCTTCATCGAAGCAGCACAAATTTATTTTAGTGGCTATTGATTATTTCACGAAATGGGTTGAAGCAGTTCCTTTGGTAGAAGTTGGTCAAAGTGAGATGATTAACTTTGTTGAGGAAAATATTATCCATCGATTTGGAATTCCTCAGACGTTAAGTACTGACCAAGGAACTATGTTTACTGGCCAGCGAATTAAAAATTTTGCGGCTTCAAGGAACATTAGTATTGTTACTTCAACTCTTTATTATGCACATGCTAATGGGCAAGTAGAGGCAGCAAATAAGATATTGATATGCTTGATTAAAAAGCATATTGGGAACAGGCCTCGAACATGGCGTGAGACTTTAAGTCAAGTATTATGGGCCTATCGAAATTTACCAAGAGGTTCGACGGGAACCTCACCTTATAAATTGGTGTATGGCCATGATGCAGTGTTACCATTAGAAATTAATTTGAATACTCTAAGAGTATCGAAACAGAATGAGTTACCGATCGATGATTATTGGAATGCAATGTTGGATGAGTTAAACGAGTTAGATTCAGAGCGAATCCTAGCACTTGATAATATGATTCGACAAAAAGAAAGTGTTGCTCGAAGTTATAATCGTCGAATTAAGGAAAAGTATTTTAGGATAGGCGAGTTAGTTTTGAAAGTTATTTTACCGATGGAAAAGAAATCGAAATTTATAGGTAAATGGTTGATGAACTGAAGATTGATGGTTTAGAATTCACAATAAATTCTCGTTGCAAGTATAATTTCTAAACCAAGCAATAATCCTTCTATACAAAAACTTGTTTGTCACTTAAGCAAACCCAATAAAAATAAATAACCGAAGTATTTAAACCTCGGGTCGTCTCTCAAGGAATTGCAGGGCAGTATGATTTGTTATTGGTTATGAAAAATTGTATAATTTTTGGGTTTTTGAAATAGAGAACAAGTAAATTAAGTGACAAGAAAAATAAATTAACAATTAGAAAATCTCTTGGCAAGGTATAAGAACCGGAAATCCTATCCTAGTTATCCTTATCAATTGTGATGAGAGTTGTCCGTTGCTCCCACTTAGTTAATCTTTACTAAATAAAGGAAAGTCAAGTGGACTGATAAATTTGATTCCTCAAGTCCTAGTCAACTCCTAAGGAAAGACTAGCTATAGAGAGATGCAAATTAATCCACAATCCTAATTTCCAATCAACTGCTGAGTTTGATAACTCAAGTGTTACCAATTACTTAACCAAAGCCAAAAGGAAAAATAAATCTAAATTAAATTGAAAGCATCATGAATAGAAATGAAAAATCATTACTTTGAAATACCTCGAATTATATTAAATAGAATATTCAAATCTTAACATGAAAAGGTTCATAAACCAATTTGGGGACATAAATAATTGACAAATAAAAGTATTAGAGTAATTAAAGGTAGAAGAAAAATATAAATTAAATTTAGGAATATTGAACCTGACGTTGAAGTAATAACCATAAAATAAAAGGAATCCTAATCCTAAAACCTAAGAGAGAGAAGAGAGCCTCTCTCTCTAAAAGCTACATCTAAAACCTAAAATTGAATAAGGAATGTATGATTGATTGTTCTCGTCGTCTCTCTTTTTGATTCCTCCATTCTCTGGCTTATATTCTGCGTTTCTGGCTTGGATCTGGGCCAAAAAAGGGGCCCAGAAATTGCTGAGGGCGTTTTCTGCAGATTCCTGCACGTGGCCTCCATCACGCGTGCGCGTGGATCACGCGTTCGCATCATCTGGAAGTTTTTCTTGTCACGCGAATGCGTCACTCACGCGTTCGCGTCATTTGCGTTCTGCTCAAGGCACGCGTCCGCGTCTTCCACGCATGCGCGTCGCTTGTGTTTTGTGCTAGGCACGCGTCCACGTCGTCCATGCGTACACGTCACTGCCTTTTCTTCAAAACTCTATTTTTGTGCTTTCCTTCAATTTTTGTATGTTTTCTTTCTGTCCTCTAAGTCATCCCTGTCCTATGAAGCCTGAAAATACTTAACACACAAATCACGGCATCGAATGGTAATAAAGGATAATTAAAATTAATACTTTTAAAGCATAGGAAACATGTTTTCACACTTACCACATAATAAGGAAGGAAAAGTAAAACCATGCAATTCATATGAATAAGTGGGTAAAGAATTGATAAAAACATTCAATTTGAGCACAAGATGAATCATAAAATACGGGTTTATCAACCTCCCCACACTTATACAATAGCATGTCCTCATGCTAAATCCAAGAGAAAGGGTAAAGTTAGAATGGTGGAATCTTATGCAATGCAAGTTATTCTAAATGCAAGCTACCTACATCAAACATGCAATTCTAATTATCATCCACCTATATATATATATATATATATATATATATATATATATATATATAGAGAGAGAGAGAGAGAGAGAGAGAGAGAGAGAGAGAGAGAGAGAGAGAGAGAGAGAGAGAGCTTACATGTGGTTAATTTGATTCATATTTTCAAGGAATCATATAGCCAAGCCTATATCACGTTAAAGCACTTTCACAATTGAGTTGGGTTAAAATATTTCACAAACTTGCAAGACAATTAAATAATTAAATCTAGATATATGGAGATGAGCTATTGAACCCTCACTGGATTTTGTGTTTACTCTCTAGTCACTCAGTGTTTGGAGTTAATCACTTTATTCTTTTCTATTCCTACTTTCTAAAACTTTGTTCTTCATCTAACCAATCAACAAATATACAATGTATGCATACAAACATCATGAGGTCTTTTCAAGGTTGTAATGGGGCCAAGGTAAAGGTAAGGGTATATATAAGGCTAAGTGAGCTATAAGTTGAATCCTTAATTAGTCAAAGATCTCACCTAACATATACATTCTCTATAAAAATTTAAAATTATCCTGGTTTGTCCAATTTTTTCCACTTTTGTGTCACATACTCATGTACCAAGTTTATTTTGTTTTTATCTCCATGTGCATTGATTCCTTTATTAAACTTATCATTGGGGCGAATCTGTCCCCTTATTTAATTACTTAAAAATTTTTTTTGAAACATAAACATAACATTTTCAATGCACATAGCATTTTCATTTATTTTGGTTTCATATGAGTATGCTCCCAAAATCCTGATTATTTTATTAATTTAATCCTTTCCTATCAACCCATGTTCCCACGTTTTCCCACACTTAGTTGATACCTAATCTCTGTCTTAAGCTAAACAAGGATTCAACTTGGGATTTTTAATTTATTTTTCTGCTTAAGGCTAGTGATGTGGTTATAGAACAAGAGAGGATTAAAAGGCTCAAGGGGCTAACAAAGGTGATGTAGGAGATAGGCTTATTTGGAATAAGTGAGGAAAAATTCAAATAACAGCCTCAATCATATGCATGTATGTATTTACATTCTATATTGGACATATAGATTAAAACAAAGTAAAGATTACAAGCATAGAAAAGAAGTGCGAAACACACAGGAATGAAATTTATGGTTAAATGCAACCATACAATTAAGCTCAAAAACTCACGGGTTGTGTCTTCTTTGGCTCAAAAACCATATATCAGTTATGTACGTCATGCAAGTAGCAATCAAGAGTTCCCATTATTCTCAATGTGAATCTTAGGATGGCTCTAAAAAATTTAGTATTCTTCCTTGGAGAAATATTGTTAACTAACTCACATTTGTTGCTATATATATATATAGTGTGTGGATTGTTGTGATTATGTTATACTAAAGTCTCTAGTTTACTCTTTTTATTTCCAATTAATCCAAATTATCGTATGCTAAAAGGGTAAACTAAACTAATTAATCCATATATTCTATATCACAACTTAATAAGCTAAAAGTGTAACTAAACTAGATATCTAAGATAAATATATATAAATCAAAGTACAAAATGCAGAAATACAGTAAAAGAAAAATATGCAAGTACTGGAAGGTAAATAAGATAAGATAAAATAAAATTAAAAAATAAGCAAAATAGGATAAAAGAGAGTCTGAAAAGTGGTTCACCAAAATAAAGTTCGCCAGAGATGGCGACCTCCCCACACTTAAATAATAGCATCGTACTCGATGCTCACTCAAACTGGGTGTGAAGAAGTGTCATCTCCGAAAGGATGTACTGTAGGTGTCTCTGTGGTGGTCTGAGGCTCTGCAGTCTGTATGAGTGTCGGAGGGTCTGCCTGCTGAAGTGGAGGCTTTGCTTGTAGAGGGATCTCTGGATCAGCCGGCTGTATCTGATGGGGCTCCTCATGGTGTGGTGCAGCCTGCTCAGGTCCTCCCTGCTCAGCCTCTGCACGTACCTCCTCCTCATGATTGTCCACCTCCGCATCAGATAGCTCCGATGGTGTATCAGGATCGGAGGGGATGTCGCTGCCGGATCGGATCATCAACTTTAAGTGCTCATAGCGTCACTTGTTGCGATGCTCCATATGATCCAATCGTGTGAAGAGTCGGTGCACGAGGTGATAAATGGGCTCGGGAGTAGGGGAGGGTGCAGTGGTGGCTGGTGGGGCAGTGGATGCAGAAGGGGCAGCAGAAGATGTAGCTGCCTCAGCAGAGGCAGTGAGAAATGGAGGTCGGTAGCCTAAAGCCTGAAACTTCCTGCTGTGAGGGATGATCTTCTTGCAGTCTGCTGCGGTTGGCTTTTCATCAGCAATCTCTCAGGGCACCTCAGCTCGGCGGCCTAGCTGAGTAATCAAGTATGGAAAAGGGAGGGTGCCTCTGACATGGACTCTGGCCATGTAATACCGGATAAAGCGGGGAAGATATAAGTCCTTTCCCTCCATCACACACCAGATGAGGGTAATCATAGCAGCTGGCACCTCTGTCTCATGAGTGCTCGGCATCACGTAGTTACTCAGAATCTGCTGCCAAAGTCGAGCCTCATCATTCAGGTAGATAATCTTTATTCTTTTTGGGGCTACTGTGGATTTGCCCATGACCCATGGGATAGTAGGATTAAGGGCTATTGTCCTCTTGACTGCGTGCCAGTCAAATCTCATGAATCTCATATCCTCCTCAGCCTTTTGGTAACCATTTTGATGAACTGAAGATTGATGGTTTAGAATTCACAATAAATTCTCGTTGCAAGTATAGTTTCTAAACCAAGCAATAATCCTTCCATACAAAAACTTGTTTGTCACTTAAGCAAACCCAATAAAAATAAATAACCGAAGTATTTAAACCTCGGGTCGTCTCTCAAGGAATTGCAGGGCAGTATGATTTATTATTGGTTATGGAAAATTGTATAATTTTTGGGTTTTTGAAATAGGGAACAAGTAAATTAAGTGACAAGAAAAATAAATTAATAATTAGAAAATCTCTTGGCAAGGTATAAGAACCGGAAATCCTATCCTAGTTATCTTTATCAATTGTGATGAGAGTTGTCCATTGCTCCCACTTAGTTAATCTTTACTAAATAAAGGAAAGTCAAGTGGACTGATAAATTTGATTCCTCAAGTCCTAGTCAACTCCTAAGGAAAGACTAGCTTTAGAGAGATGCAAATTAATCCACAATCCTAATTTCCAATCAACTGCTGAGTTTGATAACTCAAGTGTTACCAATTACTTAACCAAAGCCAAAAGGGAAAATAAATCTAAATTAAATTGAAAGCATCATGAATAGAATAGAAAAATCATTACTCTGAAATACCTCGAATTATATTAAATAGAATATTCAAATCTTAACATGAAAAGGTTCATAAACCAATTTGGGGACATAAATAATTGACAAATAAAAGTATTAGAGTAATTAAAAGTAGAAGAAAAATATAAATTAAATTTAGGAATATTGATCCTGGCATTGAAGTAATAACCATAAAATAAAAGGAATCCTAATCCTAAAACCTAAGAGAGAGGAGAGAGCCTCTCTCTCTAAAAGCTACATCTAAAACCTAAAATTGAATAAGGAATGTATGATTAATTGTTCTCGTCGTCTCTCTTTTTGATTCCTCTATTCTCTGGCTTATATTCTATGTTTCTGGCTTGGATCTGGGCCAAAAAAGGGGCCCAGAAATCACTGAGGGCATTTTCTGCAGATTCCTGCACGTGGCCTCTGTCACGCGTGCGCGTGGGTCACGCGTTCGCGTCATCTGGGAGTTTTTCTTGTCACGCGAACGCGTCAGTCACGTGTCTGTGTCATTTGTGTTCTGCTCAAGGCATGCGTCCGCGTCGTCCACGCGTCCACGTCGCTTGTGTTTTGCGCTAGGCACGCGTCCGCGTCGTCCATGCGTACGCGTCGCTGCCTTTTCTTTAAAACTCTATTTTTGTGCTTTCCTTCCATTTTTGTATGTTTCCTTTCTGCCCTCTAAGCCATCCCTGCCCTATGAAGCCTGAAAATACTTAACACACAAATCACGGCATCGAATGGTAATAAAGGATAATTAAAATTAATACTTTTAAAGCATAGAAAATATGTTTTCACACTTACCACATAATAAGGAAGGAAAAGTAAAACCATGCAATTCATATGAATAAGTGGGTGAAGAATTGATAAAAACATTCAATTTGAGCACAAGATGAATCATAAAATAGGGGTTTATCAATGGTCCCATAACTGGGAAGGTCCCTTTCAAGTGATAGGGGTATTTTCTGGAAATGCCTATCAGGTTAAAGATATCGAGTCAGGGAAAGTGATTAACTCGATTAATGGGAAATACTTGAAACTTTTCTATTGTTGGCAAGTATAAAAGTTCAACATATATAAAGTTCAGAAAAGACAAAAGATATTGCAAAAAAAAAATTAATAATAATTAATAAAAAAGAATTCAAGATGCCCATAGTTTTGCCAAATAAGAGTGTAGCTTTGTCCTTTTGTTTTCCAGAATTGTAAGCATTTCAATCTGCTTGAACTTGTCAGCCTGGATTTTCTCGAGTTGCTTTTCATATCCTCTTCACTCAGTGTCGATTAAGATAAGTTTCTGGATAAGGAGATGTTGCTCTTGTTGGGTTGCAGCCAGAGGTTTGGCTATGGTGGCTCGATTTTGGTGTATGGTGGTAAGTTATTCCTGAATTCGAGCCAATTCTGCTTCGAGTCTCGCTTCTTCCTAATCATGGAAAGCCTGAACAAAAATAGCATGGAAAATTCTCAGATCAAACTCCTTATGAGAGGTTTGGATTGGTTGAGCAGTTGCAAGACAATTTTCTATTTTAGATTTGGCTATGGCTTCTTCATTTTCAGTTTCTTGGAGTTGAAACTGAGATGCAACGCTATCATTAAGAAGTTGTCTGAATTCTTGGATTGAAGCAGAATATGGTGTGTTGGTTGGGAATTCGAAAGAAGAATTCAAACAGTCTTCCAAGAGTTTGTTGAGGATTGGGTCATTAACCCATGTAGTAGGTGGATGATCCAAGAGTTTGATGAGTGATCGAAGTTGTTCCCGAGTGTCAGGTTCTAATTCGATTGGAGGCTTTGATGTGGCAGGCCTTGAGATTGCTGGTACAGGAACTGGCACCTTGTTTTCTTGGATAACTTTATTCAAAATAGAAATCAGGTCATCCAAGGTAGTACTAGTTGGAGTGGTAGGAACATTCGATGTCCCTGCTCTTGGTCCCGAAGGGGTCTGGAGTGAAGGATCAGGTTGTAATTCTGAAGGGGTCTCTAAAACCTTGGATCGAGAGGAATCTGAATTAGTGGTGTCGGTGGCCTTAGAAGCAGAATCGGAGTCTGGGACTGTTTGGTTCTCTTCAATTAGGGCAGCTTGATTGTTTGGTGAAGTTGATTCAAGTCTGTGGGTCTCTTTTGGAGAATGCTGCAGAGGATTTTCTGTCAGATCAATCACTTGTGTTGTGTGAAGAGGAGGTGGACGAGCAACAGAAATTGATTGCAGGGATCCTGTGAATTGAATTGAATCATGTGATGTAGAGTGCTCTGGATCATTTTGTTGTTGAGGGATTAGCTGATAGGGAGCTACAGTGAAAGAAGCTGCCTGGGCAACATTAATAGGCTAATATAAAAGGTACTCAATTATGAGTTTAAGATGTATTTTTGAACTAAGTAAGAGGTGTATGGTGATGGAGGTGTTACCTGAGGAATTTTGGATCTTAGTATTAGTTGAGGGCCAGGATCAGAATCGACTGCATCTCCCGATTGAGAGGAAGCAACGAGAGAATTCTTGTTGGTTGGTTCACTCTCATCAGCGCTTTCGCTTGATGATTGCAAAATTAGCTGTTAAAAGTCCAGGATCAATTATGTTTCAAAATTGTATAATAGTAATATTCGAAGGATATTTCGAATTTGAAAGTAGAGTTATGAATAGAAGAATTACTCTGCGAGAAGTTTTAGTAGGAGTCCTTCTGATCTTATGTGGTGGTGGCCGAGCAGCTTCAGCTTTCCTTTTGTGTGTTCTTTTTGGAGAACTTTCAGTAACAGCTGCTCGAATAGTAGTTTGCTGAATTTCTTCTAAGGTACGGGTATACCTTGAGTAATAAGCAGTCCAGCATTCAAGACAAGATTTGGTGATAAATGAACTGCATTCATAAATCAAGAAGTTGAAGCGGTCTCTTCGTTTTTTATTTTTTAAGAGACAAGTGTTGAAGTCTTCCTGAGATGTCAGAGTAATTTGACAAAATGGATCACTGTGTCGAGGTTGAGGAGTTGGGATAGCCTGAGAGAATCCCAATTATCTTGCAATCAAATGAGGAGCGTACAAGGTTATCTTAAACCTTTCCTTCTTATATTGTGGCAGCCCTATTGGTATCACTTGAACAGCCAATAGGTGTGCCCAAGTTTGATTTGTAAGTTCGCTTTCCTCATTAGTATTTGGAAAGAGCAAACGATCGAGCAAGGCAGAACCGCGGTTGCGACGCAAAAAAGGAGTGAAATTGAGTTGATCATTATCAAAATTTATGAAAGAATGGAAAAGAGAAAAAACAGCCCAAAATTTGTCTTCGTCCGATTGGGCGTTTGGAAAATTGGGTTTGTAATCAAATAAGTGAAAACTCTCGATGTGCTGTTTATCAGTGTTGCCCCCTACAGGTTTTATCATGTAGTTTTCGAAAATGGCATTGAGCATAATTGAAGAAGCCAAAGTGGACCTCCTGTGTTGATTATTTTGTTGTCCCGGAGGTCACAGACAAGTAGGATAAGTTCTTCAAAAATGTGTCCTAGAAGCAGCTTGGCCAAGTTGAGAATTTTCCCTTCATGTAAAAGAGCAGCTAGGGGAAGAAAGAGTTTTGACATCTGTACGTTTTGGGAACAGAATAGAACTGCGTTTAACCAGTAAAACAAGAAGACAACGTGTTCATTATCTGTGATTTATGTACCGTCTGCACCCATATTATGGGCGATGAAGTCACTGTATGAGGTGTTGAAGGTGACATTGTATTGACGCTGAGATTGCATGTCAGGGGTACAGTCTGGAGAATTTATCGGGAGTCTTGTAATAGCAGCTACATCGAAGAGAGACATTCCGATCATCCTACAAGGAAGGTGGAAGTTATTGGTAGTTCTATTCCAGAAACAGGTCACTGCTCCAATCATCCAAGGATGTGTAGTGAGTGAAAAGTGAGAAAGCCTTAACAGTTCTTGTATTCCTAGGGCCCTCCAGAAAGCACCCTTTGTGGGTTCGAGGCGTTGGTGCCAAGTTGTAAAATCAAACCCTCGAGGTTTAATTTTTGGATTGTTTCGAAAAATTTTTTGGTTGATGAAGTGAGAGATGTTAAAAGCTTAGTTTATCAATAAATCTTCTCCTTCGGCATTAAGGAAGAAAGAAAGCTTTTTGTTTGCTCTTTCAAGAGTTTCAATCAGCCCAAGGAAGTAGTGTGTATCTGCACTGATTGTGAAGGGAATTAAATCCTGGTATCATTGACTTGTAGATGGGGGTCATCAATGATTTCATCATTGATTTGATTAAGGATGCGAAGAGCTGGCAGAGATGGCAGTGATGTTGCATGGCCTTTACCCTTATCTTAAGTAGTGGCACGAGAGGAAGAACCAGCCATTGTCAAGGAAAATTGAAGGTTGGAGATTTTTGTGGGAAAGTCTTGATGCGAAGGAAGTTCATAGAGTGATGAGTTCAAGAGATTCGAATAAAGCTGGAAGAGTGAAATTTAAAAGTATCATTGTAGCCGTTACTGTGGAAGGGATGCAAATAGAGGTAACTTCGTAAAGAAGATGAAGTGGTAGAGAGAGAAAGCGCAAGTCTCGGGAGACGTGTCGAGTGGATCAGTAGTAATGGGGAGTTTAAATGACAATTATTGTTGGTTTGAAAATTGACGTCTTTTGAATTAAGTGCTTTATTGTTCGATAATAATATCGACGCCAACCACATTAATCCAAGTGGGCAATTTGTTGATCGAAAAAATATTTTCGATAAAAGTGAGTTGAATCGAAATGAGTTAAGTGTGGTTTCTCGAGAAGACGCGCGCGCGCGAGTTTGAAGTTGGAAGTAATCGGTGCTCATATGAATTTCGATTGTTTTGTTAATCGAGTAAGCCAAATCGAGTAGGATATTCGATTCGAAGAATTGAGTAAGGCCTTCGAAAGAGCTGATCGATTACTTGTGAAAGTGGAAAGTTAATGGTTTTTATGGCACGAGGAGATCATGGAGAATATCAACAATCTTGCGGCGGGAACGGTTAGCAAGAGAGACTGCACTTCAAATTTGAAATGTCATATTTAATTGTAATTAATTGTAAATTAATAGGCAGTTATGTAAGATTAACCTATAAATACTAGGAAATCTTAGTGAATAAGGGTGGAAACTTTTACTCAGAAAAAATACTCTAGCACTCTCACATCCCAGCGAATCCCTGAGTTTGCGATCGAGTTACATTTTCTGTAGGGTTCCTTCCATCTTCTTCTTCTTTCACTTTATTTTTCCTGTAAACTTAACATTTCAATCAATTTTATTTATCAAGTGTTCTTTACTTTCGATGTTCAATTTATCCTTCTGCCTTTAAGTCTTTCATATTGGAGTCCTTTGATCCAATCGAAGGCATCTTTATTGTTTTTCCTTTAATTCACTACAAGAATTTGACAAATTAGCGACGAATTTTTGCGAAAAATATTTTTTGTCACTAATCTGTCACTAACTTGCGAGGAATTAGTGACGCACTAACGACAAAATTAATAAGCGGTCACAAAATACCCGAACTTGAGAAAAATGACTGATTAGCGAGAGATTTACGAGTAAGTTTGTTTCTCACAGATTGACTTTTATAGCTAAAAAAAGAGCGAGAAAAATTTTCTTGCTAATTTCTCACAAATTAATTAGCGAGTGACAATGTTCTAGCAAATCAGTCACTTAGGAGTTCAATCGAATAAAAGTAAAGTAGCGAGAAATAATTCACACACTAGTTCGTCGCTAAATAAACTTTGTGTGAAAAACTCTAATTAGTGAGGAACAATGTCCCTAGCTAATCTGTCACAAAGACTTGAAATGTATTCTGCGATGGACAAATTCCTAGCTAATTTGTCGCCAAAGTTTTTATTTTTAGCGAGCAATTCGTTTCTCGCTAATTTGTCGCATAATATTGTAAAATTAAAAATTAGGGTAGCGACAGAAAACAGTCGTCGCTAACTCGTCGCAACGGATATATCATTCAGCTAGGAAAGTGTTCCTTGCTAATTAGTCGCTAAAGTAGAAATACGGATATTGAGTGCCTATGACTTAAGTAGCAAGAAATTTGCGACTGTTTAACAACTGACACACTTCGTTCGCTGATTTCAAGTCGCTGATTAGCGGGCGAAATACATTTGTCGCTAAGTTGTCGCAAGTTTAATTTAGCTAGTGACTTGGCAACTGCAATCTTGTCGCAAAGCAAAAGCTATATCCTACCTATTTTGTAGCAAATTACTCGCTAATCTTGTTGGAAATCCGTCGCAGAGTTATAACAAATCCAAAGTTGATCGAAAAAATTTTAGAAGTAACTGGTCGCAATTGAGTCACTAATCAAAAGCTTATTTAGTGAGGAATTAGCGACCGTTTAGCAACCGATATACTTTTCTCATTTATTTCATGTTGCTACTAATTTGTTAGAAAAAATGTTAGTCCTTATTCTGTCCTTATTTCATGTTACTACTAATCACTAACCTCTATATAAATCCATGGAAAATTCATGAAAAATTTGAAATAAATTTGCCAAACACACTAATGTAGTTCGTCACAATTTTGTCACTAATCTAAAGCAATTTTAAACGAGAGAATAATTAAAGATTTGGATCCTCTAAAGTTTGAATTTTACTTTAGAGAGTAAAGTGTGATCTTCTACTCTTGAATAGTTTCTCTTTCATATTTATTTTTGGTTCCACTTATGAAATTAATGGTGAGAGATCACACTTTACTCTCTAAAATGTAATTCAAATTTTAGAGGATCCAAATCCAATTATTAAAGTACCAAAGTTGTGACTAATAATTAACTAGCTAATTTTTAATAACTAATAATTTATAGTATTCTAGCAAGATGTCAATTCTAAAAAATTTCAAACAATTCAAATCAAAAGCTTTTTCTTAAATTTTTTGTTCCAATTAAACCACAAATTTGTTAATATATTATTATTGTTAAAAACTCTTCACTAATAAAAGTCTTGACTACTTTTTTTTATACTAAACACGTACATTACGCATTAACTTCACTTCTTATATAGGATATTCTATGTAATTTCTTTCTCCCATGGTTCTTATCATTTATTCAAAAATTTTATTTTTAAAATATTAAAATAAACTAAATTAAATTTCTTTTAAATTAACCTTATTTAATTAAGACTTTTAAATAATTTTTTAATAATTAGTTATTATACATAATTAAAATGTAAATAATTGTAAGATAATAAAAATAAAAAAAATTAATTTAAATAATAAAAATTTTTAAATTTAATTTTATGAAAAATAAAATAATTAAATAATTTTATATTTTAAATTAAAATAATTATTTTAACTCATTAATAAATTAATAAATAAATATTTGATATATTTTTAAAATAATTTTAATATATTATAATATTATAATTATACTAAATTACTATTAAGAACTAGTTCTCTTAAAAATTTTTAAATTAATCACACCGTTCACAATTCTCTTTTTTAAAAAGATTTAAATTCTCTAAATTTTAAATTTTATTTTAAAAAATAAAATAAAATCTTTCACCATTTATATAAATGAGAAACAAAAAAAAATATAAAAAAATCTATTCAAAAATAAAAAATAAGGCTTTACCCTCTACAATAAAAATTTAAAATTTAAAACATCTAAATTCCCCCCAAACACAACCCCACTCACTCCCAAATGAGTGAAATGCGCTAGGCGCACTAGTAACCCTAACTCCCTCTTCACTCTCCGATCCTCAGCGCCGAAAATCCTCATCCCCTCATTTCTCACAGCATTAAAACTCCTCCCTCTCCTCCGCCATTGACGTCGCCGGACGGCACCAACCCTTGCTCGTGTCCCGCGACCCTTTCCTCTTCCCCTCCCTTCCTCGTAGCACCTCTCTCTCTCCGTCGTCCTCCCTGGCAAGGCTCCACGCAGCAGCAGGCCAGCAACACGTCGTCGTTCTCCACACAGGCCATAGCAACTCTCCATCAGCAGTGCAGGACGCCGTCGTCCTCGTAGCGCCTCTCTCTTTCCGTGGTCATCCCTGCACTTTGCCACTCCATCATCAACTCATCAAGAATGGAGAGTCAGGTTGGTTCTTCAATTTCTGATTTAGTCTCTTCTTGCTATTTTTTGCTTTTTGATTTTCGATCTCTGTTCTTGCTATTGTTTGTTGTTCTTGCTATTGTTTCTCTGTTTTTCATTGCACTACTGCTATTATTTGTTGTTGCTATTTCTTGCTATTAATTTGTTCTTGCTATTGATTTGTTGTTCTTCAGTGCTAGCTGTTGCCAGCCTGCTACTGTAATTTTTTTTTAATTTGTTAATTGTTATTGATTTTAATTGATTTTAATTTATTGATTTTAATTATTTGAGCGTGACTATATTCAATGATATTTTGTCTGAGATGCTAAGAAACTTCTATATGGACAATGATTACAGAAAGCAGTGGGATAAGACCGTGTTTGAGTATAATCAACTGCAGGCTTATGAATCTAAGGGTGTTGAAGTTGGCCCTACAGTTAAGAAGTTCCCACTTTTGAGGCCTAGAGAATATAAATATCCGCTACCATTCCTCTCTTGTCTCATATGGTTTGGCTTAATTTTTCCCTTGCTTGAAAGATTATGGATGTTTGTGATTGTGATGAATCATTATCTAATCATAGAACTTGTTGCACGATTAATTCTTAATAAAGGGTGAATGACATTCCTATTTGACTTTTATTTCACAAATAGATTTATAATTGTCCATAAAAGGTTAATTTATGATGATCCATTAAATTTAGGTAGAAACTACAATTATCTCTATGTAAAGTTAACAGATAAGAACCGTTAGATGATTTGACATATTTGACGAAATTGTCATCTAATAATCTTCAACTAACAATTTCACATGCAGACAACTGTATGCAATTTTTCACCTTAAAGTTAATGCATTTATCTATATTATTATGTAAACTTGTTGATTTTCAGTTTTGTCTTTAGCAAGTAATTGAAATAATTAGTTTATAATTTATAATATTGTAGTGAACGAATTCATTTTCTGTTCCATGTGTTTAGCTTTAAAGAACTCAAAGTCGGCTAGAGTTTCTTTTAGAGGATTATCCTTGTGAGCAAAATCCATCTGATTTTTATGAAACAACAGATCAGCTTTTGGAACCTCTGCTCCTCTGTTATGAATCTCTGGTGCTTTCTCCTACTGCTACTTTTCATGCTATAATGAAATATCTTACCCCAAAAGCTTAAGCTATTGGTAGAGGTACATGATCATAAATGGTTATATATTTAATATGTAATCTCACAATAGTCTTTTTCTTGAGTTTTAAGCTTTGACAATACACATACCACATGTAACCTATGTTAAATTCAATTAATACATAGAAGAATGAGAAACAATTTCTGTTATAGGCTTTGATACCATGCGTGAATTCTATCTCCTTAACGCTTAAGCTGTGGGGTAAGGACTCAAATAGTTATATATACCCTTCAAAGTTGTCCTTTCAAAGTTTTATTTTAACTCTCAATTTCCTCAGCAATCATGTGGACCTGCAGCGCTAGCTGATGGTCGACTAGCTGACTTAATTCGAAGAGTTTCTACCTTTGGAATGATGTTAATGAAGTTTGATTTTCATCAGGTATGAATAATATGTTGCTCATTTTTCGTTTTATGATCACATGTGCCCTGAAAATTAGATCTATCATAGGAATCTACTAGACATTCTGAAACAGTTGATGCAATTACCAAGTACTTGAGAATGGGTACATTCAGTGAGTGGAATGAAGAGAAGAAATTGGACTTCTTAACCAAAGAGTTGAAATGGAAAAGACCATTGGTTCCTCCTATTATAGAGGTGAGATAAATTGTTTTAAAAGTTGCTAGTCTAATGGATGGAGGATTTTTCTTAAGAGTAAGAACCTAAACGGTCCCTTTTATATTTTTGCTTCACAAATTAGTGAGTAATTAAAGAAAATTGATTGTTTAATTTCTCTCTTTTAAAATATTAAGCAAATGAGTCTCTTATAAAACAAAAGGATAAATTAATCTTTTAAAATTTTAAATAGTTTAATTAATTTCTCTACCAAATTATATTTTTACAAAATTATGGAGTAATCATTTTATTTGGAATTAATATGTTTAATTCTAAAATTTAGGAGTAGTTCATCAATTTTATTTCTATAAGAACTTATCACTATATCGGGTGCAAAACTTAACCATAAAATAATAAACTGTATTCTATTCTCTTGTGGTTTGAGTATATGAACTAATTTCAAAGTCATGGAATTTTCTCTTTCTATTTTCTCGTGGAAACAAAAATATGATATTAGGTATTTAGGATGTTGGAGAAAAGTTATATACACATATGTTAGGTATGTTTTAAACAGTTGTGAGGCGTGGACTACCCTTAATTGTGTATAGAAAGGACATATACACTGAATTTAGAATGTAAACTCATCTTTGCTCCTTACTATTTTAAAGTTAACTTTCGTCATTTTGTTGTACGGGACTAAGTGCTGGGGAGTAAAGAAGTAACAAGAATTTAAGTTGAATGTTTAAGTGATAAAATTGTTCTATTGAATAAGGACATACGAGATATGATCGGATTACAAAGGAATTGATTAGTAATTGAAAATGAGTTAAATAACACATGTATTTATATACCACACATATCCAAGATTCTATATCATCATCATCACTTTATGCCTTTTGTTTAATTTATACTAATTGTTTTGCACTTCTTTTTCTCTCTTGATAATAATTTCATATAATTTTCTCATCTTGTTTTCTTCTATTTGATTTTGTTGTTTATCTTGATTAATTTCTTTTGCATGCAAACAAAAATCATATGACGTTGTGTAGTGTAGTACAGTACCTTTGATTTTGACTATTGTTGGATTTTATGATTATGAATTTCTTTTCTTTTTTTTGTTGAATTTCTTGCTACTTTTTTGGTGATCATCTTGTATGAATCCATTTATGAAATTCTGTATCATGGGTTAGTTTGGCTAGTTCTATGACCTCATGTATGGACAATTTTTTTTATTTTTCTATTGATTTGTTTTTCTTTTTTGTAATATGCAGAAGTATGCAGAACTGATGAAGTAATCAACACTCAATTAATAGTTTCTCGGTAAATTTACCAAAAATGGGTCAGGCATTTTTCTCCATATTTCAGCTTGAAACAGAGGTTGTTATGGCTTGTTGGCATTACATTTGCAGTATGTAAATTAAATTATTAGTTTTATTATAGATTTGTAATTTTTTAAATTATAATTATACTATGTAAATAATTCATGTAAATTAATAAAAAAATCAATTCTTTTTATATTTTCTTATTTTCTCCCTTCAAAAGTGTGGCTATGTCTCCTATTGGCACGCTTTCGAAGCGTGGCCAAAACCAACTCAATTGGCACATTTCTAAAAGTGTTGTTGTATATCCACTTTTTTACATTTTTGGCACGTTTTAAAAATGTAGCAAAAATCAATTTTTCTTGTAGTGCGAAATATTTATCGACTTGTTACTAGTTTAAAAGGAATTTGCAATGACATTTGCGATAGTATTGCAACTAATTAAATACATATTTTCTAGCAAATTAGCGACTACTTCGGAACTTTGCTTTCTCATTTATATTGGCTTTGGTTTAGCGACAAAATTCCTACAAATTTAATTAAGGATTTTTAAAGATTAGCTATAGATTTGCTACAAATTGTGATAGATTTGCGATCGTATTAGCGAACAACTTGCGACGAGTTAGATTCGAAAAAATTCGTCACTAATTAGCGTCAACTAAGCATTCCATTTTGTTTACGAAGTTAGCTTCGATTTAGCGATGAGTTTACTGCGCTAGAGTTTGACGCTAATTAGCGACTACCTGTTAGTCTATTTCTTCTATGGAATTAGCTTTTAATTTAGTGATGGATTTGCGACTATCTATTCGGTCCCTAAAAAACTTTTCCGATGAATTAGCGACTAATGTGTTTGCCTCACTGATCTGCGACTTGTAATTAACGAGGAAAGCATTGGTTGCTAGACGGTAGCTAATCTGTCACAAATTATATTTTGCGTCAGATTAGTGATGATTTTCCGACTGTTTTTGTTGTAGCTAATCGGCTTTATTCTTGTAGTGATTTCATTGCAAACCTTTCCATTTTATTATCTATTTGGATTTCAAAACTTTAATTTCTAAGTCCTATTTATTAATTTACAAATTTACTTTATTTTATTTTCAAATTTGGTCTAATCGAAGACGCTTTTGATGCACTTCTAGAAAACTGGTACTCGCACAGAGGAGTAGGTTTTGCTCCCAGATCACTAGATATCGAACCATCATCGATTTGCTAAAAATCGACAAAACACATACCAATAAAAAACACATCTTGACTCATTTTTGTTTGTGTTACATACTATCATGCAACATAAAAAAAATTAATAAGCCGCGTGTATTTCAGCCAATGCTACAATGTGGAAGCTAAAAAAATTTGTACACACTAGATACTTGCATGGCTTGAATATATGGACAACAAATGTGTGCGTGTTTTTCGCTCATTTTGCACGTGTGTGCGTGTTTTTTGTGTTTTTCGCTCGTTTCGCACGTGTGCGTGTGTATTTTTTTGTGTGCTTCGCTCGTTTGGGACATGGGCGTTTTCCACTCGTTTCGCACGTGTGTATGTTTTTCTTTGTGCTTTTTCGCTCTTTTCACACGTGTTCGTATTTTTTGCTCGTTTCTCACGTGTGCGTTTTTGTCGCTCGTTTCTCACGTGTGTTTGGTTTATTTATTTATTTTTTGGATTTTTAGCTCGTTTCGCACGTGTGTATTTTTTGTATTTTTTGCTCGTTTCGCACGTGTGTCTGTTTTTCTATATTTTATTTTTTGTGTTTTTCACTTGTTTTGCACTTCTGCGTGTTTTTCGCTCGTTTCGCACGTATGTGTGTTTGTCGCTCATTTCGCACGTGTATGTGTTTTTTATTTTTTATTTTTTGTCTTTTTCACTCGTTTGGCACATCTGTGAGTTTTTCTCTCATTTCGCACGTGTGTTTTTTAATTTTTTTGTTTTTCGCTTGTTTCGCACTTATGCGTGTTTTTTGCCCATTTCGCACGTGTGTGTGTTTTTCGCTCACTTTGCCCGTGTGTGTTTTTCGCTCATTTCGCACGTGTGTGAGGTGTTTTTGTGTTTTTTGCTCATTTCTCATGCCTGTGTATGTGTTTTTTTTTGTGTTTTACGCTATTTTCACACGTGTGTGTTTTTCACTCGTTTCGCACGTGTGCGTGTTTTTCCCTTGTTTTGTACTTATGTGAGTTTGTCTCTTGTCTCGCACGTGTGTGTATTTTTTTTTGTTTTTCTCTCGTTTCGCATGTGTGTATTTTTCACTCATTTCGCACTCGTGTGTGTGTGTGTTATTCTTTGTGTGTTTCGTTCTTTTCGCACGTGTACGTGTTTTCTGCTCGTTTCGCTTCGCTCGTTTCGCACGTGTGTGTTTTTTGCTCGTTTCGCACGCGTGTATTTTTCATTTTTGTGTATTTCGTTTGTTTCGCACGTGTGTGTATTTTTCGCTCGTTTAGCACGTGTGGATGCATTTTTTTGTGGTTTTCGCTCATTTTGCCGTGTGCGTGTTTTTCGCTCGTTTCACACTTGTGTGTTTGTTTTCTTAATTTTTTTTTGTTTTCTTGCTCGTTTCACACGTGTGTGTGTTTCTTTTGCGTTTTTTGATCGTTTCGCAACTGTGTGTTTTTCGCTCGTTTCGCACGTGTGTGTTTTTTGCTCGGTTTGCAAGTGTGTGTTTTTTATTTATTTTGTGCTTTTCGCTCGTTTTGCACTTGTGTGTATTTTAACGTTTCGCACGTGTGTGCTTTTTTTTATTTTTTTTGTTTATCACTGCTTTCGCACATGTGCGAGTTTTTCGCTCGTTTCGCACTTGTGTATATTTTTTGCTCGTTTCGCACATGTGTGGGTGTGTTTTTTCATTTCTGTGTTTTTCGCATGTTTCACACGGGGGTGTGTGGTTTTTTTGTGTTTTTCGCTCGTTTCGCGCGTGTAAGTATTTTTCGCTCGTTTCTCACGTGT
This sequence comes from Arachis ipaensis, assembly GCF_059453495.1. Classification (NCBI taxonomy): domain Eukaryota; kingdom Viridiplantae; phylum Streptophyta; class Magnoliopsida; order Fabales; family Fabaceae; genus Arachis; species Arachis ipaensis. Next base: position 119,244,099 of record NC_142443.1, on the reverse strand, counting down.
GTGTGTTTTTTTTTGTGTTTTTCGTTCTTTTCTCACGTGTGCATGTTTTTCGCTCGTTTTGCACTTATGTGTGTTTGGCTCTCGTTTCGCACGCGTGTGTGTGTGTGTGTGTGTGTGTAATTTTTTTTTGTTTTTCGCTCATTTCGCACGTGTGTTTGTTTTTCACTCGTTTCGCTCGTGTGTGTTTTTTTTGTGTTTTTCGCTCTTTTCGCACGTGTGCGTATTTTTCGCTCGTTTCGCATGTGTATGTGTTTTTTGCTCGTTTCGCACGTGTGTGTTTTTTTATTTTTTTAATCTTTTTTGTGTTTTCGCTCGTTTCACATGTATGCATGATTTTCGCTCTTTTCGCACGCGTGTGTGTTTTCGCTCGTTTTGCACATGTGTTTTTTTATCATTTCGCACCTGCGTGTTCTTTTGTGTTTTTCGCTGGTTTTGCACATGTGCTTGTTTTTCGCTCGTTTCGTACGTGTGTTTTTCGCTCGTTTCGCATGCGCGTGTGTGTGCTTTTCATTTTTGTGTTTTTCATTTGTTTCGCACGTCTGTGTGTTTTTCGCTTATTTAGCACGTGTGTGCATTTTTTTGTGTTTTTCGCTCATTCGCCGTGTGCGTGTTTTTCGCTCGTTTTACACGTGTGTGTATGTGTGTGTGTTTTTTTTTGCATTTTTCGCTCATTTCGCACGTGTGTGTTTTTCGCTCGTTTCGCAAGTGTGTGTATATGTGTGTCTGTGTGTGTGTTTTTTTGTGTTTTTTGCTTGTTTCGAACCTGTGTGTGTTTTTTATTGTTTCGCACGTGTGCGCTTTTTTATTTTTTTGTTTATCACTGGTTTCGCACATGTGCATGTTTTTCGCTCGTTTCGCACGCATGTGGGTGTGTTTTTTCGTTTCTGTGTTTTTCGCACGAGGGTGTATGGTTTTTTTTTGTGTTTTTTGTTCGTTTCGTGCGTGTAAGTGTTTTTCGCTCGTTTCTCACTTATGTGTTTTTTTATTTATTTTTGCTATCTTTTTCGCTGATTTCACACGGGTGTATGTGTTTTTTCTTTGTATTTTTCGCTCGTTTCGTACGTGTGTGTGTTTTTCACTCATTTTGCATGTGTGTGTATGTGTGTGTTTTATATTTTTTTGTATTTTTCGCTCGTTTCGCACGTATGCGTGTTTTTTTCTCATTTCGCATGTGTGATTGTTTTTCGCTCATTTCGCACGTGTGTTTTTCGCTCGCTTCGCACGTGTGTGTTTTTCGCTCGTTTCGCACGCGCGTGTGTTTTTCATTTTTATGTTTTTCGTTTGTTTCGTACGTGTGTATTTTTCGCTCGTTTAGCACGTGTGTGTGTGTGTTTTTTTTTTTTGTGTTTTTCGCTCATTTCATCGTGTACGTGTTTTTCGCTCGTTTTACACGTGTGTGTGTTTTCTTTGCATTTTTCGCTCGTTTCGCATGTGTGTGTGTGTTTTTTTTATTTTTTTTGTTTTTTTCACTCGTTTCGCACCTATGTGTGTTTTTTATCGTTTCGCACGTGTGCTTTTTTTAATTTTTTTGTTTATCGCTGGTTTCGCATATGTGCGTGTTTTTCGCTCGTTTGCATGTGTGTGTGTGTGTGATAAACCCATATTTTTTGATGTATTTGGTGCTCAATTTAAGTGATTTATTCAATCCTTCACCCACTTATTCATGTAAATTGCATGGTTTCACTTTTCCTTCCTTATTTTATGATATAAGTGAAAAATATGTTTCCTATGCTTTAAAAATATTAATTTTAATTACCCTTTTATTACCATCCAATGCCGTGATTTGTGTGTTAAGTATTTTCAGATCTCATAGGGCAGGAATGGCTCAAAGGACAAAAAGGAAACATACAAAAATGGAAGGAAAGTACAAAAATGGAGTTTTGAAGAAAAGGGCAGTGATGCAAACGCATGGACGACGCGAACGCGTGCCCAGCGCGAAAAGGCATCGACGCGCACGCGTGACTGACGCGAACGCGCGCCTTGAGCAGAACGCAATTGATGCGTATGCGTGACCGACGCGTACGCGTGACAAGAAAAACTCCCAAATGACGAGAATGCGTGACCCACGCGATCGTGTGACAGACGCCACGTATAGGAATCTGCAGAAAATGCCCCCAGCGATTTCTGGACCCTCTTTTCGGCCCAAATCCAAACCAGAAACACAGAATATAAGTCAGAGAATGGAGGAATCAGAGATATACGGAGAACACATCATACATTCATAATTTTAGGATTAGATGTAGGTTTTAGAGAGAGAGGTTCTCTCCTCTCTCTTAGGATTAGGATTAGGATTTATATTAGGATTTAGGATTTAGGATTTCAACTTCTTCTCAGGTTCAATATTCCTTTTATATTTTTATTTATTCTAATGCTTTTATTCGTATCTGACTCATGTTACCAATTTGGCTTATGAACTCTTTACGTTTGGATTGATTTTCTTTTATTAATGCAATTGAGGTATTTCATATTTATGATTTTTATTTAGCTTTTTATATTCTTGACTTTAATTAATTAATTGGAGACTCTTGATTTATCAAACTCATCGTGATTGATAATTGTTATTTTTGCTAATTGATTTGAATTCCAATAACTCTAGCTCTTTCCTTAGGAATTGACTAGGACCTGAGGATCAAATTAATTAGTCAACTTGACCTTCCTGTAACTAAGTGGGATTAAAACCAATTCTCATCACCGTTGATAAGGATAACTAGGATAGGACTTCTAATTCTCATACCTTGCCAAGAGTTTTATTAATTGTTAATTTATTTTTCTTATCAATTAAATTACTTGTTCAACCCTTTTCAAAACCCCAAAAATGTACCTTTGCATAACCAATAATAGATCATACTTCCCTGCAATTCCTTGAGAATACGACCCGAGGTTTAAATACTTCGGTTATCAATTTATTTAGGGGTTTGTTACTTGTGACAACCAAAACTTTTGCACGAAAGGATTCTCTGTTGGTTTAGAAGCTATACTACCAACATGATTATTTTTATAGAATTTCTTTACCGATAGAAAATCCCCACGTCAAAATGGCGTCGTTGCCGGGGAGTTGCAACTGTGTGCCTTATTATTGGTTATTGTAAATATTTTCTTTTACATGTTTATTTGTTTTTATTTTTAATTTTTATTATTTACTATGAATTCTCACCCTTATCGCTTTGAGTTTGGTTCCAATGTTGTTACAAGGAATGGAAATTATAACAGGAACATGCATCAAGTTCAAAACAATCAGAGATGGAAGGAGCCTCGAGGATTTCATCAACCCTTCCGGCAGCAACACCTTCCACAATACCACAGACAAAGACCATCCTACAATGCATGCCAAGACAATTGTTATGGTGGACCCTTTCGTGACAACCAACACCCACCAAACTGCTATAGTCAAGAGCCATTCCGAGGTGCATACCAAAATGTTAGATATGGTGGACCCCCATCATATACCTATGACCCACCTCCTCAACATAGCCTTGAACCACCATACTCACAAGCCCCCTACAACCGAACACCTCCAGACGACCCTAACCCATATCCACCCCAACTCCAATCCAATTACTCCCCAGAACCACCACCTCAATATTCACCATCTCCATATCCTTATCAAGAAGAACCACCTCCGTATTATGAGCCCTCTCTCCCAACCAATGAACCCTCATATCCACCCCAATCTCCAATGGATGACACCCTTCACATTCTTCTTCAAGGACAAGCGAAGATGCAAAAGGATGTACTGGAATTCGTAACTGCCTTAACCGAGGTAGTAAATAAATTAGCTTCCCAACATCTGAGCACTCAAGGTACCCCATGGCTACATGTGGAGAATCAAAAGAAGAGCGTAGCATGAAGGAGACACTAGAAATTTCGGTGGACAATGAGGAACATGGTTTTGTATTGGAATAAGTGGAGGAAGCCATAATAGTTGCAGAGGAAGAAGTGGTTGAAGATTTAGGAGATGCTGAACCTCCATGGGAATCGAGAGCTGTAAAGGACTCCGCCGAGAAGCTTGAATTTGATGCTACGGAGGATAGTGCACAACCTCCAAGGCATATACCTTGTGAAGAATTTGGCGGAACAGACCAAGAAGCTGATTCCCTTAGCATTGATAACCATGAATCAAGCTCTCCTAGTAATGAACTTACATCCGCAACCGAACCACTTGAGCCTGAAGAATCTTACCCAAGTGAATATGAAGATGATGCAGAGGTAGACTTTTCTCAACCTCCGACTTATGACTTGAGTGATGATGAGGAAGAAATAGAGGACTTTGATCAAGACATTGTTGAATTTGAAGAAGTTTGCAAGGAAGTGGAGGAATTCACAGAAGAACACAAGGGAGTAGAGCTTGCAGAACCACTTGAAACACCTATCCCAAGGCCATTACCGCTCAATACAAACTTCAAGTGGGTAAAATCCTTAACCTTTATCTTTATTTTTCCACTTGAATATGGTTTGCTTGAAACAGATGGCCAGCTTAGAGCTCTCTGTGGCTTTAAGAGTAAGAGGAAAATGGCTCGTACTCAGAGCTGGTGTGAAAGATTCAATAAAGTTCCACACTTCAATCTGAAGTGCAAGGATTGGTATCAAGTTCAATTGAATGGGTCTCGGAAGACGTTTGGTCATCTTAGTGAGAATAAAACTTCCAAATCGCCCGGCTGGAGAATTATATATCAAAACAAAGGCAGATATAAAAGCAAAATTTGGGATCTTGGAATCTGTTCTGACATTCAACACCCCGGGAACCTCAGAATCTGTTTGAAGCTGCTCAAGGGCTTTACATGCCTAGTTTGGGACCCCAGAGGCTGTTGGCATTCCAAAAATTGGTGGAGATTTTTGGATGAATTCAAGCACAAGCCACCATAGCAGGAAGCTCATCAAATGTCCAACTTAAGGACTATAACTAAAAGTGCTAGGTGGGAGACAACCCACCATGGTATGATCGTCCCTTTCTCAATTTTATTTCGTGTTGTTTGTTTTTATTTTATTTTATTTTCATTGAACCTGGAATTATTCATAGCATCTACATTAGCACTGCATATTGCATACTGTATAATTGCATATTAAAAAAAATATCACCCCAGCGAGCGCGCAGGCCACGTGTGGGCGTCGAATGGAAATCGGTGTAAAGATTCAACACCCAGAAAGTTGGGCTGGAATCGTGCGGCTGGTGTGCCTTTAGCACAATTTGGCCCATGCGTTCACGTCCCTAACGCGAACGCGTCACTTGCACTACGCACATCCCACGCGAAAGCGTGAACGACGCGTACGCGTCGCGCGGATTGTATGGACCCCTTCATGGAAACAGAGAGTTGCGCCAAAATGACGCTGAAATCGTGCATCTCGCACAATTCTGAGCGACGCATTCGTGTGCCCCACGCGTACGCGTCACTTTCATTATCCCATAATCACGCGATCGCGTCAATGACGCGTTCGCGTCAACCCCTTTTCGCCCACTTCACGTGATCGCATGCTCCACGCGTTTGCATGGATTCAAAAATCCTTAACCCCAAACCACGCAAACCCTACCCATTCACGCGAAACCCCCACCCCCCTCTGCAACTTCTCTTCTCCCACCACCTCTCCCAGCCGCCCAAACCTGACCACCGCACCGCGCCACCCCCTGACCTCCAGACAACCACCCATCAGCCACCACAACCCCCACCCCCCTTCTTCTTTCCCCCTCCCTCACCCAACCCTAACCCAGCACCACCAAACCAACACTGCCACCACCGCAGACCGCCGCCACGCCGCCCTACCCTCGCCATCGCGTCCGTAACACCACCACCACATTCCCCCCATCTCTCTGTATCCAATCACTGTTCGTACACACACCAGGCTGTCTGATTCCCAAAGGAAAGGAAAAGGCAAGGCCACTACAGGAAAATGAAAAAGAGAAAAATCTTCTACCTCTATCCTAGATATCCTTCATGATGATTCCTGGCGGGAAAAGAACTTTACCCCGCAGGAAAAAGCCGACCAGCTCCTCACTGCCACAGATCCAATCAAATTTGTAAACAGATACTGTGAGCTCAAGTATCCAGTGTTTGCCAGTGCCAGGAACCTCTAACTGGAGAGAACTCTTAAAATTCCAGAAGAACTCACCCAGTACACCTCCGAACAGATAAAACAAAGAGGCTGGTTTTTCATGGAAAGGAACTTGACAGAGGTCAATGCCTCCTGGGTCAGAGAATTTTACTGTAACTATTTCAAGACCTCCCTGGATGCAGTGCACCTCAGAGGAAAACAGATTTTGGTCACTGAGAAAGCTATTGAGGACATCCTCCAGCTTTAGCCTAAGTCAGATCAGCCTGACGGTTACCAAAAGGCTGAGGAGGATATGAGATACATGCGATTTGACTGGGATGCAGTCAAGCAGAGAATAGCCCTTGATCCTACTGCCCCTTAGGTCATGGGAAAGAACACAGTGATGCCTAAGGGAATCAAGCTGATATATTTGAATGATGAGGCTCGTCTTTGGCAGCAGATCCTGAGCAATTACGTGATGCCGAGTACTCATGAGATAGAGGTGCCCGCTGCTATGATCACCCTCATCTGGTGTGTGATGGAGGGTAAGGACCTGTATCTTCCATGTTTCATCAGGTATTATATGGACAGGGTCCATGTCAGAGGCACTCTCCCTTTTCCTTATCTGATCACCCAGCTAGGCCGCCGAGCTGACGTGTCTTGGGAGCTGGCTGATGAGAAGCCAACTGCTGCAGACTGCAAGAAGATCATTCTTCACAGCAGGAAGTTTCTGGCATTAGGGTACAGACCTCCTTTTCTCATTGCCTCAGGTGAGGCAGCCACATCTTCAGATGCCCCTTATGCATCCACTGCTGCACCAGCCCCACCCACTGCACCTCTACCTGCTTCTGAGCCCATTTATCATCTGGTGCACCGCCTCTTCGCACGCCTAGATCGCATGGAGCGGCGCAACAAGCGTCGCTATGAGCACCTCAAGTTGATGATCCGATTTGGCGGCGACATCTCCTCTGAGCATGACACCGCTTCTAAGCCTTCTGATGCAGAGGCGGATAATCGTGAGGAGGAGGCACATGCCCAGGCAGAGCAGGGAGGACCTGAGCAGGCTGCCCTACACCATAAGGTGCCCCACCAGATCCAAGCCGCAGATCTGGAGATTCCTCTACAGACAGAGCCTCCGCTTCAGTAGGCCGCTCCTCCTACACTTCCAGAGACTGCAGATCCTCAGCCTACCTCAGAGACACCAGCAGCCCATCTTTTCGGAGATGACACTTCTCACACCCAGCTTGAGTGAGCATCGAGGACGATGCTATTATTTAAGTGTGGGGAGGTCGCCATCTCCGGCGTACTTTATTTTGGTGAACCACTTTTCAGACTCTTTTATCCTATTTTGCGTATTTTTCTGTATTTTTATTTTTATCTTTCAGTACTTGCACACTCTTCTTTTACTGTATTTTTACTGTATCTCTACATTTTGTACTTTAGTTTATATATATCCTAGATATTCAGTTTAGTCTAGTTGCAATTTTAGTTATTAAGTTGTGATATAGAATATATAGATTAATTAGTTTAGTTTACCCTTTTAGCACATAATGGTTTGATTTAATTAGAAATAAAAAGAGTAAACTAAAAACTTGAGTATAACAGAATCACAACAATCCACACACCTTGTATATATATAGCATTACATGTTAGTTAAGCTGACAATATTTTTCAAGGAAAAACACTAAGATCTTAAGAGCCACCCTAAGATTCACATTGAGCATAATGGGAACTCTTGATTTCTACTTGCATGGCATACATAACTGATATATAGTTTTTGAACCAAAGAACACACAACCTGTGAGTTTTTTGAGCTTATTTGTATGGTTACATTATTTAACCATAATTATTTCATTCTTGTGTGTTCGCCCGTCTTTTTTATTCTGGTGATCTTTACTTTGTTTTAATCTATATGTCCAATATAGAATATAGATACATACCAAGAGATGATTGAGGCCATCACTTAAATTTTTCCTCACTTATTCCAAAATTAGCCTACCTTTTACATCACCCTTGTTAGCCCCCTTGAGCCTTTTTAATCCCCTCTTGTTCTATAACCGCATTACTAGCCTTAAGAAAAAAAAAACAAATTAAAATTTCAAGTTGAATCCTTGGTTAGCTTAAGATAGAATTGTGATGCACACTAAGTGTGGGGAAACATGGAAACATGGGTTGATAGGAAAAGATTAATTCAATAAAATAATAAGAATTTTGGGAGCAGGCTCATTTAATTAAAAACACCATGTGCATTGATATATGTTCTGTTTATGAAAAAAAACCCTTTTTATTACAAAAGTAAATAAGGGGACAAAATTTCTCCAATAATAAGTTTAGTAAAGAAATCAATGCACATAAGGTGAAAATCAAAGTAAAGTTAGTACATGAGCATGTAATACAAAAGTGAAAAATTTGGGTAGCTAGGTAAAGCGTTTTGAATTTAAATAAAGTATGTATATGTTAGGTGAAATCTTAAACTAATCAAGGATCCACTTTGTTAGCTCACTCAGCCTTATATATACCCTTACCCTTACCTTAGCCCCATTACAACCTTGAGAAAGACCTTATGATTTTTGTATGTCTATATTCAATATTTGTTGATTGGTTAGATGAAGAACAAAGTTTTAGAAAGCAAGAATAGAAAAGAATAGAGTGATTAACCCAATAAACACTGAGTGACTAGAGAGTAAACACAAAATCCAGTGAGGGTTCAATAGCTCATCACCATATATCTCTGCTTGATTATTTAAATTGTCTTGCAAGTTTGTGAATTATGTTTACCCAACTCAATTGTGAAAGTGCTTTAACATGATTTGGGTTTGGCTATACATATATGATTCCTTGAAAATATGAATCAAATTAACCACATGCAAGTTTTATATATATAGGTGGATACTAATTAAAATTGCATGATTCATGTAGGTAGTTTGCATTTAGAATAGATTGCATTGCATGAGATTCCACCATTCCAACTTTACCCTTTCTCTTGTATTTAGCATGAGGACATGCTATTATTTAAGTGTGGGGAGGTTGATAAACCCATATTTTATGATGTATTTGGTGCTCAATTTAAGTGATTTATTCAATCCTTCACCCACTTATTCATGTAAATTGCATGGTTTCACTTTTCCTTCCTTATTTTATGATATAAGTGAAAAACATGTTTCCTATACTTTAAAAATATTAATATTAATTACCCTTTTATTACCATCCGATGCCGTGATTTGTGTGTTAAGTATTTTCAGATCTCATAGGGTAGGAATGACTCAAAGGACAAAAAGAAAACATACAAAAATGGAAGGAAAGCACAAAAATGGAGTTTTGAAGAAAAGTGCAGCGACGCGAATGCAAGGATGACGCGAACGCGTGCCCAGCGCAAAAAGGCATCAACGCGCACGCGTGACTGACGTGAACGCGCGCCTTGAGCAAAACGCAATTGACGCATATGCGTGACCGACGCGTACGCGTGACAAGGAAAACTCCCAGATGACGCGAACGCGTGACAGATGCTACATACAGGAATCTACAGAAAATGCCCCCAGCGATTTCTGGACCCTCTTTTCGGCCCAAATCCAAACCAGAAACATAGAATATAAGTCAGAGAATGGAGAAATCAGAGATATATGGAGAACACATCATACATTCATAATTTTAGGATTAGATGTAGTTTTTAGAGAGAGAGGTTCTCTCCTCTCTCTTAGGATTAGGATTAGGATTTATATTAGAATTTAGGATTTAGGATTTCAACTTCTTCTCAGGTTCAATATTCCTTTTATATTTTTATTTATTCTAATGCTTTTATTCGTATCTGACTTATGTTACCAATTTAGCTTATGAACTCTTTACGTTTGGATTGATTTTCTTTTATTAATGCAATTGAGGTATTTTAGATTTATGATTTTTATTTAGCTTTTTATATTCTTGGCTTTAATTGATTAATTGGAGACTCTTGAATTATCAAACTCATCGTGATTGATAATTGTTATTTTTGCTAATTGATTTGAATTCCAATAACTCTAGCCCTTTCCTTAGGAATTGACTAGGACCTGAGGATCAAATTAATTAGTCCACTTGACCTTCCTTTGTTTAAGGGTAACTAAGTGCGATTAAAACCCAATTCTCATACCTTGCCAAGAGTTTTATTAATGGTTAATTTATTTTTCTTATCAATTAAATTACTTGTTCAACCCTTTTCAAAACCCCAAAAATATACCTTTGCATAACCAATAATAGATCATACTTCCCTGTAATTCCTTGAGAAGATGACCCGAGGTTTAAATACTTCGGTTATCAATTTATTTAGGGGTTTGTTACTTGTGACAACCAAAACTTTTGCACGAAAGGATTCTCTGTTGGTTTAGAAGCTATACTACCAACGCGATTATTTTTATAGAATTTCTTTACCGATAGAAAATCCCAATGCCAGTGTGTATTTTTCGCTCATTTCGTCGCGTGTGGGTGTGTTTTTTTATTTTTGTGTTTTTCGCTCATTTCGCACGGGGGTGTATTTTTTTTGTGTTTTTCGCTCGTTTTGAACGTGTGCGTTTGTATTTTTTGTGTGTTTCGCTCGTTTCGGACATGTGTGTTTTTCACTCGTTTCGCACTTGTGTGTGTGTTTTTCTTTGTGCTTTTTCGCTCTTTTCACGTGTTCGTGTTTTTCGCTCGTTTCTCACGTGTATGTTTGGTTTTTTATTTATTTTTTGTGTTTTTCGTTCGTTTCGCACGTGTGTATTTTTTGTGTTTTTCGCTCGTTTTGCACGTGTGTGCGTGTGTTTTTTATTCTTTTATTGTATTTTTCGCTCGTTTTGCACATCCCCGTATTTTTTGCTCATTTTGCTCGTGTGTGTGTTTTTTTCTCGTTTCGCACGTGTGTGTTTTATTTGTGTTTTTTGCTCGTTTTGCACGTGTATGTGTTTTTTTTTGTGTTTTTCACTCGTTTTGCACATGTGCGTTTGTATTTTTTTGTGTGTTTCGCTCGTTTCGGACATGGGTGTTTTTCACTTGTTTTGCACGCGTGTGTGTTTTTCTTTTTGCTTTTTCGCTCTTTTCACACGTGTTCGTGTTTTTCGCTCGTTTTGTATATGTGCGTTTTTGTCGCTTGTTTCTCACGTACGTGTTTGGTTTTTTATTATTTTTTGTGTTTTTCGCTCGTTTCGCACGTGTATTTTTTTTGTATTTTTCACTCGTTTCGCACGTGTGTATTTTTTATATTTTATTTTTTGTGTTTTTTGCTCGTTTCGCACGTATGTGTGTTTGTCGCTCATTTCCCACGTATGTGATTTTTTATTTTTTATTTTTTTTTGTCTTTTTCACTCATTTGGCACGTGTGTGAGTTTTTTGCTCGTTTTGCATGTGTGTATGTTTTTTAATTTTTTATTTTTTTTGTTTTTCGCTCTTTTCGTACTTATGTGTGTTTTTCGCTCGTTTCGCACGTGTGTGTGTTTTTCGCTCGTTTCGCAAGTGTGTGTATGTGTGTGTGTGTGTTTTTTTTTTTTGTGTTTTTCGCTCATTTCGCACCTGTGTGTGTTTTTTATCATTTCGCACATGTGCTTTTTTTTATTTTTTTTTGTTTATCGCTGGTTTCGCACATGTGCGTGTTTTTTCGCTCGTTTGCACGTGTGTGTATTTTTTGCTCGTTTTGTCAGTGTGGGTGTGTTTTTTCATTTTTGTGTTTTTCGCACGTTTCACACGGGGTGTGGTTTTTTTGTGTTTTTCACTCGTTTCACATGTGTACGTTTGTATTTTTTTTTGTGTTTCGCTCGTTTTGGACATGTGTGTTTTTCACTCGTTTCGCACGCGTGTGTGTGTGTATTTTTCTTTGTGCTTTTTCGCTCTTTTCACAGGTGTTCATGTTTTTTGCTCGTTTTGTACGTGTGCGTGTTTTTTGCTCGTTTCTTACGTGCGTGTTTGGTTTTTTTATTTATTTTTTGTTTTTCGCTAGTTTCGCACGTGTGTTTTTTTGTGTTTTTCGCTTGTTTCGCACGTGTGTGTGCGTGCGTCTTTTTATTCTTTTATTGTATTTTTTCGCTCGTTTTGCACGTTTGTGTGTTTTTCTCGTTTCGCACGTGTGTTTTTTAATTTTGTTTTTGTTATGTTTGTCGCTCATTTTGCATGTGTGTATGTGCTTTTTTGTATTTTTCACTTGTTTCACACGTGTGTGTGTTTTTCACTCGTTCCGCATGTGTGTGTGTGTGTTTTTCTATTTTTTATTTTTTTGGTGTTTTTCATTCGTTTCAAACGAATGCGTGTTTTTTGTTCGTTTCGCACGTGTGTTTGTTTTTTTACCATTTCACACGTGTGTTTTTTTTTGTTTTTCGCTGGTTTCGCACACGTGCGTGTTTTTCGTTCGTTTTGCACGCGTGTGTGTTTTTTCATTTTTGTGTTTTTCGTTTGTTTCACACGTGTGTGTTTTTTGCTAGTTTCGCACGTGTGTTTCTGTTTTTCGCTCATTTCACCCGTGTTCGTGTTTTTCGCCCGTTTCACACTTGTGTGTTTGTTTTTTTATTTTTTTGTGTTTTTCGCTCGTTTCACACGTGTGTGAATGTGAGTTGTAAGGTCCCACATCGGTTCGGGAGGGGAACAAAGCATACCTTATAAGGGTGTCGATACCTCTCCCTAGCATGACGCGTTTTGACGAGTGAGTGTGGGGGGCTTCGACTATCATCCCTATCGTCAAATGCAAAACCGTGAGGCCTTATGTGCCAAAGCGGACAATATCGTGCTAGCGGGTGGTTTGGGTTGTTACATGAGTGTGTGTGTGTGTGTGTGTTTCTTGTGTTTTCCGTTGGTTTCACACGTGTGTGTATTTTTTTTATTCTATCGTTATTTTTTATATTTTTCGCTCATTTCGCACGTATGCGTCTTTTTCGCTCGTTTCGCATGTATGCGTGTTTTTCGCTCGTTTCGCACATATACGTGTTTTCGCTCGTTTTGCATGTGTGTGAGTCTGTGTCTTTCTTGTATTTTTTGTTGGTTTCACATGTGTGTCTGTATTTTTTTATTCTAACATTATTTTTGCATTTTTCGCTCGTTTCGCACGTATGCGTGTTTTTCGCCCGTTTCGCACATATGTGTGTTTTCGTTCGTTTTGCACGTGTGTGATTGTATGTGTGTTTCTTGTGTTTTTCGTTGGTTTCACACGCGTGTGTGTTTTTTTATTCTATCATTATTTTTTGTATTTTTCGCTAATTTCGCACGTATGCGTGTTTTTCGCTCATTTCGCACGTGTATTTTTTTAATTTTTTTGTTATGTTTGTCGCTCATTTTCCATGTGTGTATGTGCTTTTTTTTGTATTTTTCACTCGTTTTACACGTGTGTATTTTTCACTCGTTCCGCATGTGTGTGTGTTTTTCTATTTATTATTTTTTTGGTGTTTTTCGTTCGTTTCGAACGAATGCGTATGTTTCTTTTTTTACCATTTCTCACATGTGTGTTTTTTTTTTGTTTTTCGCTGGTTTCGTACACGTGTGTGTTTTTCGTTCGTTTTGCACGCGTGTGTGTGTATTTTTTCATTTTTGTGTTTTTCGTTTGTTTTGCACGTGTGTGTGTTTTTTGCTCATTTCGCACGTGTGTGCGCGTTTTTTTCGCTCATTTCGCACGTGTGTGTTTGTTTTTTTATTTTTTTTTGTGTTTTTCGCTCGTTTCACATGTGTGTGAGTGTGAGTGTGTGTGTGTTTCTTGTGTTTTTCGTTAGTTTCACACGTGTGTGTATTTTTTTATTCTATCATTATTTTTTGTATTTTTCGCTCGTTTCGCACGTATGCGTCTTTTTCACTCGTTTCACATGTATGTGTGTTTTTCGCTCGTTTTGCACATATGCGTGTTTTCGCTCATTTTGCGTTTTGTGAGTGTTTGTGTTTCTTGTATTTTTCATTGGCTTCACACGTGTGTGTTTTTTTTATTCTATCATTATTTGTTGTATTTTTAGCTCGTTTCGCACCTATGCGTGTTTTTCGCCCATTTCGCACATATGTGTTTTTCGCTCGTTTCGCACGTGTATGAGTGTGTGTGTGTGTGTTTCTTGTGTTTTTCGTTGCTTTCAAACGCGTGTGTGTTTTTTTTATTCTATCATTATTTTTTGTATTTTTCCCTGATTTCGCACGTATGCGTGTTTTTTGCTCGTTTCACACGTGTGTGTGTTTTCGCTCATTTCTCACGTATGTTTGTTTTTTGCTCGTTTCGCACATGTATGTGTTTTTCGCTTGTTTCACACGTGTGTGTGTGTGTTTTTTTTTTTGTGTTTTTTGCTAGTTCTGCACGTGTGCGTGTTTTTCGCTCATGTACGTGTTTTTCGCTAGTTTCGCACGTGTTTGTGTTTTTTTGTGTTTTTCTCTCATTTTGCACGTGCATGTTTGTCTGTGTATTTTTTTGGAGTTTTTCGCTAGTTTCACACGCGTGTGTTTTCGCTTGTTTCACACTTGTGTGTCTGTGTGTGTGTTTTTTTGTTTTTTCGCAAGGTTTGCACGTGTGCGTGTTTTACGCTCGTTTCGTATACGTTTTTGTGTTTTTTGCTCGTTTCGCACTTATGTGTGTGTTTTTTCTGTGTTTTTTGCTTGTATGCGTGTTTTTCGCTCATCTCGCACGTGTGTGTGTTTTTCGCTCATTTCGCCCGTGTACGTGTTTTTTGCTCGTTTCACACTTGTGTGTTTGTTATTTATTTTTTTTTGTATTTTTCGATCGTTTCACACGTGTGTGAGTGTGTGTGTGTGTGTGTGTGTGTGTTTCTTGTGTTTTTACTTGGTTTCACACGTGTGTGTTTTTTTATTCTATCATTACTTTTTGTATTCTTCGGTCGTTTCGCACGTATGCGTGTTTTTTACTAGTTTCGCATGTGTCTGTGTTTTTTTGTTTTTCCCTCGCTTCGCACGTGTATGTGTGTTTTTCGCTCATTTCACACGTGTGTTTTTTTATCATGTTTTTGTTATGTTTGTCGCTTGTTTTGCACGTGTGTATGTGTTTTTTTTGTATTTTTTGCTCGTTTCACACGTGTGTATTTTTCACTCGTTCCGCATGTGTTTGTGTGTGTTTTTCTATTTATTTTTTTGTGTTTTTCGCTTGTTTCAAATGTATGCGTGTTTTTCGCATGTATGTTTGTTTTTTACTGTTTCACACGTGTGTGGCTTTTTTTGTTTTTTGCTGGTTTCGCACACGTGCGTGTTTTTCGTTCGTTTTGCATGCGTGTGTGTTTCATTTTTCATTTTTGTGTTTTTCGTTTCTTTCGCACGTGTGTGTTTTTTGCTCGTTTCGCACGTCTGTGTGCATTTTTTGTGTCTTTCGCTCATTTCACCCGTGTACGTATTTTTCGCTCTTTTCACACTTGTGTGTTTGTTTTTTTTATTATATTTTTTTGTGTTTTTCGCTTGTTTCATATGTGTGTGAATGTGAGTCTGTGTATGTGAGTTTCTTGTGTTTTTTGTTAGTTTCACAAGTGTGTGTGTGTTTTTTTTATTCTATCATTATTTTTTGTATTTTTTGCTCGTTTCGCACGTATGCGTCTTTTTCACTCGTTTCGCATGTATGTGTGTTTTTCGCTCGTTTCGCACATATGCGTGTTTTCGCTCGTTTTGCATGTGTGTGAGTGTTTGTGTTTCTTGTATTTTTCATTGGTTTCACGCGTGTGTGTGTTTTTTTATTCTATCATTACTTTTTGTATTTTCGCTCGTTTCGCACGTATGCGTGTTTTTCGCCAGTTTCGCACATGTGTTTTTCGCTCGTTTCGCACGTGTGTGAGTGTGTGTGTGTTTCTTGTGTTTTTCGTTGCTTTCAAATGCGTGTGTTTTTTTTTTATTCTATCATTATTTTTGTATTTTTCGTTGATTTCGCACGTATGCGTGTTTTTCGCTCGTTTTACAAGTGTGTGTGTTTTCGCTCATTTCTCATGTATGTTTGTTTTTTGCTCGTTTTGCACATGTATGTATTTTTCGCTTGTTTCACACGTGTGTGTGTTTTTTTTTTTTCGCTAGTTCTGCACGTGTGCGTGTTTTTCGCTCATGTACGTGTTTTTCGCTAGTTTCGCACGTGTTTGTGTTTATTTTTTGTGTTTTTCCCTCGTTTCGCACGTGCATGTTTGTCTGTGTATTTTTTTTGGAGTTTTTTGCTAGTTTCACACGTGTGTATTTTTCGCTTGTTTCGCACTTGTGTGTGTGTGTGTGTTTTTTTGTTTTTTTCGCAAGGTTTGCACGTGTGCGTGTTTTATGCTCGTTTCGTATACGTTTATTTGTTTTTTGCTCGTTTCGTACTTGTGTGTGTGTTTTTTCTGTGTTTTTCGCTCGTATGCGTGTTTTTCGCTCATCTCGCACGTGTGTGTTTTTCGCTCATTTCGCCCGTGTACGTATTTTTCGCTCGTTTCACACTTGTGTGTTTGTTATTTTTTTTTTATGTTTTTCGATCGTTACACACGTATATGAGTCTGTGTGTGTGTGTGTGTGTGTTTCTTGTGTTTTTCCTTGTTTTCACACGTGTGTGTTTTTTATTCTATCATTACTTTTTGTATACTTCGGTCGTTTCGCACGTATGCATGTTTTTCACTAGTTTCGCACGTGTCTGTGTTTTTTTTTGTGCTTTTCCCTCGCTTCGCACGTGTATGTGTATGTGTGTTTTTTTTTTTGGAGTTTTTCGCTAGCTTCACACGCGTGTGTTTTTTTGCTTGTTTCGCACGTGTGTCTTTTTTTTTTTGTTTTTTTGCAAGGTTCGCATGTGTGCATGTTTTACACTCGTTTCGTATACGTTTTTGTGTTTTTCGCTCGTTTCACACGTGTGTGTTTGTTTTTTCTGTGTTTTTCGCTCATTTGGCACGTGTGGGTTTTTCACTCGTTTCGCACGTGTGTGTTTTTCACTCGTTTCGCAAGTGTGTGTGTTTTTTTGTGTTTTTCGCTCGTTTCGCGCGTGTGAGTGTTTTTCGCTCATTTCACACGTGTGTTTTTTTATCTTGTTTTTGTTATGTTTGTCGCTCGTTTTGCACGTGTGTATGTGTTTTTTTTTTTGTATTTTTCGCTCGTTTCACACGTGTGTGTTTTTCACTCGTTCGGCATGTGTGTATGTTTTTCAATTTTTTATTTTTTTTGTGTTTTTCGCTCGTTTCAAACGTATGCGTGTTTTTCGCACGTATGTTTGTTTTTTACTGTTTCACACGTGTGGCTTTTTTTGTTTTTTGCTGGTTTCGCACACATGCGTGTTTTTCGTTCGTTTTGCATTCGTGTGTGTGTGATTTTTCATTTTTGTGTTTTTCGTTTCTTTCGCACGTGTGTGTGTTTTTCGCTCGTTTCGCACGTGTGTGTGCGTTTTTTGTGTTTTTCGCTCATTTCGCCCGTGTGCGTGTTTTTCGCTCGTTTCACACTTGTGTGTTTATTTTTTATTTATTTTTTTTGTTTTTCGCTCGTTTCACACATGTGTAAGTCTGTGTGTGTGTGTGTGTGTTTCTTGTGTTTTTTGTTGGTTTCACACGTGTGTGTGTTTTTTTATTCTATCATTATTTTTTGTATTTTTCGCTTGTTTCGCACGTGTGCGTGTTTTTCGCTCATTTCGCACATGTGTATTTTTCGCTCGTTTCGCACGTCGGTAAGTGTGTGTGTGTGTTTCTTGTGTTTTTCAGTGGTTTCACACGTGTGTGTTTTTATATTCTATCATTATTTTTTGTATTTTTCGCTCATTTCGCACGTGTGTGTGTTTTTCGCTCATTTCGCACGTGTGATTTTTTAATTTTGTTTTTGTTATGTTTGTCTCTCATTTTGCATTTGTGTATGTGCTTTTTTTGTGTTTTTCGCTCGTTTCACACATGTGTGTGTTTTTCACTCGTTCCGCATGTGTGTGTGTGTTTTTCTATTTTTTATTTATTTGGTGTTTTTCGTTCGTTACGAACGAATGCGTATTTTTCGCTCGTTTCGCACGTGTGTTTGTTTTTTTTACCATTTCACACGTGTGTGTTTTTTTCTGTTTTTCGCTGGTTTCGCACACGTGCGTGTTTTTCGTTCGTTTTGCACGCATGTGTGTGTCTTTTTTCATTTTTGTGTTTTTAGTTTTTTTCGCACGTGTGTGTGGGTGTGTGTTTTTCGCTCGTTTTACACATGTGTGTGTGCATTTTATTGCGTTTTTCGCTCATCTCGCCTGTGTACGTATTTTTCGCTCGATTCACACTTGTGTGTTTGTTTTTTTGTGTGTTTTTTGCTCGTTTCACACGTGTGTGAGTGTGAGTGTGTGTGTGTTTCTTGTGTTTTTCGTTGGTTTCACACGTGTGTGTTTTTTTTTTATTCTATCATTATTTTTTGTATTTTTCGCTCGTTTCGCACGTATGTGTCTTTTTCGATCGTTTCGCACATAGTGTTTTCGGTCGTTTCGCATGTGTGTGAGCGTGTGTGTTTCTTGTATTTTTCGTTGGTTTCACACATGTGTGTTTTTTTAATTCTATAATTATTTTTTGTATTTTTTGCTCGTTTCGCACGTATGCGTATTTTTCGCCCGTTTCGCACATATGTGTGTTTTTCGCTCGTTTCGCACGTGTGTGAGTGTGTGTGTTTCTTATGTTTTTCGTTGGTTTCACACGCGTGTGTGTTTTTTTTATTCTATCATTATTTTTTGTATTTTTCGTTGATTTCGCACGTATGCGTGTTTTTCGCTCGTTTCACACGTGTGTGTTTTTTCGCTCATTTTGCACATGTGTTTGTTTTTCGCTCGTTTCGCACATATATGTGTTTTTTGTGTTTTTCGCTAGTTCTACACGTGTGCGTGTTTTTCGCTCATGTACGTATTTTTCGCTAGTTTCGCACGTGTTTTGTTTTTTTTTTGTGTTTTTCCCTCATTTCGCACCTGTATGTTTGTCTGTGTATTTTTTTGAAGTTTTTCGCTAGTTTCACACGCGTGTATTTTTCGCTTGTTTCGCACTTGTGTGTGTTTTTTTGTTTTTTCGCAAGGTTCGCACATGTGCGTGTTTTACGCTCGTTTTGTATACGTTTTTGTGTTTTTTGCTCGTTTCGCACTTATGTGTGTGTTTTTTCTGTGTTTTTTGCTCGTATGCGTGTTTTTCGCTCAACTCGCACGTGTGTGTGTGTTTTTCGCTCATTTCGCCCGTGTACGTGTTTTTCACTCGTTTCACACTTGTGTGTTTGTTATTTATTTTTTTTTGTATTTTTCGATCGTTTCACACGTGTATGAGTGTGTGTGTGTGTGTGTTTCTTGTGTTTTTCCTTGGTTTCACACGTGTGTGTTTTTTTATTCTATCATTACTTTTTGTGTTTTTCGGTCATTTCGCACGTATGCGTGTTTTTCACTAGTTTCGCACGTGTCTGTGTTTTTTTTTTTGTGTTTTTCCTCGTTTTGCACGTGTATGTGTGTGTGTGTGTGTGTCTTTTTTTTTTGGAGTTTTTTGCTAGCGTCACACGCGTGTGTTTTTTGCTTGTTTCGCACGTGTGTGTCTTTTTTTTTTGTTTTTTCGCAAGGTTTGCACGTGTGCGTGTTTTACACTCGTTTCTTATACGTTTTGTGTTTTTTGCTCGTTTCACACGTGTGTGTCTATTTTTCTGTGTTTTTCGCTCGTTTCGTATGTGTGTATTTTTCACTCGTTTCGCACGTGTGTTTTTCACTCGTTTCGCACGTGTATTTTTTTGTGTTTTTCGCTCGTTTCGCGCGTGTGAGTGTTTTTCGCTCATTTCACACGTGTGTTTTTTTATCTTGTTTTTGTTATGTTTGTCGCTCGTTTTGCACGTGTGTATGTGTTTTTTTTTGTATTTTTCGCTCGTTTCACACGTGTGTGTTTTTCACTCGTTCGGCATGTGTGTATGTTTTTCTATTTTTTATTTTTTTTTTGTGTTTTTCACTCGTTTCAAACGTATGTGTGTTTTTCGCACGTATGTTTGTTTTTTACTGTTTCACACGTGTGTGGCTTTTTTTGTTTTTCACTGGTTTCGCACACATGCGTGTTTTTCGTTCGTTTTGCATTCGTGTGTGTGTGATTTTTCATTTTTGTGTTTTTCGTTTCTTTCGCACGTGTGTGTTTTTCGCTCGTTTCGCACGTGTGTGTGCGTTTTTTATGTTTTTCGCTCATTTCGCCCGTGTGCGTGTTTTTCGCTCGTTTCATACTTGTGTCTTTGTTTTTTATTTATTTTTTTTTGTTTTTCGCTCGTTTCACACATGTGTAAGTCTGTGTGTGTGTGTGTATGTTTCTTGTGTTTTTTGTTGGTTTCACACGTGTGTGTGTTTTTTTATTCTATCATTATTTTTTGTATTTTTCGCTTGTTTCGCACGTGTACGTGTTTTCGCTCGTTTCGCACATGTGTATTTTTCGCTCATTTCGCACGTGTGTAAGTGTGTGTGTGTGTTTCTTGTGTTTTTTTATTCTATCATTATTTTTTGTATTTTTCGCTCATTTCGCACGTGTGTGTGTTTTTCGCTCATTTCGCACGTGTGATTTTTTAATTTTGTTTTTGTTATGTTTGTCTCTCATTTCGCATGTGTGTATGTGCTTTTTTTGTGTTTTTCGCTCGTTTCACACATGTGTGTGTTTTTCACTCGTTCCGCATGTGTGTGTGTGTGTGTGTTTTTCTATTTTTTATTTATTTGGTGTTTTTCATTCGTTTCGAACGAATGCGTATTTTTTCTGTTTTTCGCTGGTTTCGCACACGTGCGTGTTTTTCGTTCGTTTTGCACGCATGTGTGTGTGTTTTTTCATTTTTGTGTTTTTAGTTTGTTTCGCACGTGTGTGTGGGTGTGTGTTTTTCGCTCGTTTTACACATGTGTGTGTGCATTTTATTGTGTTTTTCGCTCATTTCGCCTGTGTATGTATTTTTCGCTCGATTCACACTTGTGTGTTTGTTTTTTTGTGTGTTTTTTGCTCGTTTCACACGTGTGTGAGTGTGAGTGTGTGTGTGTTTCTTGTGTTTTTCGTTGGTTTCACACGTGTGTGTGTTTTTTTATTCTATCATTATTTTTTGTATTTTTCGCTCGTTTCGCACGTATGCGTCTTTTTCGATCGTTTCGCACATAGTGTTTTCGGTCGTTTTGCATGTGTGTGAGCGTGTGTGTTTCTTGTATTTTTCGTTGGTTTCACACATGTGTGATTTTTTATTCTATCATTATTTTTTGTATTTTTTGCTCGTTTTGCACGTATGCGTATTTTTCGCCCGTTTCGCACATATGTGTGTTTTTCGCTCGTTTCGCACGTGTGTGAGTGTGTGTGTTTCTTGTGTTTTTTTTATTCTATCATTATTTTTTGTATTTTTCGTTGATTTCGCACGTATGCGTGTTTTTCGCTCGTTTCACACGTGTGTGTTTTTTCGCTCATTTTGCACATGTGTTTGTTTTTCGCTCGTTTCGCACATGTATGTGTTTTTTGTGTTTTTCGCTAGTTCTACACGTGTGCGTGTTTTTCGCTCATGTTCGTATTTTTCGCTAGTTTCGCACGTGTTTTGTTTTTTTTTGTGTTTTTCCCTCATTTCGCACCTGTATGTTTGTCTGTGTATTTTTTTGAAGTTTTTCGCTAGTTTCACACGCGTGTATTTTTCGCTTGTTTCGCACTTGTGTGTGTTTTTTTGTTTTTTCGCAAGGTTCGCACATGTGCGTGTTTTACGCTCGTTTTGTATACGTTTTTGTGTTTTTTGCTCGTTTCGCACTTATGTGTGTGTTTTTTCTGTGTTTTTTGCTCGTATGCGTGTTTTTCGCTCAACTCGCACGTGTGTGTGTGTGTGTTTTTCGCTCATTTCGCCCGTGTACGTGTTTTTCACTCGTTTCACACTTGTGTGTTTGTTATTTATTTTTTTTTGTATTTTTCGATCGTTTCACACGTGTATGAGTGTGTGTGTGTGTGTGTGTTTCTTGTGTTTTTCCTTGGTTTCACATGTGTGTGTTTTTTTATTCTATCATTACTTTTTGTGTTTTTCGGTCATTTCGCACGTATGCGTATTTTTCACTAGTTTCGCACGTGTCTGTGTTTTTTTTTGTGTTCTTCCTCGTTTCGCACGTGTACGTGTGTGTGTGTGTGTCTTTTTTTTTTGGAGTTTTTTGCTAGCGTCACACGCGTGTGTTTTTTGCTTGTTTCGCACGTGTGTGTCTTTTTTTTTTTTTTTCGCAAGGTTCGCACGTGTGCGTGTTTTACACTCGTTTCTTATATGTTTTGTGTTTTTTGCTCGTTTCACACGTGTGTGTCTGTTTTTCTGTGTTTTTCGCTCGTTTCGTACGTGTGTATTTTTCACTCGTTTCGCACGTGTGTTTTTCACTCGTTTCGCACGTGTATTTTTTTGTGTTTTTTGCTCGTTTCGCGCGTGTGAGTGTTTTTCGCTCATTTTACACGTGTGTTTTTTATCTTGTTTTTGTTATGTTTGTCGCTCATTTTGCACGTGTATATGTGTTTTTTTGTATTTTTCGCTCATTTCACACGTGTGTGTTTTTCACTCGTTCCGCATGTGTGTGTGTATTTTTCTATTTTTCTATTTTTTTTGTGTTTTTCGCTCGTTTCAAACGTATGCGTGTTTTTCGCACGTATGTTTGTTTTTTACTGTTTCACATGTGTGTGGCTTTTTTTGTTTTTCGTTGGTTTCGCACACGTGCGTGTTTTTCGTTCGTTTTGCACGCGCGTGTGTGTGATTTTTCATTTTTGTGTTTTTCGTTTCTTTCGCACGTGTGTGGTTTTCACTCGTTTCGCACGTGTGTGTGCGTTTTTTGTGTTTTTCGCTAATTTCGCCCGTGTGCGTATTTTTCGCTCGTTTCACACTTGTGTGTTTGTTTTTTATTTATTTATTTGTGTTTTTCGCTCGTTTCATACGTGTGTAAGTCTGTGTGTGTTTCTTGTTTTTTTCGTTGGTTTCACACGTGTGTGTGTGTTTTTTTATTCTATCATTATTTTTTGTATTTTTCGCTCATTTTGCACGTATGCGTCTTTTTCGCTCGTTTTGCACGTGTGTAAGTGTGTGTGTGTGTTTCTTGTGTTTTTCGTTGGTTTCACACGTGTGTATTTTTTTATTCTATCATTATTTTTTGTATTTTTCGCTCATTTCGCACATGTGTTTTTTTAATTTTGTTTTGTTATGTTTGTCTCTCATTTTGCATGTGTGTATGTGCTTTTTTTGAGTTTTTCGCTCGTTTCACACATATGTGTGTTTTTCACTCATTCCGCATGTGTGTTTTTCTATTTTTTTATTTTTTTTTGGTGTTTTTCGTTCGTTTCGAATAAATGCGTGTTTTTCGCTCGTTTCGCACGTGTGTTTGTTTTTTTACCTTTTCACACGTGTGTGTTTTTTTTGTTTTCGTTGGTTTCGCAGACGTGCATGTTTTTCGTTCGTTTTGAACGCGTGTGTGTTTTTTCATTTTTGTGTATTTCGTTTATTTCGCACGTGTGTGTATTTTTCGCTCGTTTTGCACGTGTGTGTGTTTTTTGTGTTTTTCGCTCATTTCATCCGTGTACGTATTTTTCGCTCGTTTCACACTTGTGTGGTTATTTTTTTGTGTTTTTCGCTCGTTTCACACGTGTGTGTGTGTGTGTGTGTGTGTTTCTTGTGTTTTTCGTTGGTTTCACACGTGTGTGTTTTTTTTATTCTATCATTATTTTTTGTATTTTTCGCTCGTTTCGCACGTATGCGTATTTTTTGCTCGTTTCGCACGTATGCGTCTTTTTCGATCGTTTCGCACATAGTGTTTTCGGTCGTTTCGCACGTGTGTGAGCGTGTGTGTTTCTTGTATTTTTCGTTGGTTTCACACATGTGTGTTTTTTTATTCTATCATTATTTTTTGTATTTTTCGCTCGTTTCGCACGTATGCGTATTTTTCGCCCGTTTCGCACATATGTGTGTTTTTCGCTCGTTTCGCACGTGTGTGAGTGTGTGTGTGTTTCTTGTGTTTTTCGTTGGTTTCACACGCGTGTGTGTATTTTTTTTATTCTATCATTATTTTTTGTATTTTTCGCTGATTTCGCACGTATGCGTGTTTTTCGCTCGTTTCACACGTGTGTGTTTTTTCGTTCATTTCGCACATGTGTTTGTTTTTTGCTTGTTTCGCACATGTATGTGTTTTTTGTGTTTTTCGCTAGTTCTACCGTGTGCGTGTTTTTCGATCATGTACGTATTTTTCGCTAGTTTCGCACGTGTTTTTTTTGTGTTTTTCCTTCATTTCGCACCTATATGTTTGTCTGTGTATTTTTTTGAAGTATTTCGCTAGTTTCACATGCGTGTGTTTTTCGCTTGTTTCGCACTTATGTGTGTGTTTTTTTTGTTTTTTTGCAAGGTTCGCACGTGTGCGTGTTTTACGCTCGTTTCGTATACGTTTTTGTGTTTTTTGCTCGTTTCGCACTTATGTGTGTGTTTTTTCTGTGTTTTTTGCTCTTATGCGTGTTTTTCGCTCATCTCGCACGTGTGTGTGTGTTTTTCGCTCATTTCGCTTGTGTACGTGTTTTTCTCTCGTTTCACACTTGTGTGTTATTTATTTATTTTTTTTTTGTGTTTTTTGATCGTTTCACACGTGTATGAGTGTGTGTGTGTGTGTGTGTGTGTGTGTGTGTGTGTGTGTTTCTTGTGTTTTCCTTGGTTTCACACGTGTGTGTTTTTTAATCTATCATTACTTTTTGTATTTTCCGGTCATTTCGCACGTATGCGTGTTTTTCACTAGTTTCGCACGTGTCTTTGTTTTTTTTTATGTTTTTCCTCGTTTCGCACGTGTATGTGTGTGTGTGTGTCTTTTTTTTTAGAGTTTTTTGCTAGCGTCACACGCGTGTGTTTTTTGCTTGTTTCGCACCTGTGTGTCTTTTTTTTTGTTTTTTCGCAAGGTTCGCACGTGTGCGTGTTTTACACTCGTTTCGTATACGTTTTGTGTTTTTTGCTCGTTTCACACGTGTGTGTCTGTTTTTCTGTGTTTTTCGCTCGTTTCGCAAGTGTATTTTTCACTCGTTTCGCACGTGTGTGTTTTTCACTCGTTTCGCACGTGTGTTTTTTTGTGTTTTTTGCTTGTTTCGCGCGTGTGTGTTTTTCGCTCATTTCACACGTGTGTTTTTTATCTTTTTTTTGTTATGTTTGTCGCTCGTTTTGCACGTGTATATGTGTTTTTTTTATTTTTCGCTCATTTCACACGTGTGTGTTTTTCACTCGTTCCGCATGTGTGTGTGTATTTTTCTATTTTTTATTTTTTTGTGTTTTTCGCTCGTTTCAAACGTATGCGTGTTTTTCGCACGTATGTTTATTTTTTACTGTTTCACACGTGTGTGGCTTTTTTGTTTTTGCTATTTTCGAACACGTGCGTGTTTTTCGTTCGTTTTGCACGCGTGTGTGTGTGATTTTTCATTTTTGTGTTTTTCGTTTCTTTCGCACGTGTGTGTTTTTCGCTCGTTTCGCACGTGTGTGTGCGTTTTTTGTGTTTTTCGCTCATTTCGCCCGTGTGCGTGTTTTTCGCTCGTTTCACACTTGTGTGTTTGTTTTTTATTTATTTATTTGGGTTTTTTGCTCGTTTCACACGTGTGTAAGTCTGTGTGTGTGTTTCTTGTTTTTTTGTTAGTTTCACACGTGTGTGTTTTTTTTTTATTCTATCATTATTTTTTGTATTTTTCGCTCATTTCGCACGTATGCGTCTTTTTCGCTCGTTTCGCACATGTGTGTTTTTCGCTCGTTTCGCACGTGTGTAAGTGTGTGTGTGTTTCTTGTGTTTTTCGTTGGTTTCACACGTGTGTGTTTTTTTATTCTATCATTATTTTTTGTATTTTTTGCTCATTTCGCACGTGTGTTTTTTTAATTTTGTTTTTGTTATGTTTGTCTCTCATTTTGCATGTGTATATGTGCTTTTTTTGAGTTTTTTGCTCGTTTCACACATGTGTGTATTTTTCACTCGTTCCGCATGTGTGTGTGTGTTTTTCTTTTTTTTAATTTTTTTGGTGTTTTTCGTTCGTTTCGAACGAATGCGTGTTTTTCGCTCGTTTCGCACGTGTGTTTGTTTTTTTAACATTTCACACGTGTGTGTTTTTTTTTGTTTTCGTTGGTTTCGCACACGTGCGTGTTTTTCGTTTGTTTTGAACGCGTGTGTGTTTTTTCATTTTTGTGTTTTTCGTTTGTTTCGCACGTGTGTATGTGTTTTTCGCTCGTTTTGCACGTGTGTGTGCGTTTTTTGTGTTTTTCGCTCATTTCGCCCGTGTACATATTTTTCGCTCGTTTCACACTTGTGTGTTTGTTTTTTGTGTTTTTCGCTCGTTTCACACGTGTGTGAGTTTGAGTGTGTGTGTGTTTCTGGTGTTTTTCGTTGGTTTCACACGTGTGTGTGTTTTTTTATTCTATCATTATTTTTTGTATTTTTCGCTCGTTTCGCACGTATGCGTCTTTTTCGCTCGTTTCGCACATATACGTGTTTTCGCTCGTTTCGCATGTGTGTGAGTGTGTGTTTCTTGTATTTTTCGTTGGTTTCACACGTGTGTATTTTTTTCTATCATTATTTTTTGTATTTTTCGCTCGTTTCGCACGTATGCGTGTTTTTCGCCCGTTTCACACGTGTGTTTTTCGCTCATTTTGCACGTGTGTGAGTGTGTGTGTGTTTCTTGTGTTTTTCGTTGGTTTTACACGCGTGTGTTTTTTTTATTCTATCATTATTTTTTGTATTTTTCACTGATTTCGCACGTATGTGTGTTTTTCGCTCGTTTCACACGTGTGTGTTTTTTCGCTCATTTCACACATGTGTTTGTTTTTTGCTCGTTTTGCACATTTATGTGTTTTTCGCTTGTTTCACACGTGTGTATGTGTGTGTGTGTGTGTTTTTTTGTGTTTTTCGCTAGTTCTACACGTGTGCGTGTTTTTCGCTCATGTACGTGTTTTTTGCTAGATTCGCACGTGTTTTGTTTTTTTTTTGTGTTTTTTCCTCATTTCGCACCTGTATATTTGTCTGTGTTTTTTTTTTTTTGAAGTTTTTCGCTAGTTTCACACGTGTGTTTTTTTTTTTTTGCAAGGTTCGCACGTGTGCGTGTTTTACGTTCGTTTCGTATACGTTTTTGTGTTTTTTGCTCATTTCGCACTTGTGTGTGTGTTTTTCTGTGTTTTTCACTCGTTTCGCTCGTATGCGTATTTTTCGCTCATCTCGCACGTGTGTGTTTTTTCGCTCATTTCGCCCGTGTACGTGTTTTTTGCTTGTTTCACACTTGTGTGTTTGTTATTTATTTATTTTTTTTGTGTTTTTCAATCATTTTACACGTGTGTGAGTGTGTGTGTGTGTGTTTCTTGTGTTTTTCCTTGGTTTCACACGTGTGTGTTTTTTTATTCTATCATTATTTTTTGTATTTTTCGGTCGTTTCGCACGTATACGTATTTTTTGCTCGTTTCACACATATGTGTATTTTTCGCTCGTTTCGCACGTGTGTGAGTGTTTGTGTGTTTCTAGTGTTTTTTGTTGGTTTCACACGTGTGTACGTGTTTTTATTCTATCATTATTTTTTTATTTTTCGGTTATTTCGCACGTATGCGTGTTTTTCACTCGTTTTGCTCATATGTGTATTTTTCGCTCGTTTCACACGTGTGTGAGTGTGTTTGTGTGTGTGTGTGTTTCTTGTGTTTTTTGTTGGTTTCACAAGTGTGTATTTTTTTATTCTATCATATTTTTTGTATTTTTCGCTCATTTCGCACGTATGTGTGTGTTTTTCGCTCATTTGGCACATGTGTTTGTTTTTTGTTCGTTTCGCACGTGTGTGTTTTTTTTGTGTTTTTCGCTTATTTCGCACATGTGCGTGTTTTTCACTCATGTTTGTGTTTCTCGCTAAATTCGCACGTGTCAGTATTTTTTTTGTATTTTTTTCTCGTTTCACACGTGTATGTGTGTCTGTGTGTTTTCTTGGTTAAATTATCAGCCGCAGGTAAAGAAGCAGAATGGTTAAGAAATTTGTTATATGATATAAAGCTGTGGCCACAGCCGACGATAGCCATTTCAATCTTCTGTGATAGTGAATCAACCATGTCTCGAGCATATAATAAGGTTTATAATGAAAAGTCTAAACATATAAGTTTGAGACATGAGTTTGTGAGGCAACTAATAGATGATGGTATAATTACCATCACTTATGTAAAATCTCAAGAAAATTTAGCAGACCCTTTGACTAAAGGTTTGTTAAGGGATAAAATCAAAGAGACTACTACTAAAATGGGATTAAAACCTATTATTGCTAAATGATGGGAACCCAACCTTATTCCAATAGACCACTAGTTTTAAGGTTTAATGGGTAATAACAAGTTATTTAGCAATTAGAGCACTAAGGTATAGGATTTAGTGCTATTTACAATAAATTAGGAAGGTGAGTTTAAATTCTTAATGGAATGATAATATTATCTATCAAAAGATTCCACCTATATGAATATAAGAGTAGCGCCGCTCTAATCGAGAATTTTAGAGGTTTTATTCTCGTAAATATTCATGAAACCAGGATGAGCACAAGACCATATAAGTGCTTAAAATTGTAAACTCTTGAACTTGGAGGGTATAAGTAATGTGTGTGATTTTTGGTACTAGCATATGGAGTATAGGTTTAATCGATTAGACACCTATTACTTCATTAGAACTTTAAAATTTACACTAAAAGAATGTTTAATCTTAGTGACACATTCTTTATGCATATATTTGTATGACATTTAAATTTTGTAAATAGTGGGGATTGAAGGGTATTTATAAATTTGATTAATTAATATTATTAATATTGTTGATATTATTATTATTATTATTATTATTATTATTATTATTATTATTATTATTATTATTATTATTATTATTATTATTATTATTATTATTATTATTATTATTATTATTATTATTATTAAACGGTTACTAACCATTTAGCACCATTTGGTTGAAGGGACACAACCTTTTAAAAATTGTGTATGTTCAAAACATTGTATCTATTGGCAATAGAAAAGACACAACTATTTGTATACGTAACTAATCATAATTGCTATGTGCAATATGTATAAATAAGTCCTTGTCTACTATTTCAGAAAAATAGAAGTACTAAGTGTATATTTTAATCAACTATTAAGAGATTTTCTTTGTTCAAGAGAGTTGAGAATTTTTTACTATTGCTAATTAAGAAATTCTTAGGTTTCATTGTATCTTGGGAGAGTATTGTCATCAACCCTATAGCAACTAAGTGTGGGGACAAATATCTCTCTAAAGAAAGCGATCTAATCGTGCCTTGAAACCACTACACAAATATAAGATTTTATCATCTTCTCATAATAATATACCTAACACAATATTATTATGTCTTTTTTTTATATAGAAACCATTGAACGGAAGAACCGTTGGTAAAAAGATGAGGTTCTCTTATAATATGTATGATTTTTTATGATAATAAATTAAAAATAAAAAGCATGAAATAATATTGTGTATATTTAAGTTAATTCTAATCTTTTTTAATAACCAAATTTGTCATCATGTAATTGATAAATAATGACAATTAATACGGATTGGATATGTTTTGAGTATGCTATACATTTTATAATTTTGTACGAAACAATATTAGTTTTAATTTATATATTTATTATTGGATATTAAAAATAAAAAATATTTGTATTGTTAGTATTTTTTTAATTTTCATCAACTCGGACCGTGATTAGGCCTAAAAGATCATCTACCTTGTTGGAAATAAATGTAATCCAATCAATTTTTATCTAATAGTGCTATACACTCGCATAACCATAGGAAAATTAACTTTAGCGAGATAACAATATGGTATTTAGTTACTACATGAGTATTTTTATATATAGAATTATCAATCAATTATGTATGACTTCTGATAAAAATAATACAACATGGATATTGTTTGTTAGGTAAAAGATAACATATTGACAAAGAAGATTAATTACAATGGGTTTATTCATTTTAAAAAATATTTTTCTATGTAATACTATAAAAAATATCATGGTCACTTTGAATTATTAGAGGTTCAACTTCCATCGACAGGGGTAAAATGCTTAAATTGAGATATTTTCAGACTAAAATATTTATCAAACAAACAATTAATGAAACACTCATCGATACCTTCTCATTTTGAGTACATTTATACATAAAAAAAAGTTGAAACAGCAAAAGCAATAAAAATGATGATTTTTATAAGGTTTAATTATTCTGTTGGACTGTTGGTCCTATAGTTTCGCGAAATTTTCAATTAGATCCCTGTGCTTTTTTTCTTCTTAATTGGGTCCCTGCACCAAATTTTTTTTTCAATTAGATCCCTCTTAGCAATAATTGGCTTAATTTTATAGCGACCCAACTAAAAAAAATTAGTGCGGGGACCCAAATAAAAAGAAAAAAAAATGTAGGAACTCAATTAAAAAAATTAGTGCAAGGTCTCAATTAAAAAGAAAAAAGTATAGGGACCTAATTAAAAATTTTGCGAAACTATAATGTGGCTATCTATATATAGAACACCAGAAGACCATGATTATCTAACAAAATTAATTTTATTTATTGCATTCAATTTGAATAATTAAAAAATCATCTTATTTTAGTTTATTCCTTAATTCACATGATTTAAATTTATCTCAATAAATATGATTTGATTTGATTTAATTATTAGTAAAAAATATCTCGAGAACCTATTTTATTCATAGATTTATTATTTTAATAATTAATTAATTAATCTAATCTAATTAATTAATACAAATAATTAGTATAATTAATTTGATTTAATAAATTAAAAAAATAAATTAAAAAATACTAATAGAACATTAAAAAAATAAATTAAAAAATACTACCAAATCAAATTGATATAAATTATAATAAATTATGTGATATTTAAATATCTAATCAAATTTATTAGTTGATATAGTTAATTTATCATAATAAATTATATTTAATGAGTTAAAAGAAATAAATTGCTAAATACCCTCATAAGCATATCACGTCAATTCCATCATTAAGTGCAAAAATCTGATTTTTATATAATAGAATAGATAATAAATAAAATATATGAGAATATGATATGTGACATATTTTAATTATAAAATTGGTATTATATAATAGATATTTTCTGAATTCTTATTGCTTGTTCGTTGCTAATTTTTACGTAATTACTTAATAATTTTCGCCTATAAAATCATCAACTACCTAATATTATAATTTAATTAATAAAAATGATGACATTAATATTTTTTTATAAGTCGTTATTATTTATAATTAGAAAATAACCATAAATAAATTTATTTCCTTAATGAATGTTAATTTTGTTGTCAAATTTTATATTACCTTTAAAATTTTAGCGTAATTGGGTGAGTTAAACCCCAAAGTGGTCCCTGAGATTCACAAAATGCATCGATTTAGTCTCTGACTTCCCAATTACACTAATTAAGTCTTCCAGATTGGAAAAAATGCATCAACATGGTCCCCCTTATATTTTCCGGTCATATTCCTTACCGGCGGGAGTGACGTGGCGAATGAGTGCCACGCTGGAGTGTGTAACGATTGGTTGATGTGGAAAATGAAAGTTTAAACCCTAATTTGGTCCCTGATCCCTTTTTAAACCCTAACTCAAAAGTAGCGCAGTACTTCTTCGTCCTCATAATCTTCTTCTTCTTCCCTGCTCATTCTCGTACCCATTGCTTTGCTGGTTGGATGATGGTTGAACGTGCCTCTGCTCTGACTTGACCTCCTTGTGGTTGATCGCATAGAACTTTCCTCTCCTTCATCTGCACATCCAAGGCAGTGGAAGGCACATTTACAAAATGTTCATAGTCAAGAAGATAAGCAGCAACCTCCCTGAACCATGTTTCCCCCACCCGAACCGAGTGCTTCAGACCTGGTTGTCCAAGAGCTTTACCAACAAAACCTTTCGGATTGTTTGGGGCAAAAGGCTCCTCATCAGTTGGTTTCACAATTGCTGCATTCTCACCACGGCTATTCAGGAAATATTAAGCACCTCAAGCCCACTATGAACAAGAATTGGATCTGCCCCCACGGTACTCCGTACTTAAAGGGCTCCTCATCACTGCCACAGCCATCTGGGTTTGAATTGGGCTGTCCAATTTACTAGACATGAACCGTGATTGACAGTTGAAATCAAACAGTTTTCACAGACGGTGACAGAGCTGGCGGCGATGGAAGAAAGCTTCTTTTCTCGCAGTAGTTGCCAAGAACTCCAAAGCCAACGGCGATTTTGAGGGACCGATCTCTTGTTCCCCAACAATCATTAATTGGAAGGGAATTTGATCCAAATATCAGCGCAGATCCAGAGTTGAACAAAATGGAGATAGATTCTAGTTGATTTTCTATATTGAAGCCATCATCATTATCTCCACATGGAAGAACAATAAATCTGTAGATAATAATAACAATATTTTCCATCATAATTCATAACAACATAATAAATATTACAAACAGAAAATCAAACTTGGTTCATACATGAATGAGTTTATATTAATATCAAAGGCTTCTTGATTGCTTAATTTCTATTGCCACACACGGTCCTATATGGAAACTATTCACAAAATCCCAATTCCTAACATAGAAACTCATGCTTCCTTAAATTCACTTTCATAATCACAAATTAAAAAATTAAGCATTTTATGCACAAATTTTGTGCCTTTTTTTTCTCTTTGTCAAGTTGCCGAGCATTAAAATTTAATAAATTCTTTTTAAAAATGAATAAATTAAAACAAACCTAAAAACGATAAGCATTTGAATGATATATTAAAGAAAAAAAAAGAAAAGATGCAAGATTTATCAAACACTCAAAAGAACAAACACAAAATTGACGCTAAATAAAAGAAAATTTCCAAAATCGAAACCATAAAATTGAGCTGAGAAAAATAAAAAATAAAAGGATCGAAGAAATCAAAAGGGAAAAAAAAGAACTGCGAAGAAATTATTATTATTTACCACATAATGATGAAGAAGAAGCAATAGGTACGAAATGAGCAGGGAAAAAGAAGAAGAAGATGATTATGAGGACGAAGAAGTGCTGCGCTAATTCTAAGTTAGGGTTTAAAAAGGGATCAGGGACCAAATTGGGGTTTAAACTTTCATTTGCCACCTCAACCAACTGTTACACACTCCAGCGTGACACTCATTCGCCACGTCACTTCCGCTGACAAGAAATATCATCGGAAAATATGAGGGGGGCCACGTTGATGCATTTTTTTCAATCTGGAGGACTTAATTAGTGCAATTGGAAAGTCAGGGACTTAATCGGTGCATTTTGTGAATTTCAGGGACCACTTTGGGGTTTAACTCGTAATTGAGTCTAATTTCTATATTTTGAAATAAATTTACCCGAAAAAATTAATCTGTAAATCACATTATTATTACAAAATTATTTTTTTAATATAATTAGTGGTGCTTATTTGAAGTATTAAATTTAGCTTCTAATGATATTAAAGTCAACCTATTTTATTATCTTGTGCCTTCAAAGAATTTACACGACTGACATAAAATATAACAATTGAAAAAAATTCATTACAATGGGTATATTCATTTTAATAAATATTCTTCTATCTAATACTAAAAAAAATACATTGGCCACTTTGAATTGCTACAGGTCAACTTCTATCCACAGTAATAGAATACTTAAATTGAGTTATATTCATCAAATAAACAATCAATTAAATACTCATCCGTACTTTCTCATTTTGGATACATTTATATATAAAATAAATTATACATAAAGAAAAAAAAAAGAAAAAAAGAAGAGTTGAAATAGCAAGAGCGATAAAAATTACGATTCTAATAATTTTGTGTGACCATCTATATACAATAGACTAGACAACTATGATTATCTAACAAAATTAATTTGTATTTATTGCACTCAATTTGAATAAGTAAGAAATTATCTTATTTTAATTTAGTCCTTAATTCACATGATTTGAATTTAACTCAATATATATTATTTGATTTGATTTGATTATTAGTTGAAAATATCTCAGTTGCCTATTTTATTCATAAATTTATTATTTTAATGACTAATAAATTAATCAAATTCATTAATTAGTACACACAATAAATTTGGTTTAATAAATTAAAAGAAAAAAAATTAAAAAATACTAACATAATATTAAAATAAATAAATTAAGAAATACTAACAAATCAAATTGATATAAATTATAATAAATTATATGATATTTAAATATCTAATCAAATCAATTAGTTTGATATAGTTAGTTTATCGTAATAACTTGTATTTAATGTGTTAAAAGAAATAAATTGAGAAACACTTTCAGAAGCATGCCATGTCAGTTTCATTATTAAATGTAGAAATCCAATTTTTATATACAGAAAAGCTCTGCATACAAGCGCTAACGACTTGTATGCTTTACAAGTTAGTTAACAAATAAAACCTAAAACGCGCTATATAGAGATCCCGCGTATATATAACTACCAAATTTAAAAGATTTGTTTCCTTCTTCGTTTTCCTTATTTGCCGATTTGCTCGTTCTTCTTCTCGCGAAGCTTCCCCTGGTTTCTTCGATCGTTCTTTTCCCCTCCTTTCTCACTCGTTTCTTCTTCGTCATTTACGTTAGTTCCTCTCTCTATAACTCCATCTTCGTTTTCTATTTGATTTTTTGTTTTCTGAAATCAAAGTTTGAACTCGTTTTGAAGATAATGGATGATTCAACCTCAGATTGTCAGCTGAATCCAGGTGAAGTGGATTATGAATTTGAATCTAACAAAGTTCCTGAGGTTTAATTTACATAGGATTACTATGAATTTTGTTGCAGTAATTTGTATAGCATTGTGTAGGTGAATAATTCGTGAACATTGACTGTCAAAATAACACATGAAGATAAATCTGTAGATTGAATGTAATGTATTAGTTTTGATTAATTATCTGGAATTTATAGCAGACGATCAGGTGTAGATCAGAAGTTTTTTGGGTGTATTTTTGCGGGAAGTGTGGGTGTATTTACAGTTTACTGCTTTTTCTGTTATTTTAACTGAGTTATTGTTGTTCGGGTGTATTATATCAGACATGATTGGGTGTGTTTTTAGTTTTTGACTTGGTGTATTCTGCAGCCTGTGTATTTACAGTTTATGGCTTTTATTGTCATTTTAGTTGAGTTGTTGCGGTTCGGGTGTATTATATCAGACATGATTGGATGTATTTTTAGTTTTTGACATGGTGTATTCTGCAACCTCTCTCTGTTGTTGATGGCCAGTTTGTTCCGAAGGTTGGAATGACCTTTACCACCCTTGAAGATGCTGAAAAATTTTACAGGAACTACGCCAAGGCTGCAGGTTTTTCTACAAGAGTTCGGAGCACAAATAGAAAGGGAAACGAGATTAAGAATCAATTGATTACATGTAGCAGAGAGGGAAAATAGAAATCTAAAATATCTCCGACCGAGAAGACTAATCCGACAGCCGGTTTAAACTGTCCTGCAAGAATTTATATACACACATTGAAGGATGTCGGTGCTTGGATCATTTCAAAGGTTGTGCTGGATCATTCACATCCCTGTTGTCCAAGTAAAGCAGAGATGCTCAAACAGCACAGGGAACTAAGCATGTCCATTCGTCGTACAATAGAGAATAACGAGGAGGCCGGTATCAGACCAAGCAAAACCTACCAATCATTTGTTGCGGCTACCGGGGGTCACTGCGAGTTAAATTATTGAAAAGGATCTGAGAAATTACATTACCAGGGAAGTGCGGAATGTTTCCGAACAAGAAGATGCAAAAGAATTCGGGAAATATTTGTTAAGAATGAAAGAGAAGAATCAGAATTTCTTTTTTGAGCTTGAACTCGAGGAGGATCAATCGATTAAGCTGGCTTTTTGGGCCGATGCAAGAAGTAGAGCTGCCTTTGAGTATTTCGGAGACGTTATTTCATTTGACACCACCTACAATACAAATAGGTAACAAACTGCCCCTGTTTATGATGCTAAATTAATGTATTTTTATGAATCCGCACCAGAGGTGTATATTGGCTGTTTTTTTGGGTGTATACAAAGCATTTGTTGGGTGTACCTAATGATTTTGCATTCTGCACTATGGTAATTTGTTTCAGGTATAATTTGGTTTGTGGTTCTTTTGTCGGGGTGAATCACCACGGTCAGTCAACACTTCTCGGATGCTCTTTGATGAAAAACGAAGAAATTGAATCATTCAAATGGTTATTTCAATGTTGGCTTCGTTGCATGGGAGGAAACGCTCCGAAAGGGTTTCTCACCGATCAATGCGCATCAATGAAAAGGGCTTTAGAGGCCTGTATGCCAACAACAATTCACCGTTGGTGTATTTGGCACATCATGAAAAAGATTCCAAGCAAATTAAACAGGTACAAGGGACATGCAGATATTGAACAAGAAATGAGCCAAGTTGTTTGGAACTCTCATAGCAAAGACTCATTCGATAGGAATTGGAATGATTTTCTGCTGAATTTTGGTCTTGTGGACAACAAGTGGCTTTCAGGTAATGTTTGTTTAAAATCTGCAGCAGAGGTGTAATTTGCATGTTTTTTCGGTGTATTTATAGTCTGTGTTTGGGTGTATTCTGCAGATCTGTATGAAGACCGTCATATATGGGTTCCTATCTATCTGGATCACCACTTCTGGGCAGGGATGAGAAGCACACAAAGGAGCGAGAGCATGCATTCATTTTTTAACAAGTTTATCACCCGAAACAACTCGCTTATTCAGTTCGTCAAACAATACGATAATTGCCTCGAAAGAAGGGAGCAAGCAGAGAGAGAATCAGATGCTGCAGATTTTCATACGGTCATACCGTGTGAAACCAAATCCTCCATTGAAGCTCAGTTTCAAGATGTGTACACTCATCAAAAGTTTAGGGAAGTCCAAGCGCAATTCAGAGGAAAGGCGAATTGCATCACCAGATTAACAAATTCCGCTCTAGGCTATTCAGTATACGAAGTTGGAGAACAAGTTTCCAGCTCAATATTCAACAAGTCTGTGGTTACTTACTTACTTACGACTCAATATTCAACAATACACACATAGTTGTTCTAATTGACTATTAACATTATTAGTTAATGAAATTAGATCAAATGAACCCAAATTGAGGAATTCCAATACCTCAAGTTCTCTCTTCAATTAAACTTTGATTTGATCAAATTTCATAAATTTATAATGTTAATAGTCAATTAAGACTCTTAGGTTGCGTTTGGTTTTGAAAATAGGACAAGACATGACACTGAGAACTAGACAGAAATGACAGAAATACAAATTAATGTTCTTGTATTTTGTTTAGTGAAAAACTAGAACAAATCATGAAAGTCTAATTTATTATCAATTTTTTTATTCAAAAAATTTAGGAAAAAAATATAATAATAAGAGTTATAATTATTAAAAATTAACAAGAATAATGAAAGAAAAAATAAAAATAAGTTGTCTCTTATTAGTGTTTCTGTGTCTTTTCTGATTAGATGAATACAAAATACACTAATTCGGTGTCTCTTGACACAATGTTTCTGTTCATGTCTCGTATGTCAAACACGATTTTGTGTCTCTGTATTTTTGTCTCAGTGTCTCGTGGCGGTAAACAAACGCAACTTATATGTATGTTGTGGTATCACTTAACGTGTCACATTAGCAAAATCTTGACCCATCAACAAAGAAAGTGACGAAAGGATTACCATGAATAATTTAAAATCTTTAAAGAACAAGTTTCATTAATAAAAAATTTTCGAGGAACAATTTGAAAAACGAATAATCTTTTAGGGGACTAATTTGACCATTTATTCGTACTTTAAATATGAACTACAAAGGTATTTTTGTTTTTATTTTTTGTTTTTAAACTAATGCTACAAGAATCTTTTAGTCTCTTAAAATAGAATTTACGAAAAAAATTTTAAATTTTTTTTAAAGTTTAACTTTGTTTGAATTATAAAGAAGGTATTTTGATTTTTTTAAATGAACAAAAAGTATAATTAAGGTTTTTTTTCTTAAATTAAATTTTAATTTTCAATTTCTAATACAATTAAACAAGATGAATTAATTTTATAATGACATTATTTTAGATTTATTTTTTAAAACATTAACAGTGAAAAGTTGTTGTACTAATCTGAAATCACGGTGGGTTGTGAATATGGACGTGAGATCCAAACACTTAAAGTTAAGGGTTTTAATTTGTTTGTCGAGACGGTAATTATTTTCGATCCATGTGGGCGACGCCATGTAGATTGAACTTGTTGTTATTGAGTCGACTTAGATGCAGTTTATTTTGTGGTTTATCCATTCTTTATTCAGTGTGTAGACTGGACCTATGTTTAATAGGTCTATGT
The DNA here is from genome assembly GCF_059453495.1 of Arachis ipaensis. Lineage (NCBI taxonomy): Eukaryota > Viridiplantae > Streptophyta > Magnoliopsida > Fabales > Fabaceae > Arachis > Arachis ipaensis. The sequence continues at coordinate 119,205,922 of NC_142443.1, read as the reverse complement.
ATGAATAATTACTTTGTTCTTTTTAAAATTATTACGAAAAAATTTTAGTTTTTAAAGTTCACTTTTACTATGTCTAATATAATTAAATAAATTTTATTTTAAAAGCGTATTTTAGTGTTTATGAAATTAATGATAAAAAATAATTATTTTTTAAATGAATTTACTGGGTATTTTAGTCTTCCGATCCTGCAATTAAATTCAAATTTTAATTTGTAATATAGTAAAAAAATTTAAACATAAAAGAGCATTTTCGTCCATTTAATATTAATCCTAGAATACTAACTTTTAATAATATTAAAAAAAAAGCTTTAATCCTTTTGAAAAATTAAAGTATAATTATACCTAAAGATTCAAATAATATGCTATTTTCACATGTTACACATGTGCCTTGTTGTTTTTCACGTTTGATTATTTTCATCACGACTTTAAAATTATTGGTGATATATTTATTATTTTTGTCATTTAAAATTATTTTTATTGACACTTATATTCTTGAAAATATTTTTAGTAGTTTATTTTTATTTTTCTACTTTTTACTGACATAGCTTGTTTTTACTAAATAGACTAATTTATTTATAATTTTTTATAAGATATTATATACTATATTTTAATTATCCAATTTTTTTTAATTGATTAAGAGACAAATTTATATATTTTCAATTTAAAAAAAGAATTTATGTTTTAAATTAAATTTTTTCATGCCTTTTATAAACTATGTCTTATCCATGTAAATATTTTTTACTTAAGAAAAAAAAAAATTCCAACTCAATTTTATCTCAAACAAATCCAATAATGTCCATTTTCATCGCATAAATGCATAATGAAAACTATTCTTAAAAATTTGCACAATTCACTCTAAGTTAGTCAATTAGCCATAATCACTCTGATTAAAACTAAAGTTGAAAGCTGCTGTATTTATAATACATGTGTCATTATATAGCAAAGTTCTAAAACTAAACTGGTCATCAAACCACTCTAAATACTAATTTATGGTTCAATCGGTTCGACAGTAGTTCAACTGAAAATCCGTTTTTAATTAAATAATACATAAAATATAGATACACACAGTAAAACATAATTATAATTTAATATAAATTTTAAAATATTATCCAAAATAAAAATATTACATAAATCACATTGTTATGATCTCTTTCAAATACAAACTCAAAAGTCAAATTAAAAAAAAATCATAAAATGTCATATGATAAACTATTCAAAATTCTTCACAATCCTACACCACATAGTAACAAAAAATCACAGTTCACGGATTAACTAACAACAATGACAGTTAAAAAAATATCTAGAAGAGAGTAGATTGAGCGGTGAGCACACAAGGGGACAGGACACAACTGGAGGGGCTGACGCGACTAAAGGGGAGGAGACGTGGTGAAACAGAATTGGCACCGATGGGATAGTACTATGCGAGGGAGGCAGGAAGCGAGACCAGTTGCAGCAGTGACGATGACAATGCGATGGAGGCAGCTTCTAGAAGTTGCAACAGCGACTGTAGCAGGGCGGTGACTGGACGGAAGTGAGGACTGAGGGAGGAGATAAATGAGCGGAAGGAGATGGAGAATGAGACGGTGAGATAGACGAGGCATGAGGGTGCCGTTGAGCGTTTTGGACTTTGGTAGTTTAATTAGATTTTCTCTCCTCTAAACCAAACGGCGGGATTTTGGACTTTTGAAAGAAAATCGACCGGATTTCAGTTTGGTTGACCGATCGAGTGTGGTTTTTGAAACTTTCGTTTATAGTATCTAATTGATTTGTTGTTTTTATCTGGTCACAGTTCGATCAGTCGATTTAAACTGACTTTTAAGATCTTGTATTACAGTAATAACTAAAAGAAAATATATGTGTATTTATACAAATTAACTTTTCTCTTTATCTTATAATTCATCATATATATATATATATAATGTTTAATATTGTTGCTTGACAATAATAATAATAATAATAATAATAATAATAATAATAATAATAATAATTTATTAATTGAGCTATGAAGTATACTTGGAACTTAATATATGTTTAATTATTCATGTACTTAATTTAATAATATTTTTCTATTGATACTTTAAATATTTCTAATAGTATGTTTGATAATTTAGTTTTCATGTTAATACATATATTAAAATGGTTTAAAAAATAAAAAGAATTGAAATGGTAGTTTATTTCAATGTTTATTTTCGAAACACTGATAAACAAATTAAATAAACACTATTTTGACACTAATGTTTTGCCAGTGAATCAATATGCTTTTTTTTAGTTTGATAAAAGAGAAATAATTTAAACATACAATTAATTAATAATAATTATATTTTTATACAGATTTTAGAAGTATTTCGTATATAAATAGTGTTTTCATATGGATGGATTTTGTATATAAATTTTTAAATTTGTTTCTAATTGAATAGAATTGAGAAAATAAATAAATTTAATAACATTTATAAATAAGTAATCTTTCAATAATATTAGTCAATTTTTATATTGATTTTGTTCACATAATAATAACTTATTTTTTTAATTTTATTTTTTTAATTTAAATTATTTATTTTATATATTTTACATATTAAATAACTTAAAATATTTTATCTTTTTATAATTTATTTTTAATTATTAATATTAAATTTATAATTCTAAAACTAAAAATAAAAAAATTAATTTTTTAAACTCTAGAAAAATGGTAGAACAAACACTACCGTGTCTATTCGGCAACTAGTAAAAAGATAAAATCAATTAAATGTGTTATATATCTAATTAATCTGTTTAAAAAAAGGCTAATAAAAAAATAAAAAAATTAGTATTGATTTTTTTCACATGATACATTTGTTTGTCAAAATCGTTTTTCACAAGATCTATATTTTAAATATTTTATATATTTATCTTTCATATATTCATATATATAATATATGAATATATATGATAAGGTAGGTTATGTTAAATAATTTATATTATAGGACTCCAATATATATATATATATGTCATATTTATGATTGATCAAATTCTAACCAAATTAAAAATAAAGTTAAATATTTATGTAATCTTTTATCATATCTTGATGATATTTTAATTGTTCTTGCAAAAGAGAAAAAAATTTAATAAAAAAAATTCATATAAAAAATGTTTGATATAATTTTTTAATAACATATTTTTTTATTAAAATATGTTACTTTACTATATTTTAAATATATTACTTGGAGTACTTATATTATTTTAAATAATATATACTATTTAAAAGAACATTTAAAATTTATTATTTTATATTAATAATATTATTAAAAATATATTATTAATTTTTTTAAATAACATTTTCTTTTCTTTGGTTCATCAAATAATATGGCAACAAAAATATTTTACATAACTGGGTCTACTAAATTGCATGCAAAATAAATAACTAATGTTTAAAAAAGTTAATTGCATAATTTTATCTTAATAAATTATATAAGTGAATAAAATGCAATGTAACATATATATAATTTTTCTCATACAACAAAAAAATACTTTTAAATATATATTAAATAGAATAATTATTTACTTTAGGCGGTGTTGCAGGCTGCAACCACACCTGATCACCGGCATAGCAACTCATGTCAACAGCAAACTGTTTCCTGTACATGATTCGTATCCAATACGGACCGCGGAGCACAACAAAGACCAAGAAGTCCTTGTGGTTGTATATAACCAGTGTGTTCAGGTATGGAAGATAGAGCAGCTGCAACTGTAACAGGACCAGCTCGAGCTGGCCTGGTTGCAGCAGCCAGAGCATGCAAGGGACCCGCAGTCAGCCGAATGCAATCCAAAAGCGATGAAACTTCAGCTCCATTTATGAAATCTTCTAGAAACTGTACAAACTACAAAGTAAAAGCATAAAAAATATTCCGATCAAATGATATTGTTGTATCTACACAAATACAATTTCACATGTTTCTGAAACCAGTGAAGTAACTGGTTTTTTTTATCACCACTGAAATAGCAGAAAACAGATGCCATTTAAGCATTGCAAGTTAAAAGAAAGGAAGCTGATAAATAAACTAATTTCAAGCATTTTCTAGTTCATACTGCAAAAATCAGCCAACAAAGCACAAGAAAGATGCTCCACATTAATGTCACTCAATAAGTAGCATAAGTAATCAGAGTATGTAAGAAATCGACCAGCTGTAGTCAAAGGAAAGAAACAAACAGAAATCAGTTCACGAAAAACAAACCTACCTTAGTATGGGGCCAAAGTTGGTCTGGAGATACATGCATTGTGCACCCCTCTTTACCAGATTCCCACTCAACAACAAAACGAGCAAGGACAGCTGAACCAAAACTAAACCACAAGCTCATCAGTCCAACTGCCTCAATCTTGAATGCTTTTCTCATATGTTCTGTAACTTTCTCCGCAGTGTCTGAAGCAAACTTTGTACCCGATACTTTGGCATCAGAACTTGTCTCTTCTGACTTCTCATCAGCTCTTACCCCAAGCAATTGCCGCATGCCAAGGGCAAAAGTTCTTGCATTAGCAAGCCTTTGTATATCAGCCACTAGTTTCTTTATACTATCTACCTCAACTGACTGATAGCTCAAAACAACACCATCTGGATCATAATGTATGTGTGAATCAATGTCAGCCGTATTGGCGATTCGAACACCTGATCCCCATGGTGTAGCACTGCTCCCTTTCTGAAGCTCCCATAAATCCCTGAAATGCTGATCATTTATTTTAACATCCCAATGCATGCAACCAGGTCTGCCAAGTCGCAAGCATATATGTTGCCATGAATCACCCCTGGCAAATGGAAGTCGGAACCAAATGTTAGAGGATGCACTTCTTAAACCCACTTCTTAAACGTATGAGATATCTAATGAATCCATTTGGCTCGTCAGCCTAGCATGCTTAATGCAAAGTGAACAGTGCCTGACCACATGAAGCAGGGCTGCTATATAAATGCTAGATGGGGCATTCCCTTTATTTGCTTCTGCAATCAAACTTCCATAGCTGTATCCTTCAGCCCTAGATATCATTTCAGTAGGTACAACCCCTTGTGGCAAAGACAGTTGAGAGCCAGATGAATCCAAAATCTTTCTCCTCTTGCAAATTGCTGAGTTGTTTTCAAGACCCTGAAGATATGGAATAAAATTCAACATATCTGAAGCTGTTCTCTTCCGAGATCTTTTATCGTGTTTGGGTATAACATCTTCATTGCCTGTGGATTCCATTGCCTGGGCTGCAGAGAGTCATTTTGGCAGCGATGTGTGTTTTTAGGTAATATATATAACAGCATGCAAATACATTACATGATAAAGATGAACAGAAGAAACAAAAAATGTATCTTACATACGGGAGTTGAAGCACATGAATTGGCTCCAGCAGCCTTGAGTGATTTAGCTTGAGGTCCATTAGGTTTGGAATTAGGTACAGATATGCGAGAACTAGTTGGTAGAGGAGGAGATAATAGTCGAGATGACCAACTTCCACCTAAACCATCATTAGAGGAATCACTCAGTACTCTAAGTTGATCTTCATCCATAGCAGTTGAGGACACAAGGTCAACTGAATGTGGAGATTTAAGAGAAGCCAGATCCTGTTCAGAATTTGAAACAAATAACCTTTTCCCAGCTGCGCTCCTTCCTTGTCCTGTGGAAATTGATCCAACAGAATTGGATTGAACTGGGCCCTTCACATTGCCTGATGAGAACATGGAATCACTATTGTGGTTTGTAACACCTGAAGGTTTTGTTACATTGTTAACCTGAGATATTTGCATGCCTCCTTCTCACTTTGGAGATGGGGTCCCAGCTTTTAGACTATGGAGATTCATTGGGACAGAACCATAATGTGAAGGTAGCGATCCATGATTTTGAACAGAGAATGGAGATGCAGAAGAACCTTTCTCGAGTCCAAACACTTCATCAACAAGTGATGAAAAACCTGAAGGATGACCTTTTGCATTCTGTATGGAACTCTCAAGTCGAATATCAGAAAGAAACTCACATACAGATTCTTGATTTGGACAAGCAGCATTGGGCAAAAGAGAGTGTAATTTTCCCCAGTCAACCAGGCTTAAATTCATTTCATCTTCAAGTGCCTGCAGCTGTCCTATATCAATTCTTTTGACCCGCAGCACCTGATTAAGGACACCAAATAAAGTATCTTTTCCAGAAGAATCTGGCTGAGTCTCTAACAGCTTAAACAAAGGTTTAAAATCCTTATCAAGTTCCATCGTCAGGAAATAAGAGCTCCCACAGTCTGGAAACGCCATAATTAGGTAAGTCATTTCTGAATAACCAACTTAAATTCAGTCCAAAATAGTTTGGGAATTTGTCTTTTTCTTTTAACAATAAAAGGAATGAAAACAGGGAAATATACCACTAGCCCTAAGACTCTTCCGATAGATGCAAACAAGTGCAATAAACTTTTGCTTCTCAAGCTTACAAATACATCAGCTGCAGTCATAGATCCCTGATTCAAAGCTTCTTCACATTCTAACAATGCTGAAGAAGCAACTATGTTTTTTGATGATTGAAGAAGGAAACGGCCATTTCTGAATAACATAACAGGGACATAAATTTGAGAAACTAAACTCAAATGCCTAAGATATTAGGAAAAAGCATCTTAGAAAAGTAAGGTACCTGATATTAACTCCAAGAGTAAAAAAACATGAGGCATAGGCATGCACACGCAACACCTCATACCCTTCAGATTCCTTCCTGAAGCATTTATCATCCTTCTACAGACAAAAGCAGCTTCATCTTTTAAAATTTAATGAATGGTTGAATGGGAAAGAGGTAGGATATAATATTACAAGATTTGTAAAAGGGTATCACAAATTCAGCCACAAATTGTATCATAGCTTGCAAAATTTAAAGGCCAACTGTGTTTACTGGAAAATTAACTACATGTCAAAAGTGTTCAGCAGCAAAGTATTTACCAAGCAGCGGAAATTCCACACACACACACATACATACATACATACATAACAGACAGAAGATATCAGGATCTAGCTACAGATAGTCCATGCAAGAATGATGAGAAGTACTTATGGTGGCAAAATACGAAAATAGTCAAATATCCGTAATTCACGATATAGTTCTCGAAAGTTACAAGAATGTTAACAAAGGAAAACCCCAAATTGGGGTGATACCAAACAAGAAGCATCAAACCACATATGCCAAAACCCAAAAGAAACAAAAAAAAAAAAATTGCCTGATGTAGCATATCAAATTGATACTCCAAATGTTCCCTAACAAATGTACACTAACCTGTTTATATTCAACATCAGGTCCACCCAAGTGAAACTGGAGTACATCATCATCTGCTGCTCGACAGACGTGGTTATTTTTTCCCAGTTCTCTTTTAATTTCCAGTAGACGAGTATACTGGTTGCAGCTAATAGCTCTTAACAGCAACCTCTCAACATCAATACAACTCTGGTCCAAGAAAAACTCTGCCTCCTTGCCTGTTAGTGGATCTATGACAAAATTGCTGTGTATGCACTTTATCTGAAGATCTGGCCCAGGTTCAATTTTTATGAATGGGCATGCACCTGAGTCAGACATGCCAGCATTTTTATCGAACTCCAGCCAGTATATGATTTTTAAACCAGGAGTTCGAGGACTGGATGAATCAGATTCCCCATCAGGGTTCTGCATGGAACTGGAACCTGCCGCATGACCCATTCCACCATCGGATATGAGCTCAAATCGAATTGCATCTTTCCATCTTCCCTGTCGAAGAGCTTGCACTTGCCTGATGACAGTATCCATAACAAGTGAAACACATAGATCGTGAAGAACCGAGTACAATATTGAAAATGGATTTTCTGCTGCCGCCATTCGTCTCTCTAGATCATCCCCGAGAACATGGCGCCGCATTAATTCCAGTTTGATAGGTTTATTCTTCTCACCAACAAGCAGCTCCAAATGTAATATCCTCCACATGCACAAGTGTCCCCTGTAACCAAGAGTCACTAAAACCTTAAACTCTCCATCCACCTTAATCAATGCCGTACCATCCGAAACTTTTATCTCGGAAATTTCCTTCGGAAGAGAAACTTCTAGCAATTTCGACCGCACAAGCGCGTCCAGCTTCTTCAAAGCAGGCTTTTGCTGTTCTTCATTCAAGGTATACTGAGTACCAACATCCTCTATACATTTAGGCAACCGCTGGTAACTCCCCGTTAAGAGAATGTCAATGGCAGAGGGCACATCATAAACCGGAGCACGGGCTTGCTGAAGCCCCTCGTGCATAAAAAACAAAGAATCCGCAGCTTGAGTAAAACACATATCGTGATTTGAAACAGTCGAAGCCAGCTTCTGGCAGTGCTTTATCAAAGGAACCTACAAAGCAAAAAAACCTATAAGCACATCCCATCCAACAAAGAAAGAAACAAAGAAAAAACTTCCTTTCCCTGATTTATGACAGCTTTTAGTTTTCAGCTCAACCAGTGCCCGAAACCACCCCTTAATTCTATTCATTATCAATTATGTATCTCCCAAATACACAAAGTTTTGGAATTTGTAGAGACCAATGGATTGAATGAAGATTAGTGCTATGCAAGAAAAAATAGCAAGATTTGATTTTTGGCGGGGTAACCTATTGGCACCACTTGGAGAGCACATTGAGGCGGATCATGCGCTGCTGGGTCTTGCTGAGGAACTTGAGGATGATGAACTTTTGTTTTGTTGAAATTTACTTGGACAATTTTATTTGTTGGTGTTATATTTATTCTTGAAATCAAAATAATATGATAAATATTGTTACTTGTTAAAACTTTACATTTTATGAAATAATTTCTAAATTTTTAAATTCATAAATTTATGTCATTACAAAAGTTATTAGATCGATCGATTAATATTTCTTAGTAACATAGTGTATCGAAACACCATCGTTAAATATTAGTTAGTATGAAGAAAAACCAATAACAACTTTTGTTAATCAAAATATAATTTATTCTATTAAAAAATAAATTAATATTTTTTAAACTTGTAAATACATTTTTTTTCTAATTTCTTACACTATTTTATTTGACAATATTTACTATTAAAAAATAGTAAATGACCATACTATTTTACAATATATATGATGTAAAAAGTAATTTCTTATCTTGAAATTAATTTTGGTTAACGAGATAAAATTTAAAATTTTTTTTATTTTCTTATTCAAATTTAAATTTAAATTTAGAATTGATTAATAACTCATTTTTTTAATTTCAATAAAAAAAATAAATTAGTTCGATACAAAATATTGAGCATTTAATAATTTCAATCATTTAAATTTTAATTACCAAAAATTAGATTAAAAATTAATTATAAACTTAATAATCGATATATATATATATATATATTAGTACGAAAATAATAATATCTAATGTATTAATTATTTATTTTTTTGACAGAATTAATGTATAATCTATTGATGATTGATTTATTATCCAATTTTTTTTTCATAAATTTTGTAATATGTAAAAATAGTGATCTTCTTTTTTATTATTATTTAAGAAATTCTTCATAATTTTTTAATTATGTAATTAACTTAATTCATAACTTTTATTATTGCTTTTATACTAAAAAAAAATATCAATTTATATTATTTACATATTTTTTTGCTACTAATAAATAAATAAGTATTTGCACTATTATACTTATTATCCTAGATAATGACTTAAATTACTTATTTTGTATGTTAAATAATATTTTATATATTAAATTTATTAAATATTAAGATGAAAAAATTGTTTAATAAATTATATAAATAGTCATTACAGAAAAGAAAAAAATTATATATCATATATAATAATCCTTGATATATATAGTGTCATGTATATATTAAGATTATCTATTTTAATTAGGGTAAAATACTATAATAAGCCAAAGAGAACTAAATTTTACACAAATAAGCCAAATGGAAAACTGATTCATGAATCCACCAATTCACGTTACTATATAGTTCGAATCAGTATATTTCGAACTAAAATTACATGTAATTGATTCGAATTACTCACACACGCAGACACACTATAATTCGAATCAACCTTATTCGAATTACACTCACACACTCTGCACATAGTAATTCGAATTGGCCAGATTCGAATTATTCATTATTTAATTCTGCCCATTTTTTTATTAAAAATTAATAATTGATTAAAAAAATTAATAATTTAAAAATTAAAAAAATATATATTTGATTTCATGCATTAAAAAAAGCTAACAAAATATTTAATTACGAGACTTTTTTAAAATATTAATGAGCTATCAATTCGAATTTCATACAATACTCTTTTGCCCATTTTTAATAGCTCATAAATTTTTTTTTAATAAATTTATTTAAATTATACCACAAAAAATATTTTATTCTATACAAAATAATTTTAAAAAATGGCTTAAAAGATGTTAGGAGTACTATAAAAATTTATAATGTCCTAATGACTTAGGACATTAAAGAAATACTCTACATAGTCAATAATAATTTAAAAATTAAAATAAATATAGTTATAACCAGTATTTACCTAAATTACTAGAATATTACAAACTTTTATAGTACTCCATATATTTTTTAAGCCATTTTTTTAAAATTATTTTGCATAGAAAATGACTTAAAATGGCTTAAAATGCCCTTTATTCTATGCAAAACATTTTTAAAAAAAATGGCTTAAAAAATGTTAGCAATACTATAAAAGTTTGTAATATTCTAGTAATTTAGGTAAATACTGGTTATAACTATATTTATTTTAATTTTTAAATTATTATTGATTATGTAGAGTATTTCTTTAATGTCCTAAGTCATTAGGACATTACAAATTTTTATAGTACTCCTAACATTTTTTAAGCCATTTTTTTAAAATTATTTTGCATAGAATAAAGGGCATTTTAAGCCATTTTAAGCCATTTTCTATGCAAAATCATTTTTAAAAAATAGCTTAAAAATGTTAGGAGTACTATAAAAGTTTGTAATATTCTAGTAATTTAGATAAATACTGGTTATAACTATATTTATTTTAATTTTTAAATTATTATTGACTATGTAGAGTATTTCTTTAATATCCTAAGTCACATTACAAATTTTTATAGTACTCCTAACATCTTTTAAGCCATTTTTTAAATTATTTTGTATAGAATAAAATATTTTTTGTAGTATAATTTAAATAAATTTATTAAAAAAATATGCTAGTAACTGAAATAAACCCTGAACAGCCATTTTCAAAGTACAATATCATGATTTGGAACAACATATATATACAACTCTGCTCCTTTAGCCTGGTTCGAAATACATTTGAAGTAATTCGAATTAAGCCAATTCGAATTACGTTGCATGGCGTGCATGAGAGAAGTTCGAATCAGCTTGATTCGAATTACATGTTCCTGTGTAATTCGAATCAGCTCAATTCGAATTATGTTTTTTTTGTTATCAAGGTGTAATTCAAAACAGCATGGTTCGAATTACATGAAAATTGAGTTTGAAACAGGTAGGTTCGAACTACATTTAAATGTGCTTTGGTTGATTGATGAATCAGATTTTGCTTTGGCTTATTTGTGTAAAATTGTTTGGCCCTTGGCTTGTTTACGTTTTTTACCCTTTTAATTATGAGTAATTATTGTTATTTTCACTTTTTCGTTACATTATAAAATAATATTTAAAACTAAAAAAGAGATAATTAATTTTTTTAATTTGAATTAAAAAATATCTTATAAATATATTTAACTTTTATATATACTAAGTGTTATAATATTAAATAGTATAATATTTGCTATAACAATGACTTAAAATATTAGTCCAAGGTATATTTGGGCCTAGTAAGACCTCAATGCAAACAAGATCAACTAAAATCCATTGTTAGGGTCTCAAATCCGACTTAGGTTCATTACTATAACACCCTAACTACCAAAGCTCACGCTTCCGGCTGTGCGACTCTGATAGCTCGGACATTACGACGACACTTATACTAATTAATACTAAAATGTGAGCCTGTTTAAAACTTTAAATCGCAATACCGCTCCCAAAAATACTTTCGTTCGATAACGTACATCCATAAATGCCATACAACTTACAACAACTCATAACGAGTACATCCATATATATATATATATATAATATTACAAGCAATAATCAATACAATTCCTATCCCTCTTACAGATTATATCAAGATAAAGGCGAGGATACAATAAACCATAACTAAAACAATACAAAGTATCACAACAACAATTAAATAAGCTCTTCGTAACTTCTGCGCCCATATCCTGAAAGGGGAAAAATATAGGGGAGGGATGAGAACATCATCCTCGAAAGGGTTCTCAGTAGAGGGTTTTTGGAAATTACTGTAATAGGATACATGAAGATAAACCGTACCAGTGATTAATAACCGTCTCATGCCTCTTTTCAAAAACAACGGTTTACATTGAAAGTAAAGTCGGAAATCTTTTCTGAAAGAGGAACCGTTCAATTCTCAAAAACTCAAAAGCCTTTCAAAAGATTTATCTATGCTGAACCAAAATAGCCTTTCATATTTTTTTTTCAAACCAGAAACACACAAAATCGAAACCAACCATCGGTCCATCTCATTTCAACCACGGCCCTAGGCCCAAACAATCCAACCATCAACCAATCACCACAGTCCAACAGAGTCCCAGTAGCAAACACAAATAGGAAGATGCAAGCACAAACAAACAGTTATTGCAAGTAGAACAATTAGCAATTAATCACATAGGCAAATCAAGTATAATATGCACACCCAAACAATGTCACATAGATGCATATGATGCATGCCTGTCCCTAGTGGCTGATGATATCATCTGTCGGTTATATAGCCAACCCGACATGTCCTGGTAGCTAACCATGGACAGAAACACCCATCGCGGAGCAAGTAGGTTTGAGCTACAACCCCATTGCTACTACCCGCTCAACTCAGAGCCAGTGGAATAACCACTACTGCGGCTACTACTCAGGCGGGTGTTTAAAAGCTCAACCTGGAGCGAGTGGAATCACCACTACTACCGCTACTACCCAGGCGTCACAGTCTCTAACCTAGAGCAAGTGGGACGAACCACAACCCTTGCTACTACCCAGGTATCTCAAGCATATATTCATTCAGTCCCAATCATGGATCAACATCCATACGGCCCATAACTCATTCAACAATCAGCCATAAATCAATATCATACACAGCCATTCCGGCTCGTGGTTCAATCCAGAACCAGCCAATATTCATAATCATACACAGCCATTCCGGCCCATAACAAAACAGCACTTCCACCATTCAACATCATCAAATTCATAAAACCGGCATTTAAGCCATAAATCACTTTTTCTCAAATTGTTTCACTTTGAAATCAAGTTTCAACTCTTTTCAGCCTTGGCTTTAGAAATCTCGTTTCTCAAATCATCTCAGGCTCATAAGCCAAATTTACTCAAAGTGAGTTCTCTTTTTAAAACAAAGCCACTCTCGGCATTCTCTTTCCAAAACTTCCAAAACCATGGAAAGTTAAGGATTTATTTCAAAGTATTCAAAATCACCCATACAACAATGGGATTTTATAACAAAAGTTTCTCGACAGAGTCCCAAGTCTTTAGGGAAAGTCAACCTATATCAATTCCTTAAAATTCATTGAAACTCTTAAAATCATGGATTCTTGGTTCAAGTAAATAAAATTGAATTTATTATGAAACCGACCATACAAAATCACAAGTTCCAATCCGGTCCAAAAATCAACTCATTTGAAAAGGAACCGATTCATTTGAATCAAACGACTTTCAGGTTTCTTTTTGGAGCACATTTTTCTAACTCTTCCAAAATGCCTCAAATTTAATTACTCAATCAAAAGTCTAGATTCCTTTGAAATCACTAAAAGCTTATTTTTATATTGAAATCAGTATTAGAGCATCATTCTTTCCTTCAGTGATTCAAACGGTAAAAATAGTTCATTTCTAAATAAGTCAAACTCAAGGCATAAAGTTCACTAAATAAATTAAGCTTGAAAATATAAATATTCTCTTAATAAATCAAATAATACAACTTCTCAAATCCAATCCTTTTTAAATAACTTTTCAAACAAGACTAGGATTTTGTAGAAATTTCGGCAGCACCTCCCCTAAAACTTGGACTTTTGTCACCCGGTTCGGGTCCCAACTAAACCGTTTCTCATTCCTTTTCAACAGCTCAAAACCAGAAATCAATTCAAAGCAAGCTAAATCCAACAGTCGCCTCAGTGGCATATCTCAATAAAACTATTTCAAAATCAACTCAATATCAACCGATTTAACTCATTTCCAAAGCTTTAAAGAATCGGTTCAGCAATAAATCGTTTATCAAAACCAAATCAATTAAAGCAACCCAAGCTGAATTTCAAGAGTATTCTATCTTTCACATCATCAAAATAATTGACTCAATTCAAACCAATCCTCAACGGATTAAACTCATATTTCAAATCTTTAAAGAATCAACTTCATACATTACGTTTCACAAAGCCGCACAACAATTCAGCCAAACCAACATCCATAGTCATTCGAGTCAATCAAATAATACATAAGGTAGATACAATCACCAAATACACAATATCTCACACCAGTATCCATATGTAATAATTCCAATACACAAAACATAGTTTTTGGAAAGCGCTCCTACCTCAAAACGCAATTCCATAACCCAAACGCCTCACAGAGTCCTTTCCGCCTCAACCCGAACTGACGGTAACCAAAACCTCAGCTCCCAGCCACTTTTGCAATAACCATAGCAACTCTAGTCGCAACATATAATAATCAGGACTCGACCACACGTTACCAAAACTCATATTCATTAACGAACACAACCGAATACTAACGCAAGGCTTTTCGAAACATAATTACTTACTGAACTAGCGAAACGAAGCAGCTGCAATTTCGAACAGGCCCGGTAACAGCTCCGGCGGCGGCCAGAAGCTCCGGTGGATCAACTATAAAAATCACGCAGCATTAAAACCTTCTCGAAATCCAAAAAGGCAGAAACCTCAATTAAAACCTTTACCGGCAAACTTTTCCGGCGACGACAGCAGGGTCTCAAGTGGCAGAAGCTCAGCCCGGAGCTCCGGCAGCAATTCCGGAAGTCACAGGACCATCCCTGGTGGTCAGAATCACAGAGATGCAGCTCTCTTCTCCGGCAGCGACACTCGCGGCGGCCTGAAACCCCTTTTTGACGGCGGTAGTTCCGATCAAGGCGGCACCGGCGACGCAAGTGCGGCTGGACACGGTGGCTGAACTCCGGCTCAGCCGTAGATCTCTCTGTCTCACCTATTCGGTGTGACTGGATGGCCTTCTCCTCAACGGCACGGTGGCAGAGCAAATCAGATTGGCGGCGGCAGAGGTTATGGCGCGCTCGGCGGCGACGCGGGCTGGAGGTGCCGGCGACAGCGGTGGCTTCACCTTCTCCGCGCGCGCTCCTCCTTCTCCATCGGTGGCTGTGGCTCGCGCTCTCTCCAGGTCGCGGTTCTGCCTGTGACGCTGCGCAAGGATGATCGGCGTTGGTGGCAGTAGCAAGGGGCGACGGCAACTGCGACGGCAGTGAGCCCTGGCGGTGGCGCCGCCCCTTTCTTTCCTCTGGGCTCCTTGTTTCGTGATAAAAAGGTAGAGACGACTGGGCGTTAACGACGGCAACCCGTGGTGGCAGTGGCACGGCTTGCTCTCTCTCGATCTCCACCCTTGGATGTGCGACGGCGTTCCTCTCTCTCCCCTCCTCCCTCAATTTCATTTTTCTGCCTCTGCTCCTTCCCTTTTCATGGAAAGAGAGGAAGAAAACCGTGTGTGTTGTGGCTGCCGAGGCATGGGGGAGCAACGGGTTACCGGGTAGGGTTTTAGGGTTTCATTTCTTTTTCAAAATAATTAGGGTTAGGGGCATTATGGTAATTTCGCATAAAATTGGGAATAATATAGTAATTGAAACTCAATTAAATCCATCCCTAATTATATATAGAAGATACTATTTGTTCCTCACTTTCGCAAATTATTTTCAATAAAATGCCCAAATCTAAAAATTAGAAATAATATAATTAATGTCTTCATTTTTCCAAAATAGTAATAGTAATATTTAAAATATTACTTATCTAATCCAAATCATATAAAATCCTTATTATTTCATAACTATCAACCTTATACTTTAAATATAGAAAATAATCCAATAATTGTAAAATTGGATAATAATCATAACTTATCTCAAATCCAATAAATCAAAACTTGCCTTAATTACCTTTAATAAAATAATTTCTGAAATTAAGGCTATAAATAACCATATGATTTGAGATTTGATCATAATAAGACTTTTCAAAGATTCTGGGTCTTACATTCTACCCACCTTATAAAAATTTTCGTCCTCGAAAATTGATACAAAACGAAAGAAATCTCATAACAGTTCACCCTTGAACACATTTAAGGAAGAAGTAAAAATATCTCAACATATAAACATATATACGGTTTTCAAATACTTGGATTATCATATGCATAAGGATACAAAGGTAGGAGTATGGTTGCAAAGCAAACATTACAAGACAGGCTCAATGCAAAAGGTGGCATGGGTCAAACATGTGATGGTAAGGCAAGGCATTGAAGGTTATAAAACAGGATGAAGTTACAACGACATGCTCAACATCCACACACTAATCTCATATCAACCTCCAAGCTTCAACTTTCCAACTCCATCAAGCACTTTACAACCTCATAGCCAATCATAAGCCTAACAACCGCAAACCCGTTCGCAAGGAACAAAACACTCGCAACTCATAACGTTGTACACCTACCGTTTCATCTTCCATATACACATATCGCGTCTTAAAGAACTAACGCATCGCGCTACTACGTCTACAAGTCGCACGTGATATCAAACAATTCTCGAGTCTACTCAGAAGAATACAATATTTAGAACGGAGAGACAATTGTCAAGGATAGTACTCATAGATTTGAGAGAATGTATCCAATTCCAGATAAACAAGGATGCTCAAGCAATGAAGTTTTCTAGACACAATTCAATTGACAACTTCAAAGATAACCCTTGAATCAAGGAAATCCAATAGGATCAATAAGGAGAAAATCAACACCTTAGTTCGAAACAAATTCAAGTAGAGTTGAAGAAGTATGAGGCTCATAGAGAAGGATTTCTCAAACCAAAGACAAAGTTCACATATCTCAAGAGCACAATTAAAAATACTTTCGAATACATTGTTCATGAAAGAGTCGAAAACTTGCAAAAATCACTTCACAGTCTGAAAGAGAAGGTAAACAACAAACATCCTTCAAGAGAGTAACAAAACATAAACGTGGCCTTGCTCTAATTCAATTTCATGTTGAAGTAGATCATGTAGAGTTTTAAAAACAAAATGCACACAAGTTTGGCTAAGAGCTAAAATATTTTCATCAAATATTTTAGAAAGATAATTAGATGCACAACTTAACCAAAAGCAGTTCATAAAAACTCGAAAGTAATCAAATGCTTGTTCAAAAATTCTAAAAATTCATATTCAAACAAGCGTGTATAACATTTATAGCATGGACGCAAGAGGAAGTTAAAATCTCTTTAGAAAAGAAATTCCGAGGTAGAAATTTGTTTACAATTTAGTAAAGAAAATAAGTGGTGCATTACAAACGAACCGATTTCCACTAAACAAGGAAGCTTTCCAAAACTTCATTTAAAACAGCGTATGCCAACTTTAAATTAACTTCGTCAAAATTGAACAATGGTTTCAATCTCAATCAAACAACAGAAAATAAATTCTGTTTAATATTTCTTCAAAGAGAATTCGAAACTTCCTTAAAAAGTTCAAAACAAGACTCCAAAAGTGTTCTTAAAATCACCATCTCAGGAGAACATTCAAGAAGTTTAAGATGTACTAAAAAGGAGTCAAGCCTTGTAAGAAAGGATCTTAATTTAAA
The DNA here is from genome assembly GCF_059453495.1 of Arachis ipaensis. Classification (NCBI taxonomy): domain Eukaryota; kingdom Viridiplantae; phylum Streptophyta; class Magnoliopsida; order Fabales; family Fabaceae; genus Arachis; species Arachis ipaensis. The sequence continues at coordinate 119,188,050 of NC_142443.1, read as the reverse complement.
GTAGTTCAAACAAGATCCACTAGACATGAAACATCAAACAAGTTTTAAATTGTTCCAAAAGAATACAGAAGTCATAGAAAAAGACAACTCCATCATTAGTAATTTTCCAAGGATAAATCTTTGACTAAAAACTCTTGTAGAGATAATGAGAGGATAGACGATGCACGAAATTGAAACAAATCAAGCTGACTCACATAAGAGTGAGATTCACAAGAGAGGAAAAACTAAAATTAATGGAAATGTTCACAAAATGTGAAAGATTAGTTAAAAACAAAGTCAAGTATGACATTCATAGAGATGGAAGATTTAATAGAGAATTTAGTCCGTTCATAGGAAGAAAGCTATGAGTCCAACATTTTCAAAAGAACAACAATGGCATAAACAATGTAGTATGCTAGGTCAAACTCAAATCAAAATGAATTAAGTAAAGTTTATCAAACGAAACTCAACCGGGATAAAAGCGAAAAATCCCCTTTCTTTCCAGAATTTTGAGAAATGCCCAAATATATAATCAAATAAAGATGTGCATTGGAACTATAGTAAAATTACTAGAAAGTAAATTTGTATTTAAAGTAAATACAATTCAGTAAACCAGTAAAGGTATAGGCGAGACATCAGAAATAAATAGTTGTTAAACTGTATAAGAAATCTCAAAGTTTCATATATAGATAAGTATATATCTAATCAACAGCAATTTTTATAAAATCCCATAATTGGCTGCGATCACTGTCAAATAAGAGGAACACTGAATCAACAATTTCTCTAAGAACGGACTCGGACTCCAGAGTTAAAAGGCACAACGCATTAAGACAAGTTCAAAGCTATATTAAAGAATATTTGAATAAGGAAGAACTCAAATAGAGAAAGACAGATGTAACAAGGATTCCAAACAAGTATATACAATTAAGATCAAACAAGAATGCATATGAATAGAGGAATAGAGTTAAAAAAAATCAAACTACTTTTTAAAAGGATTAGCAAGCAAGAACTTCAAGTTAGGATACGAAAGAACAGGTCGACTCGAACATAATTCAAGACACAACTGAATAGCCTCGAGAAATAGTTTCTAACGTTCCCAAAACCCACGGTTTCGCTTTACTCAAAACTCGTGGATCATCTATGATAACCCATTAGTGCTCTCATATACATAATTCACTAGTGTTAAGCTGGCCAAACTTAATACCAAGAATTATGCAATACAAGACTAACATTGTTAATCAATAGATCGTCATGTGCATAAAGCTCTAATTCTCGTCTTTCGACAAGACCTAATACATGACAAACGCTCAGAGTATGCAATTGAAGCATAGTCGGTCCATTCCTCAGGCTCTATAGGAAGGACTGCTCTGATACCATAATATAACACCCTAACTACCAAAGCTCACGCTTCCGGCTGCACGACTCTGATAGCTCGGACATTACGACGACACTTATACTAATTAATACTAAAATATGAGCCTGTTTAAAACTTTAAATCGCAATACTGCTCCCAAAAATACTTTCGTTCGATAACATACATCCATAAATGCCATACAACTTACAACAACTCATAACGAGTACATCTATATATATACATAAATATAAATATATATACATATATATATATATATATATATATATATATATATATATATATAATATTACAAGCAATAATCAATACAATTCCTCTCCCTCTTACAGATTATATCAAGATAAAGGCGAGGATACAATAAACCATAACTAAAACAATACAGAGTATCACAACAACAATTAAATAAGCTCTTCGTAACTTCTGCGCCCATATCCTGAAAGGGGAAAAATGTAGGGGGGTGAGAACATCATCCTCGAAAGGGTTCTCAGTAGAGGGTTTTTGGGAATTACTGTAATAGGATACATGAAGATAAACCGTACCAGTGATTAATAGCTGTCTCATGCCTCTTTTCAAAAACAACGGTTTACATTGAAAGTAAAGTCGGAAATCTTTTCTGAAAGAGGAACCGTTCAATTCTCAAAAACTCAAAAGCCTTTCAAAAGATATATCTATGCTGAACCAAAATAGCCTTTCATATTTTTTTTCAAACCAGAAACACACAAAACCGAAACCAACCATCGGTCCATCTCATTTCAACCACGGCCCTAGGCCCAAACAATCCAACCATCAACCAATCACCACAGTCCAACAGAGTTCCAGTAGCAAACACAAATAGAAAGATGCAAGCACAAACAAACAGTTATTGCAAGTAGAACAATTAGCAATTAATCACATAGGCAAACCAAGTATAATATGCACACCCAAATAATGTCACATAGATGCATATGATGCATGCCTGTCCTTAGTGGCTGATGATATCATCTGTCGGTTATATAGCCAACCGACACGTCCTGGTAGCTAACCATGGACAGAAACACCCATCGCGGAGCAAGTAGGTTTGAGCTACAATCCCATTGCTACTACCCGCTCAACCCAGAGCCAGTGGAATAACCACTACTGCGGCTACTACCCAAGCGGGTGTTTAAAAGCTCAACCTGGAGCGAGTGGAATCACCACTACTACCGCTACTACCCAGGCATCACAGTCTCTAACCTGGAGTAAGTAGGACGAACCACAACCCTTGCTACTACCCAGGTATCTCAAGCATATATTCATTCAGTCCCAATCATGGATCAACATCCATCTCAGCCATCCGGCTTAAATTCATAATTCATAGTCAGCCATACGGCCCATAACTCATTCAGCAATTAGCCATAAATCAATATCATACACAGCCATTTCGGCTCGTGGTTCAATCCAGAACCAGCCAATTTTCATAATCATACACAGCCATTCTGACCCATAACAAAACAGCACTTCCACCATCCAACATCATCAAATTCATAAAACCGGCATTTAAGCCATAAATCACTTTTTCTCAAATCGTTTCACTTTGAAATCAAGTTTCAACTCTTTTCAGCCTTGGCTTTAGAAATCTCGTTTCTCAAATCATCTCAGACTAATAAGCCAAATTTACTCAAAGTGAGTTCCCTTTTTAAAACAAAGCCACTATCGGCATTCTCTTTCCAAAACTTCCAAAACCATGGCAAGTTAAGGATTTATTTCAAAGTATTCAAAATCACCCATACAACAATGGGATTTTATAACAAAGGTTTCTCGGCAGAGTCCCAAGTCTTTAGGGAAAGTCAACCTATATCAATTCCTTAAAATTCATTGAAACTCTTAAAATAATGGATTCTCGGTTCAAGTAAATAAAATTGAATTTATTATGAAACCGACCATACAAAATCACAAGTTCCAATCCGGTCCAAAAATCAACTCATTTGAAAAAGAACCGGTTCATTTGAATCAAACCACTTTCAGGTTTCTTTTTGGAGCACATTTTTCTAACTCTTCCAAAATGCCTCAAACTTAATTACTCAATCAAAAGTCTAGATTCCTTTGAAATCACTAAAAGCTCCTTTTTATATTGAAATCAATATTAGAGTATCATTCTTTCCTTCAGTGATTCAAACGGTAAAAATAGTTCATTTCTAAATAAGTCAAACTCAAGGCATAAAGTTCACTAAATAAATTAAGCTTGAAAATATAAATATTCTCTTAATAAATCAAATAATACAACTTCTCAAATCCAATCCTTTTTAAATAACTTTTCAAACAAGACTAGGATTTTGTAGAAATTTTGGCAGCACCTCCCCTAAAACTTGGACTTTTGCCACCCGGTTCGGGTCCCAACTAAACCGTTTCTCATTCCTTTTAAACAGCTCAAAACCAAAAATCAATTCAAAGCAAGCTAAATCCAACAGTCGCCTCAGTGGTATATCTCAAGAAAACCATTTCAAAATCAACTCAATATCAACCGATTTAACTCATTTCCAAAGCTTTAAAGAATCGGTTCAGCAATAAATCGTTTATCAAAACCAAATCAATTAAAGCAACCCAGGATGAATTTCAAGAGTATTCTATCTTTCACATCATCAAAATAATTGACTTAATTCAAACCAATCCTCAACGGATTAAACTCATATTTCAAATCTTTAAAGAATCAACTTCATACATTACATTTCATAAAGCCGCACAACAATTCAGCCAAACCAACATCCATAGTCATTCGAGTCAATCAAATAATACATAAGGCAGATACAATAACCAAATACATAATATCTCGCACCAGTATCCATATATAATAATTCCAATACACAAAACATAGTTTTTGGAAAGCGCCCCTACCTCAAAACGCAATTCCATAACCCAAACGCCTCACAGAGTCCTTTCCGCCTCAACCCGAACTGACGGCAACCAAAACCTCAGCTCCCAGTCACTTTTGCAATAACCATAGCAACCCTAGTCGCAACATATAATAATCAGGACTCGACCCCACGTTACCAAAACTCATATTCATTAACCAACACAACCGAATACTAACGTAAGGCTTTTCGAAACATAATTACTTACTGAACTAGCAAAACGAAGCAGCTGCGATTTTGAACAGGCCCGGCAACAGCTCCGACGGTGGCAGAAGCTCTGGTGGATCAACTATAAAAATCACGCAGCATTAAAACCTTCTCGAAATCCAAAAAGGCAGAAACCTCAATCAAAACCCTTACCGGCAAACTTTTTCGGCGACGACTGTAGGGTCTCAAGTGGCAGAAGCTCAGCCCGGAGCTCCGGCAGCAATTCTGGAAGTCACAGGACCATCCCTGGCGGTCAGAATCACAGAGATGCAGCTCTCTTCACTGGCAGCGACACCCGCGGTGGCCTGAAACCCCTTTTTGACGGCGGTAGTTCCGATCAAGGCGGCACCGGCGACGCAAGTGCAGCTGGACACGGTGGCTGAACCCCGGCTCAGCTGCAGATCTCTCTGTCTCACCTTTTCGGTGTGACTGGACGGCCTTCTCCTCAACGGCACGGCGGCAGAGCAAATCAGATTGGCGGCGGCAGAGGTTACAGCGCGCTCGGCGGCGATACGGGCTGGAGGTGCCGGCGACAGCGGTGGCTTCACCTTCTCCGCGCGCGCTCCTCCTTCTCCATCGGTGGCTATGGCTCGCGCTCTCTCCAGGTCGCGATTCTGCCTGTGACACTACGCAAGGATGATCGGCGAAGGTGGCAGTAGCAAGGGGAGACGACAACTGCAACGGCGGTGAGCCCTGGCGGTGGCGCCACCTCTTTCTTTCCTCTGGGCTCCTTGTTTCGTGACAAAAAGGCAGAGACGGCTGGGCGTTAGCGACGGCAACCCGTGGTGGCAGTGGCACGGCTTGCTCTCTCTCGATCTCCACCCTTGGATGTGCGACGGCGTTCCTCTCTCTCCCCTCCTCCCTCAATTTCATTTTTCTGCCTCTGCTCCTTCCCTTTTCATGGAAAGAGAGGAAGAAAACCGTGTGTGTTGTGGCTGCTGGGGCATGGGGGAGCAACGGGTTACCGGGTAGGGTTTTAGGATTTTATTTCTTTTTCAAAATAATTAGGGTTAGGGGCATTATGGTAATTTCACATAAAATTGGGAATAATATAGTAATTGAAACTCAATTAAATCCAACCCTAATTATATATAGAAAATACTATTTGTTCCTCACTTTCGCAAATTATTTTCAATAAAATGCCCAAATCTAAAAATTAGAAATAATATAATTAATGTCTTCATTTTTCCAAAATAGTAATAGTAATATTTAAAATATTACTTATCTAATCCAAATCATATAAAATCCTTATTATTTCATAACTATCAACCTTATACTTTAAATATAGAAAATAATCCAATAATTGTAAAATTGGATAATAATCATAACATATCTCAAATCCAATAAATCAAAACTTGCCTTAATTACCTTTAATAAAATAATTTCTGAAATTAAGGCTATAAATAACCATATGATTTGAGACTTGATCATAATAAGACTTTTCAAAGATTCTGGGTCTTACAATTACCTTAAATGTCCAACGCATATGAAGTCCACGCGTCCCCTCTTAAATCAGCTCAGATTGGATCACATTACTAGTTAGATATGGTAATGAGTTCAAATAACATCGTTGTAAGAAAGTTACAAACTTTCCATGAACTTTTGAGCTGGGAAATGCAATAGAAGCTTTTGGAACTTCCCTTCGACTTCAAGGAGCTTTCCCAACCTCTTGGCTGCTACGTTATGTCTGAACAACGTTCTGCTAGGGTTTCCACTCAGGAAGATGACCTAGTACAGAGATGTACAAAGAAAGTCAAAACTCGAGGAGAGGTGAATCTTAATCATTCGCCCGATTGCATGGAAATTGTGCCAGTTGAGGTGAAAGACACACCTATTCAAAAAGGTTCATATAAGAAAACTCTACTGACCGGGCCTGGATTGGAAGGCGACCATGAGACCTCGTTCACCATGGACGATGATGAGCCTAACCCGGAGGATAAGTGGTATAAAGATGATGGGGATGGGGTGAATGCTGAAAAATCTTTTAACACTTGTCCCACGATTCCAGTGTCTAAAGAGGAATTTGAAGAGTGGTGTAAACCATGGAAGAATGTTCTTATGGTCAAAGTTTTGGAAAAGCGTGTGACTTTTGCGTTCATGGAGCAACGCCTTCGAAGAGACTGGGAAGGTAAAGGTAAGATTCATGTTATTGATATGAATCGTGACTATTTTTTTGTTCATTTTTCAGATAAGGAGGACTACGCTCATGCGCTTATGGAAGGGCCCTGGATGGTTGCTGGGCACTACCTTATTGTTCAGAGATGGAGACCCTTCTTCTTATCAGGGTCCACAGAAGTCAGGAAAATTGCTACCTGGATCCGCATCCCAAATCTCCCTATTGAACTTTATAATCACCGCTTCCTTTGGAGGGTGGGTTCGGCCATTGGTCATATGCTAAAGATCGATCGAACCACGTCTATCCACTCACGGGGGATATTCGCCCGTATATGTGTAGAGATCGACCTGGCAAAATAACTTGTGCCACGTATCTCGGTGCTTGGATGTGAACTTCACCTTGAATATGAAGGTCTGTATCAAATTTGTTTTACTTGTGGCAGGTATGGACATAGATCAGAATAGTGCATGGAGAACCTAACAACTAGTGGCAATCCTATGGATGATGTCGGCGCCAGAAATGATCCTCCGGTAGAGGGAACTGCTGAGCATGGTGATAACCAAAATGGAAAGTTTGGAGCTCTACAAAATAAGTGCAATCATGACAATCATGGCAACGGTCAAACTAACCCTAATTTCGGGCCTTGGATGATGGTTAAAAGATACACAAATAAAAAGAAGATCCAAATACGACAGAAAGAATCTCATGGCAATCAGAAGCAGGTTACTAAATATAACTCTGAAAAGGACGAGTCTCCAAAAAGGAAAGATTCTGATGGATCTCGATTTACGGTCTTACATGAGGAAATTTCGGAGGACGTTCAGGGAAGTATGGAATGTGTAGGGAAGGTCCAAAAGGAAATAGAAGTTAACGGGCTGCAACAGAACTAAGCCCAACATGCGACGATCAAGACCCATGTTCAAAAAAGGGGTCCTAAAACAGGGAGCTGAGAAAACCCCACAAAAAAAAAACTATGCCTCCCCCAAAAGGCTTATCCAAATCGGGTGGGAAGCCAAACTACAATAAGAATAAGGAGAAAAATCCTGCAATTGCCTTACCTAACCCTAAAGGGATGGAAAATCTACCAAGAGTTGTCTAAGGAAAAGATACAGATCCAGAGCTTGAAGGTATGGAGCTTGTGGTCAAGGAGTATATAAAGAGGATGGAGTGAGAGAAATGGAAAGCCTTCAATTCTTTGAAGAATGCCCATATGACCCTGGATCAGCATGTGGTCCGGGATAAATGCTGTTTAATTTGGGAAAGAACCAACATCCACCAGGAGAATGATTAGGGATTGTCGAGCCCAGAGGCAATCAAGTGAAGCAATCAGATGTTCTCAGGGTAGAAGTTGGTAGCAGGGACAGAAAGGAGGAATCGTCTTCCAGGGACCAGGTAGGTCCGGAACAAGGGGCTCTTGCCCGCAAGTAATCCTGGCCGTTGATGGCTCCTCCTCCCTTGCATCTTGGATAATGAATATCATTAGCTGGAACTGTAGGGGTGCTGGCAGTAAAGCCTTCCCGTCAATTATCCGAGACCTGCGACAGGAGTATGAGGCAAACTTCTTCTTTTTGTTAGAAACTCATGTAAGTGGAACACGAGGCAAACAGATTCGGGACAAGATGGGTTTTGATAAATCCTTTGTTGTGGATGCTATGGGTCACTCTTGAGGAATATGGTGTCTTTGGGACTCCTCTGTTTGGAGCGTGGATGTTCTGAAACATGATAGGCAATATATCCACCTTAAAGTCTCTGGTAATAACTCGAGCCCCTGGCTCATTACTGCTGTTTACGGTAGTCCACAGAGGGTGACCATAAGAGCCTTGTGGAATTCACTTGAAACGTATGCTAGCAACGTTAATCTCCCCTGGTGCCTTTTGGGGGATTTTAATGCCATGTTGCATAATCATGAAAAGCATGGTGGGATGATCAACAACACCCAAAGTGCCTACAAGGAGTTTCAAGAATGTCTCTTGACTTGTGGCCTAGTTGATTTGGGTTATTCTAGTTGGCCATTCACTTAGAAGAGAGGAAATCTTGCGGAGAGACTGGACAGGGGGCTGAGCAATTTGGAGTGGCAAATTACCTTCCCTAAGGCTTATGTTAAACACTTGCCCACGCTCAAATTAGATAACTCGCCTATCTGTTTGCAACTATCAAATGCTATGACACATAATAAAGGTAGATGACCGTTTCATTTTCTTGCAGCGTGGATTACCCACCCGGATTTTGGAAAGTTTGTTGATGCCTCATGGAATGTCAAGAACTCTTGGGATGAGGGTATTTCAAATTTCAAGAATAAAATCAAGGAGTGGAATAGCTCGGTCTTTGGTAATGTTTTCAAACAGAAACACAGAATCCTTAGAAGGCTCCAAGGTATTGCTAATAGTTTGGGGTATTCTCAGAACTCTTTTCTAGAAAAAATGCAAAAAGATTTGTGGTTGGAATATGAAAACATTCTCATTCAGGAAGAAATTTTATGGTTCAAAAAAGCTAGATGCAAATGGATCGAGTTTGGAGATTGAAATACGAAATTCTTTCATGGCTCTACAATGATTAGAAGGCGCAGAAACAAGATTACCTCCCTTCAAAATGACAACGGTGACTGAATAACAGACAAGATTACTCTGGAAAATACGGCTACTATTTTCTTTTGGAATCTTTACTCTGACAGCCCCTCTTATACCCTGTTCATTTTAAAGAATAGTTTTCCCGCTCTGAGCAGCTCCGACAGCAACATCCTGGGCCAAAACGTGACTAACGAAGAAGTGAAAGATGCTATTTTTGGTATGGGCAGTTGGAAGGCACTTGGCAGGGATGGGCTTCAAGCCATCTTCTACCAGAGTTAGTGGGATAAAGTCAGCACTAATGTCTGTGATCTGACCAAAAATTTCTTTAAGGACCCGAGCAAGATCAGAGAGGTTAATGAGACATTAATCACTCTCATCCCCAAAGTGGAACCTGTCTCGCATTTAAGACAGCTAAGGCCCATCAATCTCTGTAATGTTTCCTATAAGGTGGTTACTAAGATTCTCGTGAACCGGTTGAAAAAAGTGATGGACAAATTAGTTATGCCTAATCAGTGCAGTTTTGTCCCCAGTAGGCACAGCTCCGATAACATCATCATCACTCAAGAGGTCATCCACTCTATGAGACAGAAAAACGGAAAGAAAGGCTGGATGGCTATAAAGATTGACTTGGAAAAGGCGTATGATAGGTTAAAGGAGTGCTTTATCAAGGAGACCCTTGCAGATATTGGGCTTCCCCAGAATTTTGTTAATCTTATCCTCTCTTGTATCTTGACCGCCAGGATGAGGGTTCTTTGGAATGGGGAGGAACTGGAAGAATTTACACCTTCCAGAGGTATTAGGCAAGGAGACCCCATTTCTCCGTATATTTTTGTGCTCTGTATTGAATGACTCTCCCAACTCATTAGTACAGCAGTGGATCATGGCTTTTGGAAACCGATTCGACTCAAGAAGGATGGTCCCCCTATTTCCCACCTGTGCTTTGCAGATGACATTATTTTGTTTGCAGAGGCCAATCTTGAACAAGCAAATGTCATTAATAAATGTCTCGAGGCTTTCTGTGATAGCTCGGGTCAGAGCGTCAGCAAAGAGAAAACCAGGGTCATCTTCTCAAAGAATGTGGGCCACACAGTGCGAGCAGAATTGAGTAATATTTTGCAGTTTTCCAGAACTGATGACTTAGGCAAATACTTAGGCATTCCGATTCTCCACTCTAGAGTATCCAAACATGCCTTTGAGGGCATTATCAACAAGCTTCATGCCAGGCTTAATTCTTGGAAAGCTTCATCCTTGTCTCTTGCGGGAAGAGTGACTCTGGTGAAATATGTCCTCTCATCTATGCCTTTATATAATATGCAATATGCTGTTTTATCTTCCACTACTTGTAATACTATTGACTGTATCTGCAGGAATTTTCTCTGGGGGAACACAGAACAAACCAAGAAAATACATCTTCTTAGTTGGAAGAGAGTCTGTGAACCTAAAAGCTGTGGGGGTCTGGGTATTAGACATGCAAGCCAAATGAATCAAGCTTTTATGATGAAGGCGGGATGGGGACTTATTGAAAGAAAAGAGGCTCTTTGGGCTAGAATACTCAGATCAAAATATGGTAGCGGCACGAATATCATGCCCAAGGTGGAAAGGAGGCGGAATAGCTCAAATCTTTGGAAGGGTATCTGCTCTGTCTGGGAAAATGTCCAACAAAACTGTATTTGGAGAGTTGGGGATGGTTTCCAAATTCGCTTCTGGGAGCACTGCTGGATCCCGAGTGTAGGTAGTTTAAGTGCAACTACAAACCAGGTTAGTAATAATGCATTTATTCAGATATGCTAATAGATTTCCTCGATGTCTCAGGGCAGTGGAATGTTAGGAAGCTTCAGGAGATGTTGCCGGAGGATATTGTCAAGAGGATCGTAGGTATCTCCCCGCCGTCCCCGTGGAAGGAAGCTGACTATATAGCTTGGAGATCTTCCTCAAACGGCCAATTTAGTATCAAGTCAGCGTATCAGAACCTTATGGAAACCCAAGTTACTCCCAACAGGATCTTCCATTTAGTGTGAATGTGGCAGGGTCCTGAGCGTGTGAGAACCTTTCTTTGGCTGGTGGCACACAACACTATCCTCACCAACTTGGAAAGAAGACGTAGACACTTAACCACGGATGGCGCTTGCCCTCGATGCTGGCATCATGAAGAGTTAGTCATCCATGTCCTTCGGGACTGTTTCTATGCTAGAAGCATTTGGCAAAGGCTTATCCCACCTAATGGCATCAACTCCTTCTTCAACACTAGCCTCAACAATTGGTTATCTCTAAACCTTACCTCAAATAACAATTGGTCTTGCCTTTTTGGAGTTGCTGCATCATCCCTATGGTTCTTCCGGAATAAACTTGTTTTCAATGGAGAGACTGTTGCTGCTACTACGGTTGGCTACCAAATTCGAGCGCGGGCCGAGGAATTTTTGAAGGTGGTTAAGAGCAATCTAAATCCGAGAAATACTCGAGCTGCTAGCAGGTGTCTTGTTGGCTGGTCGCGACCGGATGGAGATTGTGTTAAGTTGAATGTTGAAGGTTCCTGGTATGCTCAGAGAAGTAATGCCGCTTGTGGGGAGTGTTCAGGGACTCGGCTGGGAGATTCTTAAAAGGATACTCAGGTAATCTAGATAACTGCTCGATTATGCACGCAGAACTGTGGGCAGTCATCCATAGGATGACCATTGCTACAACAAATGAATACCAAAAACTGGTAGTTGAGTCTGACTCAGCTGCTGCTATCAACTTCATCAAGCATGGATATTCCCCAGCCCATCATTGTGCCCCTCTGGTTCAGGACATCCGTAACCAAGCTGCACGCCTTCAACAAATCTCTTGGACGCACACCCTTCGTGAAGCAAACATGGTGGCCGATCATCTCGCCAAGATGGGACAAGACCTCCCACTTGGATTACACCTGTTTGATAGAGCCCCTCCGGACATCAACTATGCTCTGCTATGCGACTGTATAAGGACCCTTAAAGTTAGAGGGTCTTAGTTTCTTTATTTTTCTTTGTGTTATTTTTTCCTCTTTCCCTTTGCTGGGGTTCTTCAACCCTTCGTAGATCACCAAAAAAATATGGTAATGAGTGCTCAGGAGAGCATGAGAAGCCCCCTTCCCATCCCTCACTCCTATTTTAAAAAAAATGTCATGTTCCTTCTCTGTCATTGCAAGTTCCTGTTTAATTACCCCTTAGGGAACGCAGATCTCCTCAGGTATCTACGAATATTCTTTGAAAACTTTTGAAAAAAATTAACACAAAAAGACATAATATAATAATCACAAAATAATCGATTCAATATAATTCAACACAATTTATAACATATTCGTTTTGAAAAATAACATTTCAAAAGGAGAAACATAAAAACATATTCCAACATAATAACATAACATAATTTTTTGGGACAATACTGAGCGACGTAGTGATGGACTTGAGAGGCAGAGAAAGTGAGTTAGAGAAAGAGAGGATCGAGGCTAAGAATGAGTCTGGAAAAAAAGGAAGAATTTGAATTGGAGGCAGAAATTAGGGTTACTAAATTCAAGAAATGGATTTATGTATATATAAATTAGGATAAATTAATAATTTTATGTTCGCGTATATTTAATAGGTTCTATGGGACAGGTACTTATGTCCACGTCCCTATTAGGGTGACAAATAGAAAAGCCCATCCTGTCTTGTCAAAAGCCCACCATCTGGTGAGCTGGCCTGCCTTGCCTCGCCTAGTAAGGCGGTCCTGAATTTCTCTCTCGCCCCGCCTAATGGTACGTGATGAGCGGATATTTTATACGCTTTTTGGGGTTAATTTCATATAGTTTTTAGTATGTTTTAGTGAGTTTTTAGTTTGTTTCCATTAGTTTTTAGGAAAAATTCATATTTCTGGACTTTACTATGAGTTGTGTGTTTTTCTGTAATTTCAAGTATTTTTCTGGCTGAAATTGAGGGAGCTGAGCAAAAATCTGATTCAGGCTGAAAAAAGACTGCTGATGCTGTTGGATTCTGACCTCCTTGCACTCAAAGTGGATTTTCTGGAGCTATAGAACTCGAAATGGCACGCTTCCAATTGCATTGGAAAGTAGACATCCAGGGCTTTCCAGCAATATATAATAGTCCATACTTTGCTCAAGGATAGATGACGTAAACTGGCGTTCAACGCCAGTTCTCTGCCCAATTCTGGCGTCCAGCGCCAGAAAAGGATTAAAAGTTGGAGTTCAACGCCAGAAATGGATCCAAACCTGGCGTTGAACGCCCAAAACAGCCTTATGCACGTGAATTGCTTAAGTCTCAGCCCCAGCACACACCAAGTGGGCCCCAGAAGTGGATCTCTGCACCATCTATCATAGTTTACTCATTTTCTGTAAACCTAGGCTCCTAGGCTACTAGTTTAGTATTTAAACAACTTTTAGAGACTTATTTTGTATCTCATGACATTTTTAGACCTGAACTTTGTATTCTTTGACGGCATGAGTCTCTAAACTCCATTGTTGGGGGTGAGGAGCTCTGCTGTGTCTCAATGAATTAATGCAAGTATTTCTGTTTTCTATTCAAACATGCGTGTTCCTATCTAAGATATCCATTCGCGCCTAACTATGGAGAAGGTGATGATCAGTGACACTCATCACCTTTCTCAATCCACGAACGTATGTCTGACAATCACTTCTGTTCTTGGTGGACGAAATTGTGATCACATGTTTCATGTTCTTTGTACTTGTGTGAGATTAACAATATATAATTGTATTGAATCCTCATTCTGGCTCTTTACTATGTGTGGACACAACTCCGTTCAACTAACCAGCAAGTGTACTGGGTCGTCCAAGTAATAAACCTTACGTGAGTAAGGGTCGATCCCACAGAGATTGTTGGCTTGAAGCAAGCTATGGTCACCTTGTAAATCTCAGTCAGGCGGATTTAAACATGATATTTTATTAGATTAAAATAAACAATAAAAGGGATAGAGATACTTATGTAGATTCATTGGCAGGAATTTCAGATAAGCGAATGGAGATGCTTTTCGTTCCTCTGAACCTCTGCTTTCCTGCTATCTTCATCCAATCAGTCTTACTCCTTTCCATGGCTGGCTGTATGCAAGGGCATCACCGTTGTCAGTGGCTACATCCCCTCCTCTCAGTGAATCATATGCTCACGCACCCTGTCACGGCACGGCTATTCATCTGTCGGTTCTCGATCATGCTGGAATAGGATTCACCCTCCTTTTGCGTCTGTCACTAACGCCCAACACTCGCGAGTTTGAAGCTCGTCACAGTCATTCAATCATTGAATCCTACTCAGAATACCACAGACAAGGTTTAGACCTTCCGGATTCTCTTGAATGCCGCCATCATTCTAGCTTACGCCACGAAGATTCTGGTTAGGAGATCTAAGAGATACTCATTCTAGCTTAATTCATGTAGAACAGAAGTGTTTGTTAGGCACGCGTTCATAAGGGAGAAGGATGATGAGCGTCACACATAATCATCACCTTCATCACGTTCTTGGGTGCGAATGGATATCTTAGAAGAGAAATAAGAAGAATTGAATAGAAAACAGTAGTACTTTGCATTAATCTTTGAGGAACAGCAGAGCTCCACACCTTAATCTATGGAGTGTAGAAACTCTACCGTATGAAAATACATAAGTGAAGGTCCAGGCATGGCCGAGATGGCCAGCCCCCTATTGTGATCTAAGATAGCATACAACTGATCAAAAGATGCCTAATACAATAGTAAGAGGTCCTATTTATAATAAACTAGTCACTAGGGTTTACATGAGTAAGTATTTGATGCATAAATCCACTTCCGGGGCCCACTTGGTGTGTGTTTGGGCTGAGCTTGAGTGTAGCACGTGCAGAGGCCATTTGTGGAGTTGAACGCCACTTTCTGTGCCAGTTTGGGCGTTCAACTCTGGTTTTGGATCCTTTTCTGGCGCTGGACGCCAGATTTGGGCAGAAGGCTGGCGTTCAACGCCAGTTTACGTCATCAATTCTTGGCCAAAGTATGGACTATTATATATTGCTGGAAAGCCCTGGATGTCTACGTTCCAACGCAATTGGGAGCGCGCCATTTCGAGTTCTGTAGCTCCAGAAAATCCACTTTGAGTGCAGGGAGGTCAGAATCCAACAGCATCAGCAGTCCTTTTTCACCTCTGAATCTGATTTCTGCTCAAGTCCCTCAATTTCAGCCAGAAAATACCTGAAATCACAGAAAAACACACAAACTCATAGTAAAGTCCAGAAATGTGAATTTAACATAAAAACTAATGAAAACATCCCTAAAAGTAACTAGATCCTACTAAAAACATACTAAAAACAATGTCAAAAAGCGTATAAATTATCCGCTCATCACAACACCAAACTTAAATTGTTGCTTGTCCCCAAGCAACTGAAAATCAAATAGGATAAAAAGAAGAGAATATACTACAAATTCCAAACTATCAATGAAACAGAGCTTCAATCATATGAGCGGGACTTATAGCTTTTTGCCTCTTGAATAGTTTTGGCATCTCACTTTATCCATTGAGGTTCAGAATGATTGGCATCTATAGGAACTCAGAATTCAGATAGTGTTATTGACTCTCCTAGTTCAGTATGATGATTCTTGAACACAGCTTCTTTATGAGTCTTGGCCGTGGCCCTAAGCACTTTGTTTTCCAGTATTACCACCGGATACATAAATGCCACAGACACATAATTGGGTGAACCTTTTCAGATTGTGACTCAGCTTTGCTAAAGTCCCCAATTAGAGGTGTCCAGGGTTCTTAAGCACACTCTTTGTTTTTGCTTTGGACCTTGACTTTAACCACTCAGTCTCAAGTTTTCACTTGACACCTACACGCCACAAGCACATGGTTAGGGACAGCTTGGTTTAGCCGCTTAGACCATGATTTTATTCCTTTAGGCCCTCCTATCCACTGATGCTCAAAGCCTTGGGATCCTTTTTATTTGCCCTTGCCTTTTGGTTTTAAGGGTTATTGGCTTTTTCTGCTTGCTTTTTCTTTCTATTTTTTTTCTCTATTTTTTTTTTCGCCTTTTTTTTTTCTGCAAGCTTTGTTCTTTGCTGCTTTTTCTTGCTTCAAGAATCATTTTTATGATTTTTCATATTATCAAATAACATGTCTCCTAGTCATTATTCTTTCAAGAGCCAACATATTTAACATTCTTAAACAACAACTTCAAAAGACATATGCACTGTTCAAGCATTCATTCAGAAAACAAGAAGCATTGTCACCACATCAATATAATTAAGCTAAGTTCAGGGATAAATTTGAAACTCATGTACTTCTTGTTCTTTTGAATTAAAACATTTTTTATTTAAGAGAGGTGATGGATTCATAGGACATTTATATCTTTAAGACAAAGTTACTAACTACTAATGATCATGTAATGAAAACACAAACATAGATAAGCACATAACATAGAAAACGAAAAACAGAGAAAGTAAGAACAAGGAATGAGTCCACCTTAGTGATGTCCTTGAGCTCTTCTATGTCTCTTCCTTGTCTTTGCTGCTCCTCCTTCATTGCTTTTAGATCTTCTTTGATTTCATGAAGGATGATGGAGTGCTCTTGATGTTCCACCCTTAGTTGCTTCCAATAATTGTGTGGAAGAAAATGTATCCCCTGAGGTATCTCAGGGATCTCTTGATTTGCAGTCAAATGTTCTACCACTGAGCTATAGACCCTTGATGGAAGCTTTTGTCTTCCCTTTCCTCTTTCTAGAGGTTTCTCTGGCCTTAGGTGCCATCAATGGTTATGGAAAAAACAAAAAAGCTATGCTTTTACCACATCAAACTTAGAATGTTGCCCGCCCTCGAGCAAAAGAAGAAAGAATAGGAGAAGAAGAAGAAGATATAGAGGAGATGGAGGGAGATGTGTATTCGGCCATATGGGTGGGATTGGGTGGGAAAGAGATGTTGGATTTTGAAGGAAAGTGGGTGCTTGGATGTGAGTGGTAAAGGGTTAATTAGGGAAGAGTGTTTATTGGGAATAGAGGATGATTGAGAAGAGAGAAGAGAGTGAGTGGAGGTGGGTGGGGATCCTGTGGGGTCCACAGATCCTGAGGTGATCCTGTGAGGTCCACAGATCTTGAGGTGTCAGGGCAATTACATCCCTGCACCAATTTAGGCATGCAAAATGCCCTTGCACACAACTCTGGGCGTTCAGCGCCAGGTTGGTGCCCATTTTGGGCGTTCAACGCCCAATTGCTGCCATTTCTGGCGTTGAACGCCAGAACCATGCTTGTTCTGGGCGTTCAGCGCCAGGATGCTCCCATTCTGGGCGTTCAGCGCCAGAACTATGCTCTGTTCTGGCGTTTGAACGCCAGACAGATGCTCCTCCAGGGTGTGATTTTTCTTCTGCTGTTTTTTTTTATTCCGTTTTTTATTTTTTTGTTTATTTTGTGACTCCACATGATCATGATCCTAAGAAAACATGAGAAACAATAAAAATAAGAATTAGATAAACATTGGGTTGCCTCCCAACAAGCGCTTCTTTAATGTCAATAGCTTGACAGTGGGCTCTCATGGAGCCTCACAGATGTGCAGAGCTTTGTTGAGACTCTCCAACACCAAACTTAGAGTTTGGATATGGGAGTTCAACACCAAACTTAGAGTTTGGTTGTGGCCTCCCAACACCAAACTTAGAGTTTGACTGTGGGGGCTCTGGTTGACTCTGCTTGGAGAGAAGCTTTTTCTGCTTCCTCCCCATGGTTGCAGAGGGAGATCCTTGAGTTTTAAATACAAGGGAGTCCTCATTCCATTGAAGGACTATTTCACCTCTGTCAACATCAATCACAGCTCTTGCTGTGGCCAGGAAAGGTCTTCCTAGGATGATGGATTCATCCTCTTCCTTTCCAGTATCCAGGACTATAAAATCAGCAGGGATGTAAAGGCCCTCAACCTTTACTAATACATCTTCTACTTGTCCATAAGCCTGTTTTCTAGAGCTGTCTGCCATCTCTAGTGAGATTTTAGCAGCTTGCACCTCATAGATTCCCAGTTTCTCCATTATAGAGAGGGGCATGAGGTTTATTCCTGAACCAAGGTCACACAGAGCCTTAAAGATCATGGTGTCTATGGTACAGGGTATTATGAACTTTCCAGGATCCTGTCTCTTCTGAGGCAATGTCAGTTGATCCAGATCACTAAGTTCATTGATGAACAAGGGAGGTTCAACTTCCCAAGTATCAATGCCAAATAATTTGGCATTCAGCTTCATGATTGCACCAAGAAACTTGGCAGTTTGCTTTTCAGTAACATCCTCATTCTCTTCAGAAGAGGAATACTCATCAGAGCTCATGAAGGGCATAAGGAGGTTCAATGGAATCTCTATGGTCTCTAGATGAGCCTCAGAGTCCTTTGGTTCCTCAAAGGGAAGCTCCTTATTGACCACTGGACGTCCCAGGAGGTCTTCCTCCTTGGGATTCACGTCCTCTCCTCTCCTCTCAGGTTCGGCCATGGCGCTTATGTCAATGGCCTTGCACTCTCCTTTTGGGTTCTCTTCTGTATTGCTTGGGAGAGTACTAGGAGAGATTCCAGTGATCCTTTTACTCAGCTGGCCCACTTGTGCTTCCAGATTTCTAATGGAAGACCTTGTTTCATTCATGAAACTTACAGTGGCCTTAGATAGATCAGAGACTATATTTGCTAAATTAGAAGCATTTTGTTCAGAGTTCTCTGTCTGTTGCTGAGTTGATGATAGAAAAGGCTTGCTATTGCTAAACCTGTTTCTTCCACCATTATTAAAGCCTTGTTGAGGCTTTTGATCCTTCCATGAGAAATTTAGATGATTTCTCCATGTTGAGTTATAGGTGTTTCCATAAGGTTCACCTAAGTAATTTACCTCTGCTATTGCAGGGTTCTCAGGATCATAAGCTTCTTCTTCAGAAGAAGCCTCTTGAGTACTGTTGGATGCAGCTTGCATTCCATGCAGACTCTGAAAGATCATATTGACTTGCTGAGTCAATATTTTATTCTGAGCCAATATGGCATTCAGAGTATCAACCTTAAGAACTCCCTTCTTCATAGGCGTCCCATTGCTCACAGGATTCCTTTCAGAAGTGTACATGAACTGGTTATTAGCAACCATGTTAATGAGTTCTTGAGCTTCTGCAGGCGTTTTCTTTAGGTGAATGGATCCACCTGCAGAAGTGTCCAGTGACATCTTTGATAGCTCAGATAAACCATCATAGAATATATCCAGGATGGTCCATTTTGAAAGCATGTCAGAAGGACACTTTTTGGTCAACTGTTTGTATCTTTCCCAAGCTTCATAGAGAGATTCACCTTCTTTCTGCCTGAAGGTTTGAACATCAGCTCTAAGCTTGCTCAGCTTTTGAGGAGGAAAGTACTTGGCTAAGAAAGCCGTGACCAGCTTATCCCAAGAGTTCAGGCTGTCTTTGGGTTGAGAATCCAACCATAATCTAGCTCTGTCTCTTACAGCAAAAGGGAAAAGCATGAGCCTGTAGACTTCAGGATCTATTCCATTAGTCTTAACAGTATCACATATCTGCAAGAATTCAGTTAAGAACTGAAAAGGATCTTCAGATGGAAGTCCATGAAACTTGCAGTTCTGCTGCATCAGAGAAACTAATTGAGGTTTCAGCTCAAAGTTGTTTTGCTCCAATGGCAGGAATGGAGATGCTTCTTCCATGTAAATTGGAATTAGGTGCAGTAAAGTCACCAAGCATCTTCCTTACATTATTATTATTTTCGGCTGCCTTCTCCTCTGCCTGTTCGAAAATTTCTGAAAGGTTATCTCTGGATTGTTGTATTTTAGCTTCTTTTAATTTTCTCTTCAGAGTCCTTTCAGGTTCTGGATCTGCTTCCACAAGAATGTTCTTATCCTTGCTCCTGCTCATATGACAAGGAAGAATGGCCAGGAAAATGATAATAATAATAGAGATCCTTTATACCACAGTATAGGGATCCCTGTGTGAGTGGAAGAAGAGGGGGAGACAAAAAATGTAATATAATGGAAGAAACACAACTGTGAGAATGGAAGAGATGTGAGATGAGATGTTAGGATATGAATGAATAAATAGAATAGGATGGGGGAGGTATAATTTTCGAAAATTATTTTGAAAAGGAGTTAGTGATTTTTGAAAATTGGTTTTTGAAAATTTGTTAGTATTTTTCGAAAAAAATATTTTTTTTTTTGAAATAAAAATAAAAATAAAAATAATTAGTTAATTAAAAAGAAATTTTGAAAAAGGGGAGAGATATTTTCGAAATTGAGAGAGAGAGAGAGTTAGTTAGGTGGTTTTGAAAAAGATAAGAAACAAACAAAAAGTTAGTTAGTTAGTTGAAACAAATTTTGAAAAGATAGGAAGTTAGGAAGTTAGAGAAGATATTTTGAAAAGATATTTTTGAACAAGATAAGATAAGAAGATATTTTGAAAAGATATGATAGGATTAGTTTTGAAAAAGATTTGATTTTTAAAATCACAATTAATGACTTGATTCATAAGAAATCACAAGATATGATTCTAGAACTTAAAGTTTGAATCTTTCTTAACAAGCAAGTAACAAACTTCAAATTTTTGAATCAAAACATTAATTGTTTATGTTATTTTTGAAAATTTGGTATAAAAATAAGAAAAAGATTTTTGAAAAATATTTTTGGAATTTTCGAAAATAACTAAGAAATTTGAAAAAGATTTGATTTTTGAAAAAGATTTTGAAAAAGATAAGATTTTCAAATTGAAAATTTGATTTGACTCATGAGAAACAATTTTGATTTTTAAAAATTTTTGAGAAAGTCAACTCAATTTTCGAATTTGATGAGAGAAAAAAGGGAAAGATATTTTTTTGATTTTTTTGAATTTTTATGAAAACATGAAAATTATGCAATGCATGAAATTTTTAGATAAAAACATGAATGTATGCAAGAATGCCATGAATGTCAAGATGAACACCAAGAACACTATGAAGATCATGATGAACATCAAGAACATATTTTTGAAAAATTTTTAATGCAAAGAAAACATGCAAGACACCAAACTTAGAATTCTTTAATGCTTAGACACTAAGAATTCAAGAATGCATATGATAAACATGAAAAGACACAAAACAAAAAATCATCAAGATCAAACAAGAAGACTTACCAAGAACAACTTGAAGATCATGAAGAACACTATGAATGCATGATATTTTCGAAAAAAATGCAAGATGCATATGCAAGTGACACCAAACTTATAATGTGACTCAAGACTCAAACAAGAAACACAAAATATTTTTGATTTTTATGATTTTCTAATTTTTTTGGATTTTTTATTTATATTTTTCGAAAATTTAAAAGAAAAAAAATAAGGATTCCAAAATTTTTAATATGAATTCCAGGAATCTTGCCATGTTAGTCTAAAGCTTCAGTCCAGGAATTAGACATGGCTCACTAGCCAGCCAGGCTGCAACATATAATTACATGGGCTGGAATGATTAGTTGAATACCAATCCCAAAGTAGTTTTGGGTATGGCTTTACAGCCAGATATGATTCAACATATTTCATGAAACACTAGAATTCATTCTTAAAAATTTTGAAGCCATAGAATAATTTATTTTTGAAAACATTTTTAAAAAATTTTTTTTTTTTCGAAAACAGAGGAAAATATTTTTGAAAGATTTTTGAAAGATTTTTGAAAATAAAACAAAAAGAAAATTACCTAATCTGAGCAACAAGATGAACCGTCAGTTGTTCAAACACGAACAATCCCCGGCAACGGCGCCAAAAACTTGGTGGACGAAATTGTGATCACATGTTTCATGTTCTTTGTACTTGTGTGAGATTAACAATATATAATTGTATTGA
Source organism: Arachis ipaensis (assembly GCF_059453495.1). NCBI lineage: Eukaryota > Viridiplantae > Streptophyta > Magnoliopsida > Fabales > Fabaceae > Arachis > Arachis ipaensis. The sequence continues at coordinate 119,166,156 of NC_142443.1, read as the reverse complement.
ATCCTCATTCTGGCTCTTTACTATGTGTGGACACAACTCCGTTCAACTAACCAGCAAGTGTACTGGGTCGTCCAAGTAATAAACCTTACGTGAGTAAGGGTCGATCCCACAGAGATTGTTGGCTTGAAGCAAGCTATGGTCACCTTGTAAATCTCAGTCAGGCGGATTTAAACATGATATTTTATTAGATTAAAATAAACAATAAAAGGGATAGAGATACTTATGTAGATTCATTGGCAGGGATTTCAGATAAGCGAATGGAGATGCTTTTCGTTCCTCTGAACCTCTGCTTTCCTGCTATCTTCATCCAATCAGTCTTACTCCTTTCCATGGCTGGCTGTATGCAAGGGCATCACCGTTGTCAGTGGCTACATCCCCTCCTCTCAGTGAATCATATGCTCACGCACCCTGTCACGGCACGGCTATTCATCTGTCGATTCTCGATCATGCTGGAATAGGATTCACCCTCCTTTTGCGTCTATCACTAACGCCCAACACTCGCGAGTTTGAAGCTCGTCACAGTCATTCAATCATTGAATCCTACTCAGAATACCACAGACAAGGTTTAGACCTTCCGGATTCTCTTGAATGCCGCCATCATTCTAGCTTACGCCACGAAGATTCTGGTTAGGAGATCTAAGAGATACTCATTCTAGCTTAATTCATGTAGAACAGAAGTGTTTGTCAGGCACGCGTTCATAAGGGAGAAGGATGATGAGCGTCACACATAATCATCACCTTCATCACGTTCTTGGGTGCGAATGGATATCTTAGAAGAGAAATAAGAAGAATTGAATAGAAAACAGTAGTACTTTGCATTAATCTTTGAGGAACAGCAGAGCTCCACACCTTAATCTATGGAGTGTAGAAACTCTACCGTATGAAAATACATAAGTGAAGGTCCAGGCATGGCCGAGATGGCCAGCCCCCTATTGTGATCTAAGATAGCATACAACTGATCAAAAGATGCCTAATACAATAGTAAGAGGTCCTATTTATAATAAACTAGTCACTAGGGTTTACATGAGTAAGTATTTGATGCATAAATCCACTTCCGGGGCCCACTTGGTGTGTGTTTGGGCTGAGCTTGAGTGTAGCACGTGCAGAGGCCATTTGTGGAGTTGAACGCCACTTTCTGTGCCAGTTTGGGCGTTCAACTCTGGTTTTGGATCCTTTTCTGGCGCTGGACGCCAGATTTGGGCAGAAGGCTGGCGTTCAACGCCAGTTTACGTCGTCAATTCTTGGCCAAAGTATGGACTATTATATATTGCTGGAAAGCCCTGGATGTCTACTTTCCAACTCAATGGGGAGCGCGCCATTTCGAGTTCTGTGGCTCCAGAAAATCCACTTTGAGTGCAGGGAGGTCAGAATCCAACAGCATCAGCAGTCCTTTTTCATCTCTGAATCTGATTTCTGCTCAAGTCCCTCAATTTCAGCCAGAAAATACCTGAAATCACAGAAAAACACACAAACTCATAGTAAAGTCCAGAAATGTGAATTTAACATAAAAACTAATGAAAACATCCCTAAAAGTAACTAGATCCTACTAAAAACATACTAAAAACAATGTCAAAAAGCGTATAAATTATCCGCTCATCAGTTCTACATCAGATTGAATGAATATCTCTTAGATTTCTTAATCAGAATCTCCGTGGTATAAGCTAGATTGATGGCGGCATTCATGAGAATCCGGAAAGTCTAAACCTTGTCTGTGGTATTCCGAGTAGGATTCAGGGATTGAATGACTGTGACGAGCTTCAAACTCGCGAGTGCTGGGCGTAGTGACAGACGCAAAAGGAGGGTGAATCCTATTCCAGCATGATCGGGAACCTTAGATGATTAGCCGTGCTGTGACAGAGCACTTGGACCATTTTCACAAGAGGAGGGGATGTAACCGTTGACAACGGTGATGCCCCAACACACAGCTTGCCATAGAAGGACGTGCGTGCGTGAATCAGAGGACAGAGGAAAGCAGAGATTCAGAAGACAAAGCATCTCCAAAACTCCAACATATTCTCCATTACTGCATAACAAGTAACCTTTAATCCATGCTCTCTTGTTTATTCGCAATTCAACTGATAAATACAATTGACTTCCTGACTAAGAATTGCAAGATAACCATAGATTGCTTCAAGCCAACAATCTCCGTGGGATTCGACCCTTACTCACGTAAGGTATTACTTGAACGACCCAGTGCACTTGCTGGTTAGTGGTACGAGTTGTGAAAAGTGTGATTCATAATTCGTGCACCAGTACACTGGCGGGTTGGCGGGTTCTCTTTTTTATAAACCATTAAATATTAAACAATATATATAATTTCACTACAATTTCAATAAATTTATAATTTCTAAAAATATAAAAGAATTATAATTTTTAAATTCACACACATTAAAGTCTTTATAATTACAAATATGTAATAAACATAATTATAAACCAAATTTTTGAAACAAAATAATAAAATTAACAATGTCCAAAGCAAAATAAATATTGTCCAAAATATATAATTAAATATCTTCAAGTTTATAATCAATCAAACATAAAACATAATCTAAAATATAACTTAGAACATCTTCAATTATCATCTTCATCCTCTTGTAGATCAATAACATCATAAAAATTTGTAAAAAAATGGTCCTGACAAAATAAAAGCTTGGCCCAGCGGGGAAGCCTGCCATGCCCCGCCGAAGCCCGCCAAATCCCATGGATTAGGCGGTACAGGGTAGGTAGGCTTTTTGAGTTTGGCAGTCTTAAATTTTTAGCCCAACCCGCCTTTTGGGGTTATGTGGGCCAACCCGACGGGTTTCGGACCGTTTACCACCCCTAATCCCCATCTATTTTCACGTGGCAGATCGTGAGGATTTCACGAGTCTCCATCTAGTCCCAAAATGCGAGTAATCCCTACAAATACCAATTTCGGCTGTTTTTGTGATCATTCCTATTGCAAGCATTCATTGGTTCATGACGTGGAGCTATTCTAGTCACTCAATAAATTTTCAGATAATCAAAGTTAAGGTTATATCATTTTTATAAAGTCACATATATCCTTGTTATAACAATATTAATAGAAGATAAAACGATAAACACTAAGATATTATTTGGATATAAGATGGAACATAAGAAGAAAGACAATGGAAAGAAAGAAAATGAGAGAAAAGAAAATGAAAAGAAAAGTATATTTTTGTATGTGTTGTTTAGATGAAGAAAAAATGAATGGAAAGAAAATAGAGAAAAAATTTTCTTTTGCTTAGATGAAAGGAAAAGTAAGAAGAGAAAAAATTATAATAGAGTAAAATTATATTAATGTTTTTATATATTATATATAAATTATAATTCAAATGGTAACTTTATATTTTTACCCATGTTTGCACTTCTGCATCCGTTTTCTTCGCAATTTTGAAGAGAAAAAATTTACATGAGCTCCACATACACTTTTATGTTTTCCATTCAATTTCTTTGTTGATCCAAGGAATGAAAAATTGATTTTTTACGTCCATTTTCTTCTCCAGTATTTATTTCCCTACAAATTCTTCTAATCCAAACAATGCATAAATAAGTCACATTTTTCATATATATAACAATAACTAATATCACATATTAGGTTAATTTACGTTGATAAACCAAAGCCACCCCAAAATTATTTGAATCTCCCAAACTCAAAAACATTACCTGGTTGTCTCCATTTACATTTCTATATAAATTGAATTTAATGAATTCGAATTAGGGTAATAAGTAGTAAATCGAATCTATAGGATTCGAATTACTTGACATTGTGATTTGAAAGTAAATTGAATTCAAAGAATTCGAATTATGTAATCTCCTACTAAATTGAATCTATAAATTTCAATTTAGATGGTCCATGCTAAATCGAAGTAATAAGGTTTAATTTATACTCACTTAGTAGCAATCCAACTCATTGTAAATCGAATCTCCTTCATTCGATTTAGTAGTGATATGACTGTTATAATCCGAAGATTTAACTCGACACAGTACGTTACTACGAAAACACATAATTCGAACTCCATAAATTTGATTTACATAGATATGTAAATTGAGACATGCACGTAGCCTTTTTTATTTTGGGGGATATACGTAAAATTAGTTTGTAAAAGGTTTATAAAGGTGATTTACCCCACATATTATAACTTGTAAAATCATAATATTTTGAGAAGTGGTGTATAGACAACTTAATGTTGATAAGTCTGAAAAATTTTAGAAAAAAATATTACATGTTGACCCATAAGATTTTTTTAAAAAAAAAAATTTGTCCATAGAGCTTGTTTGGGTGAGCTTCTAAGAAAAGAACTTTTTTTGAGTTCTCTTTTTTTAAAAGATCTTATGGAAAAGTAAAAGTAATTTTATGTTTGGGTATCTCATGCAAAAAGATATTTTTATCTATCAATTATGTTTGGATATAACGATATAAAAGTACTTTTTGTTTATTTATTAGATGAAAAACATCTTTTTTAAGAGAAAAAGATCTTTTAAAAAAAGATGTAAATTACAGCTTCTCAAAAAAGATCTTTTTTTACAAACTGGCGTTCAACTCCAAGAATGACCTCTCCACGTGTAAACTTCAAGCTCAGCCCAAGCACACACCAAGTGGGCCCCGGAAGTGGATTTATGCATCAATTACTTACTTCTGTAAACCCTAGTAGCTAGTCTAGTATAAATAGGACTTTTTACTATTATATTGACATCTTATGATTTTAGTTCATCTTTGGATCATATTGATCACGTTTGGGGGCTGGTCATTCAGCCATGCCTGAACCTTTCACTTATGTATTTTTCAACGGTAGAGTTTCTGCACTCCATAGATTAAGGTGTGGAGCTCTACTGTTCCTCATGATTTAATGCAAAGTACTACTGTTTTTCTATTCAATTCAACTTATTCCGCTTCTAAGATATCCATTCGTTCCCAAGAACATGATGAATGTGATGATTATGTGACGCTCATCATCATTCTCACTCATGAACGCATGCCTGACAAACACTTCCGTTCTACATGCAAACAAGCTAGAATGAGTATCTCTTAGATATCTAATACAGGGGACCGAGTCCGAGTTATTAGTATCTTCGTGGTATAAGTTAGAACCCATGGATGGCCATTCCTGAGATCCGAAAAGTCTAAACCTTGTCTGTGGTATTCCGAGTAGGATCTGGGAAGGGATGGCTGTGACGAACTTCAAACTCGCAAGTGCTGGGCGTAGTGACAGACGCAAAAGGAGGGTGAATCCTATTCCAGCATGATCGAGAACCTCCAGATGATTAGCCATGCCGTGACAGAGCATTTGGACCATTTTCACAAGAGAGGATGGGATGTAGCCATTGACAACGGTGATGCCCTTACAGAAAGATTGCCATGGAAAGGAGTAAGACTGATTGGATGAAGACAGCAGGAAAGCAGAGATTCAGAGGAACGAAAGCATCTCTATACGCTTATCTGAAATTCTCACCAATGATATACATAAGTATTTCTATCTTTATTTTCTATTTATTTATTATTACTATTCGAAAACTCCATAACCATTTGATATCCGCCTGACTGAGATTTACAAGATGACCGTAGCTTGCTTCATACCAAAAATCTACATGGGATCGACCCTTACTCACGTAAGGTTTTATTACTTGGACGACCCAGTGCACTTGCTGGTTCGTTGTGCGAAGTTGTGAAGTTATGTTTGGACCATGGTATTGTGCACCAGTTATTGGCGCCATTGCCAGGGAGAGAACGAATAACAAATTTTACAACCTCAGAGTAACAATTTCGCATACCAAGTTTTTGGCACCGTTACCGGGGATTGTTCGAGTTTGGACAACTGACGGTTCATCTTGTTGCTCAGATTAGGTAATTCTCTTTTTATTTTCTTTTCAAAAAAGTTTTCAAAATTCTTTCAAAATTTTTCTTTATTTTCGTTTTTCAAAAAAAAATTATTTTCAAAAAAAAATATAAATCTTTTCAAAAATATATTTTTCTTCAGAATTTTTAAGAATGAATTCTAGTGTTTCATGAAGCATGTAGAAGCCTGGCTGGCTGTAAAGCCATGTCTAATTCTTTTAGACTGAGGCTTCCACTTATAAGTATATGAAGTTGGATGAAGTTTCAGCTGTTGTATGCCTAATTTGTATCTTCTAAAGCTTGACTGGCTATTAAGCCATGTCCAACCCTTTGATTGGAGCTTTGGGCTAATATTGAAAGATTCCTGGAATTCTTCTTAAAGATTTTGGATTTCTTATTTTCTTTTTCCATATGTTTTTCGAAAAAAATTAAAAGAAAATACAAAAAAATCATAAAATCATAAAAATAAAAAATATTTTGTGTTTCTTGTTTGAGTCTTGACTCAATTTCAAGTTTGGTGTCAATTGCATTTTTTCTAAAAATTCTTTGCATTTTTCGAAAACTCATGCATTCATAGTGTTCTTCATGATCTTCAAGTTGTTCTTGGCCAGTCTTCTTGTTTGATCTTCATATTTTCTTGTTTTGTATCTTTTCTTATTTTTCATATGCATTCTTGCATTCATAGTGTCTATACATGAAAAATTTCTAAGTTTGGTGTCTTGCATATTTTCTTTTCTTGAAAATTTTTCAAAAATATGTTCTTGATGTTCATCATGATCTTCAAAGTGTTCTTTGTGTTTATCTTGACATTCATAGCATTCTTGCATGCATCACATGTTTAGATCCAAAATTTTCATGCATTGCATCATTTTTCATGTTTTTCTCTCTCATCATTAAAAATTCAAAAATCAAAAAAATATCTTTCCTTTTTTCTCTCATAAATTTCGAAAATTTGGATTGACTTTTTCAAAAATTTTTAAAATTCAATTGTTTCTTATGAGTCAAATAAAATTTTCAATTTAAAAATCTTATCTTTTTCAAAATCTTTTTCAAAAATCAAATCTTTTTCATTTTTCTTATTTATTTTCGAAAATTTTAAAAATATTTTTTTTAAAAATCTTTTTCTTAATTTTACATCATATTTTCGAAAATATCATCAACAATTAATGTTTTGATTCAAAAATTTCAAGTTTGTTACTTACTTATTAAGAAAGATTCAAACTTTAAGTTCTAGAATCATATCTTGTGATTTCTTGTGAATCAAGTCATTAATTGTGATTTTAAAAATCAAATCTTTTTCAAAACTAATTTCAATCATATCTTTTCAAAAATATCTTTTTATCTTATTTTTTTTTTCAAAATCATATCTTTTTAAAACATATCTTTTTCAAAAATTTGATTTTAAAATATCTTTTCTAACTTCTTATCTTTTTATCTTTTCAAAATTGATTTTCAAATTTGTTTCAACTAACTAACTAACTTTTTGTTTGTTTCTTATCTCTTTCAAAACTACCTAACTAACTCTCTCTCTCTAATTTTCGAAAATCTCTTCCCTCTTTTTCAAAAATTCTTTTTAATTAACTAATTGTTTCAATTTTTAATTTTAATTTGCTTTCATTCCTAATTTTCGAAAATCACTAACCCCTTTTCAAAATTTTATTTTCGAAAATCCTCTTTCTCTCTCATCTCCTTCTATTTATTTATTCATCTACTAACACTTTATCTCACCCAAATTCGAACCCCCTCTTCCATCTGTGTTCGAATTTTCTCTTCTTTCCTTCTTTACATTACATTCTTTTCTTCTTCTACTCACACAGGGGAACCTCTATACCTGGGTAAAAAGATCCCTATTATTATTATTTTTCTGTTCCCTCTTTTTCATATGAGCAGGAGCAAGGACAAGAACATTCTTGTTGAAGCAGACCCTGAACCTGAAAGGACTCTGAAGAGGAAACTAAGAGAAGCTAAAATACAACAATCCAGAGATAACCTTACAGAAATTTTCGAACAGGAAGAGGAGATGGCAGCCGAAAATAATAATAATACAAGGAGGATGCTTGGTGACTTTACTGCACCTAATTCCAATTTACATGGAAGAAGCATCTCCATCCCTACCATTGGAGCAAACAATTTTGAGCTGAAACCTCAATTAGTTTCTCTGATGCAATAAAACTGCAAGTTTCATGGACTTCCATCTGAAGATCCTTTTCAGTTCTTAACTGAATTCTTGCAGATCTGTGATACTGTTAAGACTAATGGAGTAGATCCTGAAGTCTACAGGCTCATGCTTTTCCCGTTTGCTGTAAGAGTCAGAGCTAGAGTGTGGTTGGACTCTCAACCCAAAGATAGCCTGAACTCTTGGGATAAGCTGGTCACGACTTTCTTAGCCAAGTTCTTTCCTCCTCAAAAGCTGAGTAAGCTTAGAGTGGATGTTCAAACCTTCAGACAGAAGGAAGGTGAATCCCTTTATGAAGCTTGGGAAAGATACAAGCAACTGACCAAAAAGTGTCCTTCTGACATGCTTTCAAAATGGACCATCTTGGACATATTCTATGATGGTCTGTCTGAATTAGCTAAGATGTCATTGGATACTTCTGCAGGTGGATCCATTCACCTAAAGAAAACACCTGCAGAAGCTCAAGAACTCATTGACATGGTTGCTAATAACCAGTTTATGTACACTTCTGAGAGGAATCCTGTGAGTAATGGGACGCCTCAGAAGAAGGGAGTTCTTGAAATTGATAATCTGAATGCCATATTGGCTCAGAACAAAATATTGACTCAGCAAGTCAATATGATTTCTCAGAGTCTGAATGGAATGCAAGCTGCATCCAACAGTACTCAAGAGGCATCTTCTGAAGAAGAAGCTTATGATCCTGAAAACCCTGCAATAGCAGAGGTGAATTACATGGGTGAACCATATGGAAACACCTATAATCCCTCATGGAGAAATCACCCAAATCTCTCATGGAAGGATCAACAAAAGCCTCAACAAGGCTTTAATAATGGTGGAAGAAACAGGTTTAGCAATAGCAAGCCTTTTCCATCATCCACTCAGCAACAGACAGAGAACTCTGAACAAAATACCTCTAATTTAGCAAACTTAGTCTCTGATCTATCTAAGGCCACTGTGAGTTTCATGAATGAAACAAGATCCTCCATTAGAAATTTGGAGGTACAAGTGGGCCAGCTGAGTAAGAAGATCACTGAAACCCCTCCTAATGCTCTCCCAAGCAATACAGAAGAAAATCCAAAAGGAGAGTGCAAGGCCATTGATATAACCATCATGGCCGAATCCAAGAAGGAAGGGGAGGACGTGAATCCTAAGGAGGAAGACCTCCTGAGACGTCCAGAGATCAACAAGGAGTTTCCCTTTGAGGAACCAAAGGAATCTGAGGCTCATCCAGAGACCATAGAGATTCTATTAAACCTCCTTACGCCCTTCATGAGCTCTGATGAGTATTCTTCTTCTGAAGAGAATGAGGATGTTACTGAAGAGCAAGTTGCCAAGTTCCTTGGTGCAATCATGAAGCTGAATGCCAATTTATTTGGTAGTGAGATTTGGGGAGATGAACCTTCCCTGTTCACCAATGAACTAAATGCATTGGATCAACTGAGATTGCCTCAGAAGAAACAGGATCCTGAAAAGTTCCTAATACCTTGTACCATAGGCACCATGACCTTTGAGAATGCTCTATGTGATCTTGGGTCAGGAATAAACCTCATGTCACTCTCTGTAATGGAGAAACTGGGAATCTTTGAGGTACAAGCTGCTAAAATCTCATTAGAGATGGCAGACAATTCCAGAAAACAGGCTTATGGACAAGTAGAAGACATATTAGTAAAGGTTGAAGGCCTTTACATCCCTGCTGATTTCATAATCCTAGATACTGGGAAGGATGAGGATGAATCCATCATCCTTGGAAGACCCTTCCTAGCCACAGCAAGAGCTGTGATTGATGTTAACAGAGGTGAACTAGTCCTTCAATTGAATGAGGACTCCCTTGAGTTTAAAACTCAAGGACATCCTTCTGTAAACATGGAAAAGAGGCACAGTAAGCTTCTCTCAAAACAGAGTCAACCAGAGCCCCCACAGTCAAACTCTAAGTTTGGTGTTGGGAGGCCACAACCAAACTCTAAGTTTGGTGTTGAACTCCCATATCCAAACTCTAAGTTTGGTGTTGGGAAGTCTCAACAATGCTCTGAACATCTGTGAGGCTCCATGAGAGCCCACTGTCAAGCTATTGACATTAAAGAAGCGCTTGTTAGGAGGCAACCCAATTTTTATTTATCTAATTTTAATTTATTTTTATTGTTATTTCATGTTTTATTAGGTTCATGATCATGTGGAGTCACAAAATAAATATAAAAATTGAAAACGGAATCAAAAACAGCAGAAGAAAAATCACACCCTGGAGGAGGATCTTACTGGCGTTTAAACGCCAGTAAGGAGCATCTGGCTGGCGCTCAACGCCAGAACAGAGCATGGATCTGGCGTTGAACGCCAGAAACAAGCAGCATCCTGGCGTTCAGACGCCAGAAATGCACACTGAGGAAGAGCTAGCACTGAACGCCAGAAACAAGCATCTGGCTGGCATTCAACGCCAGAAATATGCTGCATCTGGGTGCTGAACGCCCAGAACAAGCATCAATTCAGCGTTTAAACGCCAGAATTGCATGCAAAGGCATTTTACATGCCTAATTGGTGCAGGGATGCAAATCCTTGACACTTCAGGATCTGTGGACCCCACAGGATCAACTCAGCATCTGTGAACCCCACAGGATCCCCACCTACCTCCACTCACTCTCTTCCCTCTTCTCAATGTTCATCCTCTCTTCCCAATAAACACTCTTCCCCAAAATTCTTCACCAATCACCTCAATCTCTCTTCCCTATCACTACTTCACCACTCACATCCATCCACTCTTCCCCATAAACCTACCTCATAAACTCCACCTACCTTCAAAATTCAAAATCAATTTCCCACCCAAACCCACCCTATATAGCCGAAACTAAACCACCCTCCCCTCCCTATATAAAGCCCTCCATTCTTCCTCATTTTCACACAACACAACCCTCTCTTCCCCTTCTTGGCCGAATACACCTCTCCCTCCTCTCCTCCATATTTTCTTCTTCTTCTTCATTTATTCTTTCTTCTCTTGCTCGAGGGCGAGCAATATTCTAAGTTTGGTGTGGTAAAAGCATAAGCTTTTTGTTTTTCCATTACCATTGATGGCACCTAAGACCGGAGAATCCTCTAGAAAAGGAAAAGGGAAGACAAAAGCTTCCACCTCCGAGTCATGGGAGATGGAAAGATTCATCTCCAAAGCTCATCAAGACTACTTCTATGATGTTGTGGCCAAGAAGAAGGTGATCCCCGAGGTCCCTTTCAAGCTCAAGAGAAATGAGTATCCGGAGATCCGACATGAAATCCAAAGAAGAGGTTGGGAAGCTCTAACAAACCCCATCCAACAAGTCGGCATCCTAATGGTTCAAGAGTTCTATGCCAATGCATGGATCACTAAGAACCATGATCAAAGTAAGAACCCGAACCCAAAGAATTATCTCACCATGGTTCGGGGGAAATACTTAGATTTTAGTCCGGAAAATGTGAGGTTGGTGTTTAACTTGCCTATGATGCAAGAAGATGCACGCCCCTACACTAGAAGGGTCAACTTTGATCAAAGGTTGGACCAAGTCCTCATGGACATATGTGTGGAAGGAGCTCAATGGAAGATTGACTCCAAAGGCAAGCCGGTTCAATTAAGAAGACTGGACCTTAAGCCTGTGGCTAGAGGATGGTTAGAGTTCATCCAACGCTCCATCATCCCCACTAGCAACCGATCTGAAGTTACTGTGGATCGGGCCATCATGATTCATAGCATCATGATTGGAGAGGAAGTAGAAGTTCATAAAGTCATCTCCCTTGAACTCTACAAAATAGCTGAAAAGCCCTCCCCCTTGGCAAGGCTAGCTTTCCCTCATCTTATTTGCCATCTATGTTACTCAGCTGGAGCTTTCATAGAAGGAGACATTCCCATTGAGGAAGAGAAGCCCATCACTAAGAAAAGGATGGAGCAAACAAGAGAGCCCACTCATGGAGCTCAAGAAATGCATGAGGAAGCTCACCATCAAGAAATCCCTGAGATACCTCAAGGGATGCACTTTCCTCCACCAAATTTTTGGGAGCAAATCAACACCTCCCTAGGAGAACTAAGTTCCAACATGGGACAACTAAGGGTGGAACATCAAGAGCACTCCATCATCCTTCATGAAATTAGAGAAGATCAAAAAGCAATGAGGGAGGAGCAACAAAGACAAGGAAGAGACATAGAAGAGCTCAAGGACATCATTGGTTCCTCAAGAAGAAAACGCCACCATCACTAAGGTGGACTCATTCCTTGTTCTCCTTATGAAATTTGGAAAGGAAGGAAACCTAATTTAAATTATCTTAAAGTGTGGGGGTGTTTAGCCTTTTATTGAGTTCCTGATCAAAAGAGAACCAAATTGGGGCCAAGAGCCATAAAAGGGACTTTTATAGGATATGCTCAAAATTCTAAAACATATAGAATATTAGACTTAGTGTCTAATGTAGTTGTTGAATCAAGAGAAGTAGAATTTATTGAAAATAAATTCATCAATGATTCAACTTCTAATTCAGAGTATCCCCAAAATGATACTAATATTTCACAAGAAATAAATAATCAAAATAATAAACGTCTAAGCGACAAAGAGTTGATTGAACCAAGGAAGAGCTTGAGAGTAAGAAAAGAAAAGGACTTGGGTCCAGATTTTATTTCTTCTCAGACTATCACCTTTTTGGTAGAAGGAACTAGGAATTCTGTAACAAATAAGATTCCTATTGTTATGAACATAGAGGGTGATCCTCAAACATTCAAAGAGGCTATAGCTTCAAGGGATTCTGCTTTTTGGAAAGAAGTAATAAATAATGAAATGGACTCAATATTATCTAACAATACTTGGGTCTTGGTTGATTTGCCTCCAAGATCAAAGCCTATAGGATGTAAGTGGGTATTTAGAAAAAAGTATAACACTGATGATTCATTACAAACCTTTAAAGCAAGGTTAGTGGCCAAGGAGTTTAGACAACAAGAAGGTCTAGACTATTTTGATACCTATGCACCTGTGGCAAGATTGACTTCTATTAGGGCTCTTATAGCATTAGTGATGAGCGGATAATTTATACGCTTTTTGACATTGTTTTTAGTATGTTTTTAGTAGGATCTAGTTACTTTTAGGGATGTTTTTATTAGTTTTTATGTTAAATTCACATTTCTGGACTTTACTCTGAGTTTTTGTATTTTTTTGTGATTTCATGTATTTTCTAGCTGAAATTGAGGGACTTGAGCAAAAATCAGATTCAAAGGTAGAAGAAGGACTGCTGATGCTGTTGGATTCTGACCTCCCTGCACTCAAAGTGGATTTTCTGGAGCTACAGAACTCAAAATGGCGCGCTTCTAATTGCGTTGGAAATTAGACATCCAGGCCTTTCCAGCAATATATAATAGTCCATACTTTGGCCGAGTTTAGATGATGCAAAAGGGCGTTGAACTCCAGTTCTACGCTGCAGTCTGGAGTTAAACGCCAGAAACACGTCACAAACCAGAGTTGAACGCCAGAAACACGTTACAAACTGGCGTTCAACTCCAAGAATAACCTCTCCACGTGTAAACTTCAAGCTCAGCCCAAGCACACACCAAGTGGGCCCCGAAAGTGGATTTATGCATCAATTACTTACTTCTGTAAACCCTAGTAGCTAGTCTAGTATAAATAGGACTTTTTACTATTGTATTGACATCTTATGATTTTAGTTCATCTTTGGATCATATTGATCACGTTTGGGGGCTGGCCATTTGGCCATGCCTGAACCTTTCACTTATGTATTTTTCAACGGTAGAGTTTCTGCACTCCATAGATTAAGGTGTGGAGCTCTGCTGTTCCTCATGATTTAATGCAAAGTACTACTATTTTTCTATTCAATTCAACTTATTCCGCTTCTAAGATATCCATTTGTTCCCAAGAACATGATGAATGTGATGATTATGTGACGCTCATCATCATTCTCAATCATGAATGCATGCCTGACAAACACTTTCGTTCTACATGCAAACAAGCTAGAATGAGTATCTCTTAGATATCTAATACAGGGGACCGAGTCCGAGTTATTAGTATCTTCGTGGTATAAGTTAGAACCCATGGATGGCCATTCCTGAGATCCGGAAAGTCTAAACCTTGTCTGTGGTATTCCGAGTAGGATCTGGGAAGGGATGGCTGTGACGAACTTCAAACTCGCAAGTGCTGGGCGTAGTGACAGACGCAAAAGGAGGGTGAATCCTATTCCAGTATGATCGAGAACCTCCAGATGATTAGCCATGCCGTGACAGAGCATTTGGACCATTTTCACAAGAGAGGATGGGATGTAGCCATTGACAACGGTGATGCCCTTACAGAAAGCTTGCCATGGAAAGGAGTAAGACTGATTGGATGAAGACAGCGAGAAAGCAGAGATTCAGAGGAACGAAAGCATCTCTATACGCTTATCTGAAATTCTCACCAATGATATACATAAGTATTTCTATCTTTATTTTCTATTTATTTATTATTACTATTCGAAAACTCCATAACCATTTGATATCCGCCTGACTGAGATTTACAAGATGACCATAGCTTATTTCATACCAACAATCTCCGTGGGATCGACCCTTACTCACGTAAGGTTTTATTACTTGGACGACCCAGTGCACTTGCTGGTTAGTTATGCGAAGTTGTGAAGTTATGTTTGGACCATGGTATTGTGCACCAGTTATTGGTGCCGTTGCCAGGTAGAGAACGAACAACAAATTTTACAACCTCAGAGTAACAATTTCGCATACCAATTAGCATCCATACATAAGCTTCATATACATCAAATGGATGTTAAAATGGCTTTTCTAAATGGAGATCTTAATGAATAAATCTATATGGAGCAACCAGAAGGCTATGTGCTACCCGAAAATAAAAAGAAAGTTTGTAAATTAATTAAATCTTTGTATGGGTTAAAACAAGCGCCTAAACAATGGCATGAGAAATTTGATTCAGTGGTGTCATCAAATAGCTTCTCACATAATAGTGCGGATAAAGTATTTACTCAAAATTTATTAAAGATTATAGAGTAATCATTTGTTTATATGTTGATGATATATTAATCATCAGAACAAATTTAGAAGGAATTCCTATAACGAAGGAGTATCTAACTTCTAAATTCAAGATGAAGGGTTTGAATGGAGTTGATACAATATTAGGCATAAAGGTGCATAAGAATGAAGTTGGTTTTACTTTAAGTCAATCTCATTATATCAAAAAGGTATTGGAAAAGTTTGATCATCTCACAATTAAAGAATCCAATACGCCGTATGATCCTAATCTTAAATTAGAAGGAAACATGGAAAGACCTATAGCACAATTAGAATATGCTAGTGCTATAGGAAGTTTAATGTATGCAATGCATTGTACTAGACCTGATATAGCATTTGCTGTGTGTAAATTATCAAGGTATACAGGAAAGCCTAGCAATCAATATTGGAAAGCTATAACAAGAGTTATTGGTTATCTCAAGAAAACCATAAACTTGGGATTACATTATAGTGATTATTCCACAGTTTTAGAAGGTTATTCTGACGCAAGTTAGATTACAAATCTTAGTGACAACAAATCCACTTCAGGATGGATTTTCACCATAGGTGGTGGAGCAATAAGTTAGGCCTCAAAGAAACAAACATATATTACACATTTTATTATGGAGGCTGAGTTTGTAGCTTTATCAGCCGCAGGTAAAGAAGCAGAATGGTTAAGAAATTTGTTATATGATATAAAGTTGTGGCCACAGCAGACGACAGCCATTTCAATCTTCTGTGATAGTGAATCAACCATGTCTCGAGCATATAATAAGGTTTATAATGGAAAGTCTAAACATATAAGTTTGAGATATGAGTTTGTGAGGCAACTAGTAGATGATGGTGTAATTACCATCACTTATGTAAGATCTTAAGGAAATTTAGCAGACCCTTTGACTAAAGGTTTGTTAAGGGATAAAATCAAAGAGACTACTGTTAAAATGGGATTAAAACCTATTATTGCTAAATGATGGAAACCCAACCTTATTATAGTAGACCATTAGTTTTAAGGTTTAATGGGTAATAACAAGTTATTTAGCAATTGGAGCACTAAGGTATAGGATTTAGTGCTATTTACAATAAATTAGGAGGGTGAGTTTAAACTCTTAATGGAATAATAATATTATCTATCAAAAGATTCCACCTATATGAATATAAGAGTGGTGCCGCTCTAATCGAGAATTTTAGAGGTTTTATTCTCGTAAATATTCATGAAACCAGGATGAGCACAAGGCCATATAAGTGCTTAAAATTGTAAACTCTTGAACTTGGAGGGTATAAGTAATGTGTGTGATTTTTGGTACTAGCATATGGAGTATAGATTTAATCGATTAGACACCTATTACTTCGTTAGAACTTTAAAATTTACACTAAAAGAATGTTTAATGTTAGTGACACATTTTTTATGCATATATTTGTATGACATCTATTCTATTATATAAAAATCGGATTTCTACACTTAATAATGGAGCTGACATAACATACTTTTGAGAGTATTTTTCAATTTATTTCTTTTAATTCTATAAAGTAAATCAATTATAACTAATTAATGATATCAATTAATTAATTTATATGTTTCTGAGAGTATTTTTCAATTTATTTCTTTTAATTCTGTAAAGCAAATCAATTATAACTAATTAATGATATTAATTAATTAATTTAATTAGACATTCAAATCTCACAATTTATTACAATTTATATAAATTGATTAATTATAATTAATTATATCAATTAATTAATTTATTTAATTATATTAATTATTTGGTTTGATTAGATTGGAGTAAATATCAAATTATTTTAGTAAATAATAAATATGATAACAAAATACATGAATTAATTTAATTAGTTTATTTTTTTCAATGTCATCTATTTATACGAGATCATAATGTAATTTTTACTCTCTCTCTCTCTCTCTCTCTCTCTCTCTCTCTCTCTCTCTCTCTCTCTCTCTCGTGTTTAAAGTAGGGATGGCAACGGATCCCATGGGAGCGGGGACATGCCCCCCGCCCCGTGCTCCCAAAAAGTCCCCGTCCCCGTCCCATATCCACGACGGGTAACGGATCCCTGATATTCGGCGGATATTCATTCCCCGTGGATATCTCCACGGATTTTTTTTAAAAAAAAATTAAAAAATTCAAACAAATTAAATTCTCATTTCAGAACAATGCACATTATCACTGCAACTTTCATAACAACAGAAATTAACAATTCAGATTTTAGAACAATTTTAAATAACTCAAATCTATACTATGTAGATTTTATAAAAATCTAGATTTCTGAACAATTAAAAAATATTCCAGATCTATACAATGCAGATTAACAATAGATTTCAAAAAAAAATTAAATACATATATTTGTAGATGGCAAGGCAGGTGCAGTCAGCAGCGGTGAAGAATAGACCGAGAGATAGAGTAGACGGCGACGGGAAGATGGCGATGCACGGTGACGCCCAGATCTGTGGCGCTGATGAAGAGGAAGGATGGCACGCAAGGAGATCTGACGCCAATGTCCGTGAGATGAAGATAATCTGACAGCGGCAAGGAGACTCGATTTGGCGATGACAATGAGGCGACACCATGGCAGGCAGTTCAACGAAGAAGGGGCAGAACACGACAAGAAAAGGGAAAAAGGGAAGGAGGAAGGTGAGACGACAACGACGTTTTCCTCGTCCTCTGGCTGGGTTCTGGTGTGCGACGGTGGTGCGGCGGTTACTTGAGGGTGAGAGGGGTCGAGAGGAGGAGCTTGGTGGTGTCGCGGTGAGAGGTAGGAGGGCGGCGGAAGGCAGTGAGGGGAGAGTGGGAGAGAATCTTTGAAAGATGAAAGGGTCAAAATTTTGAGAAGGGAAGGAGTGACGGTATTAGAATTTTAGGGTTTGGAAACTAATATATATATATATATATATATATATATATATATACCAGGGTATTTTGGTCTTTTTGATATAGTGGGGATTAAACAGGTACCCACGGGGCGGGTACTTTTATCCCTGCCCCCGCCCTATTTATTATACGGGTCCCCGTCCCCGTCCCCGCGGGGAGAAAACGCTCCCCAAATCTGTCCCCCGCCGGGTAATTCCCCGCGGATACCCGCCCCGCCGGGGAAAATTGTCATCCCTAGTTTAAAGTACAATTTTTATAATTTATTTAATTTTTATTTCTTTTATCACTACTTATACATTTCATTTTTTTTATTTTTTTAAGATTTTTGTCTATTTTATTAGTTGCTCATTATTAGGTGCATATTTCTTTCTTTCTAGCTTTTAATTAACAAAAGAGAGGTGTCTTTTTTACGGTATTTTTAAATAATCTTACTATAATTTTATTTTGTAATATTCTCTTTTATCATGTGTACTTTATGTGTTTAAGAAGTTGACTTAAAGTTATAATATGATATATAAAATTATAGTATAATTTACAGCATGCTAAAATATTAGGACATTATCATATAGATATTTTTGAATTTGTCCATTAAATTCAATCATATAGGATCTTGAAAATTATGCAATTATGTAATTATTTAATTTTTTCATATAATTATTGTATTGGTCATTTACATTAGTAAGACTATTTTTATTATTAATATTTATAAATATATTATTATTTGTATAATTAATTGAATCATCTTATTCGTTTAAGTTTAATTCTATTAAATTAATTATTCGAAGTGTCATCGCTATTTCTATTTTTAAAGATTTTTTTCAATATTATTTAACAATTATAATAACATGATAATAGTTTAAAAAATATAGAACAAAAATTTTTTAATACGAAAATAGGGAAAAAAGAATAAATTTATTTAATAACTTTTTCATAATATATATGTTTCTTCTTTATAGATAATTATTGTAAGGCATCAAAAATTCTAACAATTATTAAGATTAAATGATCGTTATAAAAATAATGCCAATTTAAATGATATACAAATAAACCATGCTAAACATAATTAACAACTTAAAAGGGTTATTTATGAAATAATATAGTTTATAACATTTATTTTATTTTTACTATTTATTTAAAAAAATCATAATTACTTAACAATCTTTATTTTTTAAATTCAATATATATATATATATACCTTTTTTTTTTTATAAAATTCTACTTGTGATGCTAATATATTTTTATTTTTTGATATAATCGATATGTTATTAATAATGAATAGTAATTAACCTCTCATATTTTTAATCAAAGCATTTTGACGATAGTTTCTATTTATTGATGTTAATGGTTGATTGTTTCTTTAAAATAAAATGCATTATAATTTTAGGTTTTTCCTTAATTAACAATAATGCTAGATTATTTCTTTAAAAATAAATTACATTATGATTTTAGGTTATTTTACAATTAACTAATGTTCATAATACTAAATTACTCTAAATTTTCTATTTTCTATGGTTAGTAGTTAATTCCAAATTGAAAAGATTATGTTGAATTGTTGAATAATCCAAGTATAATAGAGGTAGTTAATTTAGTTTATTTATTTATTAATATATTTAATCAAAAGCATGAATGATAAATAAGCCAAGAAAATAACTAAAAAATAAAATGTTAGTAATTACCTAAAATAAATAAAAAAATAAGTGATAGGGTATTATTTTATTTAAATTATTAATAATTAGAAGAATAGAATGTCAGTAATTATTTTAAATAGACATCGAATTCAGTTTTATGGTACTAATTTATTTGAATTGTTAATAAAATTTTATAATTTTCAGATTTATATCTATTCAGTTTATGTATTTTATTTTATTTTATTTTAACAAAAAATTAAAAAGTGTCCTTTTAATTTTTTTTTTTAGAAAATATAGTGAAATGAGTTATATCAATTATAATTAATTATTTATAATTAAACTAATTGATTGTGTTAATTTGTAAGATGAATAACACATAATAAATGGTGTGAAATTAATTATAATAAGTTAATAATTAATAAATAAAAAACTAAAAAATAATTTTTTTTCTTTTCTTTTGATAGCTACACATTTTTATTCATTCACTTTTTCTTTACCTCTTCTTTTTACATTTGTTTATTTTAATTTATTGAACCAAATCAAGTATACTAATTATTTGTATTAACTAATTAAGTATTTTTTTAATGGGCTCTACTAACTGTGCCTTTAGAGCATAGGCTAGAAACATTATAAAAAGAAATATTTTATAAAAAATATTGAAAAATAAATATTTTAAAATGTGGTTAGCTAAATTATTTTTTAATTTAATGTGTTTGATTCATTCAACTGTATTAATTATAACTAATTAATTAGATTTAATTTGACTTTACTAGAATAAATAATATTCTATCATTTAATATTTTATTTGATTCATTAAATTACATCAATAATAACTAATCAAATATTTAATTTAATTAGAATAGATATTAAATTATTTAAAATTTTGTTTGATTCATTAAACCACATAAATATTAAATGATTTAATAAATAATATATAAGGCAATGAAACAAATGAATTCATTTAATTTAATTTATTATCTTATTATACTATGTATTAATTAATTGATACTTAAATAAATTATTTAAACTGGTCACATATATTTTTTAATTGCTCTCTTATTAATACAGTCCAGTAAATAAAATGGATATTAATCATTGTAGTGAATGAATATTTATTATTTTTAAATGAATTCATTTAATTTATTTAAAAATATTGAAGGATTCCAATTCTATATGCTACGATCTTATTTTGTTATTAATGTATATATAATCCTATATTTATTCTATGATTCCTATATTCTCAAATAATATTTTCAAATTTTTTTTAGTTTAGTTTATTATTTTTAGTCATCAGAATTTATTATTTTTAGTCATCATTTTTAAACATCAATTCAATTTCTCAATTTAATAATTTTACAATATATTTTAATTATATATAATTAGAATATGCTTTCTATCTCTTTTTCCTCTCTATTTTGTGCTTCACCTGTGATGTTTGTAATTTCTTTATTTTTGTTTTTTATCTTAATTTTGCTAATTTTTTTTATAATTTCATTTTATATCAATTATTTTTTTATATATTTTGATTAATAGAATTATTTTATTTAAAGACATTTTAAAATTTTTATAATATTTTTATAAAAGTTGACTAATAGGTTCTTCTTCAAATTTTTTTCTTGAAATTTGTTTAATGAGATCGTATTTTAATTTTCTCTTTTATCTTTTATATTCATTGATTATATTAATCTTCTATTACAATACATTTTTTATTTATTCCACACATTATTTATTTTACTTTCTTTTACTTCTTTTAATTGTTCTCTTTATTTTATTTTTTATTTTATTTTTACTCCTCATATATAAATTTATTATAATTCATCACATGCATGTTCTTTTTTAATTTAAGTGATTTTTTTGGGTTATATTTTACCATTGATGCTCTATGTTGTTAAGTGTGTTTGTTTTTAATTTTTTAGTTATCTGTAAATATATTTATAAAAATATGATTTCATTTTGTCTCGTATTTACTACCGCGTTTAGTAGATAAATAACAAAATTTCATTTATTGTTTTTTTTCAAAGACAGTAAGTTATTCTATTTTAAATGAAAGAAAATATTTTGTGCAAAATTCAGGACTACAGGAAAGAAAGTGGGGTTTTCCCATCTTTCGCTTAAAGATTTTCATTTATTGTTACATTGATTGAGTTTGAAAATTTTATTTCTACTTTTATACATTTATTTATATTGTATGCTTTGTATTTGTGTTAGTGACATCACGATTCATACATTTTAATATTTGTGTAACAAATCTTATAAATTGTTTTTACAAGTTATAATTTATTTTTGTTTTATCTTGATATTCAATTTTTAATAATAATTTTTATTTATTTATAAATATATTATTTCCTATTTTTAATTAAAAAATTATAAGATAGTAAATATAAATTTTTTAAATTTATCCTTAATATTTAGTTTTAGGTTTATTCTTGATATTTCAATATGTTTCAGTTATACTACTAAATAAATAACATTAAGTATAAATAATTAATTATACTAATTATTTGATTTGACCAAAATAAATATTAAATTATTTAATCAATAATAAATAATAAAATGAAATAAATGAATTTAATTTAAACTTTTTACCTATTATTATATATATATATATATATATATATATATAGGGAAGTTCTATGGTGGCATGGGTTTTGGTGGCTAAAGGTGGCATAAAGTTGACCAACAAGTAAAATATTGACACATGGCAAGAAAATTAAATCTAAAATCAAAATGATTTTCTCTCTTATAATTTTTTATAATTATTTTTATCAAAATAATTTCTTATAATTATTTTCATAATTATAAAAAATAATTTAAAAAAAAACACCAAAATAATTTTATAATTATGTTTATAATTATTATTTTATTATTATTTTTATTTTTAAAAATAATTTTTATAATTATTTTAACTAAAATAATTTTTTATAATTATTTTTATTTTTTAATTATTTTTATTATTATTATTTTTAATAATTTCTAAAAATAACACCAAAATTATTTTTTTTAATTATTTTTATTATTATTTTTATTTCTAAAAAATATTTTTTTATAATTATTTTTTTTGTAATTTCAAAAAACTAACACCAAAATAATATTCTTCCTCTTGGTGTTACTTTAAAAGTAATCATAAAAAATTATAAGAGAGATATTATTTTGGTTTTAGTTTTCCAAAATTACAAAAAGAAAAAATAATTATAAAAAAATTTATTTTGATAAAAAATAATAATAAAAATAATTAAAAAATAAAAATAATTATAAAAAAATCATTTTAGTAAAAATAATTATAAAAATAATTATAAGAAATTATTTTTAAAAAATAAAAATAATAATAAAATAATAATTATAAATATAATTAAAAAATTATTTTAATATTTTTTAAATTATTTTTATAATTATAAAAAAATTATAAAAAATTATTTTGATAAAAGTAATTATAAGAAATTATAAAAAATTATTTTGATAAAAGTAATTATAAGAAATTATAAAAAAGAGAGAATCATTTTAGTTTTAGATTTAATTTTTTTTATCATGTGTCAATATTTTATTTGTTGGTCAAACTTATGCCACTCTTAGCCACTAAAACCAATGCCACCATAGAACTTCCCATATATATATAATTAGAATGTACTTTATATTTTTTTTTTTCTTTTTTTTTTGTACTTTCGTTATAATCTTTGTAATTTTTTTTATTTTGTCAAAATTTTCTATGATTTTATTTTATATATTTTTTTTATGTATTTTGAATAATAGTTTTTAAGGGTGTTACTATTTTATTTATTAATATTTCAAATTTTCTGTAATATTTTTTAGAACTTTATATATTAATAAGTTCTTTTTCATAATATTTTTTTTTAAATTTTTTAATAGGAACATATCTTGATTTTTTTCTTTCATATTTTATATTCATTGATTTATACTAAATTTTTTTTGCAGTGTATTTTTTATTGACTACATATATAGTCTTTTCTGCCTATTTCTATTTTTTTAGTTGCTTTTTTTTATCTTATTTTTAATTATTTATTTAACTTTTACTCCCAATATGTTTATTATATTTCACTTTGTCTTAAATTCAGTTTCATGGTTATCTTTCAATTGTGTAAAATTGAACCGTTTCTTTCAAAAATACTTAAATATATTATCTATTACAAATAATTATTATAATAAACAAACAAATAAAAATTGAATATATAATTTAATTTTAATTTAAATTAAAAATTAAATGAATTATCAAAAAAATATCAACAAAATTTGTTTTTAATTTTTCTATAATTTTATGTAATGGTAAAAATCTCTCTATTGTTACTAACATCATTGATACAAAAAAAAGTATAAGTTTCTATCAAATAAAATAAAATACATATAAGATAAGTAGCATATATGTAATTCCATTATTAATCATAGACTATAGACAAATTTCTAAAAACAAAATCTTATGAATCAACCATAAATTTTTTAATATTTTTTATTTTTTTTTAAAGTTGTCCAAACTTATCAATATTTTATAATATGAATTCACAAGTTATAATATATGATATTAGCCATTGTTATATATATGAAAAATGTGACTCATTTAGTGTTTAACCACTTATTTTTTATTAATATTGTGATAACAAGGATATATATGACTTTACGAGAATGATATAGATTGAACTTTGGTTATCTAGGAATTTACTAAGTCGCTAGAGTAGTTTCTCGTCACGAACCAACAAATGCTAGCAATTGGAATGATAAAAAAGACTAGCCAAATGGATATTTGCCGGATTATTTGTAATTTGGGACTAAATGGGGATCAGTGAAATATTTTTACGAGTTAAGACCTGTACACGTGAAATAGACTGGGATGGGACATAAGTACCATTTTCAAGGGACCCGTTAAATCCACGCGAATATAAAATTACTGATTCATCCTTATATATATATATTTGTTAAATTTGGTAATCCTAATTCCTGTCTCCAATTTAAATTCTGTTTTTTTCTTTTTAGACTCATCTTTAGCCTTGATTTTGTATCTACTGTTTCTCTAAATCACTTTCTCTGTCTCTTAAGTTCGTTATTATGTCGTTCAGTCTCGCTCTAAAATATTATATTATGTTATTATGTTGTGTAGGATTACAAGTGTTCATAACACGCAGCGGAAGTAATAAAGTAATCCTATTGATCTATTTTGTGCTTAAAACTTTATTGAAATAAGATGGGTTAGATGCCAATACCTGAGTACCCTAGTGAATGAAAACTTTCTCCTTCGATAGTACGAAGGTACTATGTGTATCCACACCGAGACTGATCCTTGTTGTCAACTCCTTGACCAATGGATTTAACTGAGAAATTTCTTGCAACTCCTTGCACCAGCAATTCTTCACTAAGAATTGGAATATTTTTGTGTATGTGGAGGTAAAAGAAAAACTTGTGTGTTCTTTCTTTTATCATATACACATATATATAGTATGAGATTGGTGTCTGATTTGTGAATCAGATTACAATTTAATTTGAAACAGAATCAGTTGGATCTTATCCATATTTAAAACTCATCATAGAATAAATAATTAATTATTTAATATTCTCAATTATCATATTATTATATTCATGGTGCTAGCAAAGAATATAATAATATTCCATTTGAATTAATATAATTATTTATTTGATCTAATCAAAATAATAATTAAATGATTATTTACCAAGGATTAGAACACTCGTTAGTGTGTGACCCCATAGGTTCAATACTAAGCGGGTAGTAAATTAGTCATACTAAATTTACTAATCAAGGTTGGCGTCTAGCAACGCTCCTTGACGACCTGATAGTATGAAGTAATAATATTTTTACTAAGAACCCAAGATGAACAAAAAATACAACTCCTTCCATCTTTTCAGCTCTTGGCTAACTTTTAGAGTACGGTTTAATTGTCAAACTCTAACTTGTTACCATTATTATAATGAATTATGAATGACTTAAGAAACTCATTTCTTAATTCATTCAAACCCCTTGGCCAAGGCATTGTTTATTTCATTCATTATAATCGTAGAGCTCAAACTCATTACCATAGTTGATGGATTCCATTTTGACTAATCATTAATTCTACAAGTATTTAAATCATACCCAATGTCCATTCAACTAACACTGTAGGGTGTTAGGTGTCCGAAATCAAAGTATAACAAATACATTGTCAATTACTATGATAGTCGCAGGTCAAAGAAAAATTCTAATATTATGTTCATCATAAGAATATCCTATTGACAAATATACGGTAACTATAACCATTAGGAATTCTTAGAGTGAGTCAGTTCAATGGTTATATCTCTATATATACCATTTATATATATAATTTAATAAATGAGATCTATTAATCTTCTTCCAATGAAGACTATTATATATATATTAATCTATCCGAATCACTAATGTCCCATTTTTAGTGATTCTACGATTAAGAACAATTTAAATTAAAAGTACTCAAAAAACGTATATCTCATTATTACGATCCCTATCGTAATTATTCGTTTCTAATTTTAATTAAGGACACTATCATAAATTATAAAAGTTTATTCTTATAAAAAGAAATAATAATAACAATAATAATTCACAATAGTATTTTATTGGACACACACTTATCTCCAACATGTTGGAAGATGTTTTTATATTTTTTTAAATATTATTTTTTATAATGAATATATTATGAGTTGTGTTGAATTATATTGAATTGATTATTTTATGATTATTATATTATAATTTTTTTTGTTATTTTTTTCAAAAATTTTCAAAGAATATCCATAAATATTCGTGGGTATCTGCATTCGCTAAGGGGATAATTAAATAGAGGGATATATATATGTATATATATATTTCTTAAATTTGGTAATCCTAATTCCTGTCTCCAATTTAAAATCTTTTTTTTTTCTTTCTAAACTCATCTTTAGCATTGATTTTGTATCTACTCTTCCTCTAATTCATTTTCTCTGCCTCTTAAGTTCGTCATTATGTTGCATAGTTTTGCTCTAAAATATTATATTATGTTATTATGTTAGAAGATGTTTTTATATTTTTTTAAATGTTATTTTTTATAATGAATATATTATGAGTTATATTGAATTATATTGAATTGATTATTTTATGATTATTATATTATAGTCTTTTTTTTGTTAATTTTTTTCTAAATTTTTCAAAGAATATCCATAAATAATCGTAGGTATTTGCATTCGCTAATGGGATAATTAAATAGGGGGATTTGTGACGAAAATGGAGAGCGGACAGGGATTTTTTTTTTGAACGGGAGCGAAGAACGGGAAAAGGGGTCTGCCCGTGCCCACACAAGTATCTATTACTATATCTAACTAACAACGAAAATTCAATTTGAGCCAATTTGAGATAGGACATGTGAACTTTATCTGCATTGGGTTTTAAGACAATGAACTTAATTCGGATTTAGGATCCTAACAATAGACCTAGGTTGATCTTACTCACTTGAGTTAATATTTTAAGTCATTACTGTAATAAATACTATACTATTAAATATGATTATATATAGTATATATAAAAGTTAGGTATATTTCCAATAGATTTTATAATCAAACTAAAAAATTCTAATTATATTTTTTTCTTTTTAATTTTAAATATTATTTACAATCTTAATAAAAAAGTGAATAATAATAATCACTCATATAATTAAAATTGTTCATCCTAATATATACATGACACTACATATATCAAATATTATTATATGTGATAAATTATTTTTTTATTTTTCTAAAGATAATTTATATGTAAATTAACTAATCTTTATAATATACGATCTATTGTATAATTTTTCTCCTCTTAATATGGATAAATTGATGAATTTAATATATAAAATATAATTTATATTATTTAACATACAAAATAAGTAACTTAAGCCATTATCTAAAACAATAAATATAATAGTATAAATACCTACATATTTATTAGTATTAAAAAAATATACAAATAATACAAAGATTATTTTTTTGGTAGAAAAATAATAATAAAGGTTATTAATTAAGTTAATTACATAATTAAAAATTATGAATACTTTTTTAAATAATTATAAAAAATAAGATCACTATTTTTACATACTACAAATTATACATTAGCTCTGTTAAAAATATTTAATTAAATTATAATCGATTATTAAGTTATAATTAATTTCTAACTCAATTTTTGGTAATTAAAATTTAAATAATTAAAATTATTAAATATTGAATATTTTGCAACTAACTAATTTTGTTTTTGTTATTAAAATTTTAAACAAGGTGAGTTGTTAATCAATTCTGAATTCAAATTTAAATTTAAATTTGTGTAAGAAAATATTTTGAATTTTTTTTACTAACCAGAATTAATTTTAAAATAAAAAATTATTTTATACATCATATTATAAGATAGTGTAGTCATTCGTTTTTTTTTTAATGGCAATTATTGTCAAATAAAATGATGTAAAAATAGAAAAAATATATTTACCATTCTAGGAATAATAATTTTTTTTGTAATAGAATAAATTATATATTGAATAACAAAATTTATTATAGTTTCTTTTTACACAAACTTATATACTCAACGACGGTATTTTGGTAATATTACCAAGAAATATTAATTAATCTAATATTTTTTGTAACGACATAAGTTTATAAGTTTAGAAACTTGAAAATCATGTCATAAAATATAAAATTTTAACTGGTAACAATGTTGATCATATTGTTTGACTTCCTGAATGAATATGAATACCAATAAATAAAATTGTCACGGTTAAATTTCAACAAAGGCAAATCTCCATAAATATTGCTGTCATCAATGAGAATTGTTCTACTTTCAAGACAAATACTATTTTCTTTCACTGTATTTTCTAACTCGTCAGGTCGAGAACTAATCCTCCACGGATTGAAGCTCCATTTATTAAGGGTCTGCCGCTAGCCAATAAGTTGTTACATACACAAGGCGGGATTCGAAACTCTAATACTTACTTAAGTAGACGAGTGAGATGACCACTCAACCAATCCAAATCAATTAAGATAAATATTAATTATTTTTAATATTTTTAACATTAAAAATAATTAAACTTTGATTTTAATTTTAATTTTATAAAATATTTATAGTAATAATTATTATATATATATTTTGTTTAATATTTTTTAATAAAAAATTATATATTTTTATTAATTATTCCGTACAATGTACGGAAACATATACTAGTTATACATAAAGGAAAAAAAGAAGAGTTGAAATAACAAGCTAAGAGCGATAAAAATGATGGTTCTTATAATTTTGTGTGGTCATCTACATATAGTAGACCAGAAGACCATGATTATCTAACAAAATTAATTTGTATTTATTGTATTCAATTTGAATAAGTAAAAAATCATCTTATTTTAGTTTAGTCTTTAATTCAGATGATTTGAATTTGACTCAATACCAAGATTCAGTTTTGCCGGTTTTTTTAAGCGATGGTTTTTGCTGTTACCTGAATCGGTGCAGTCAAAGGCTCCTGGTTCGACTGGTCCGATCGGTTTTTTGAATCTTGGTATTGAGCCAAATTTAAATTATGTAAATTAAGAACTAAATTTAAATAAGATAATTTTTTTACTTATTCAAATTGAATGTAATAAATACAAATTAATTTTGTTAGATAATAATGGTCTTCTGGGCTTTATATATATATATATATATATATGACCAAACAAAATTATAAGTATCATATTTATCGCTCTTGTTATTTCAGCTCTTTTTTTTTGTTTTTTTCTTTATGTTGAATTTTTTTATGTATAAATATACTCAAAATGAGAAGGCATGTATGAGTATTTCATTGATTTTTTGTTTGACGAACTGTAGTCCAAAAAATGTTCAAATTTAGACATTCTATTACTGCTGATAAAAGTTGGACTTGTAGTAATTTAGTGTGGACAGTGTACTTTTTATATTATTGGATAGAATAATATTTCTTAAAATGAATATACCCTTTGTAATGAATTTTCTTTGTCAACATTTTATTTTTTACCTAACAAACATCCATATTGAATATTATTTTCATCAGAAGGCATACATAATTGATTAATAATTATGTGTAAAAATACTCTTGTGATGAGTAAGTATTATATAGTTAACTTGCTAACACTACTAGAAAACTAGTTATTACAGACCAATATTTCCAACCGATTTTATCCCACGAAAATACAGATAGAATTTACGAAGAATTTTTTGTCAAAAACAAAAAAAAAATAAATTAGCATAAATTACAGACAAAGAAAAGAATTCGTCAATAATTCTATAAAAAAAATTAATTTTTTTGTAAAAACTAATTACTAACAAAAAAATTTATCTGTAATTAAATGAACAAAAATACTACATTTTATTAAATTATTACAAGTAAAAAATCTATTTTTAATTTAAAACATTCCATCGAAAATGTTGAATTAAACCTAACCTACTCCCTCTCTCTCTCTCTCTCCGTGGCAGCCCCCATTCAAACTGTTTCGAGCTCCATTCACAAATGAAACACGAGCTTCTTCCTCCGTCGCACGAGCTACTTCTTCTCTCCGTGGCTGCTACTTCTGCTTCTTCCGCCGTTGGCGCCGTCGCCGCCGCAACTTGCGTCACACAATCTCTCTCTGTCATCCCTGGCGTTGCACGAGATCCCTCTACCGCCGCTCTCGTCGCGTCTACTCCCATTGTTGCAGAGCTCTCTCTGCCGGCGCTCTCATCGCATCTGCTCCCTCTGGCGCCTCTTCCATCTAATCTCAACTCGCTCTCTCAGTTCTTCTCGTAACCATCTCAAATTTCAGGTTTATATATCCTGATTTTGTGATTCTGTTCTTCGTGATAAACCTTAGGGCTCAATTTTTCTGTGCCAGTTTTAGGATTATCATACTCTGTTTTTGTGCTTCGTTTGAATCTGCGGGTTTACTCTGATTTTGATGAATTTTTTCTGCAATCGAAGCTTTTTGACCTAAAATTCATGGTAGGCCATTGCTTTCGACCGAAGGCTCTTTCACTTATTATCATTTGCTTGGACGAACGTTGAATCTGTTCTGTTCTGCTCTGTTCAAGTAATTTGTAATTCAATTAAATATTGTTTTGTTAGGCACTAAAAACCAGCAACTATGGTTCTGAATCTATGCTTCAAAATTGTGGAATTTCTATAAGCACTGGCTTTACTCAAGTGGATGGTCGTGTTCTGCCTTCGCCAAGGGTATTTAATATTTCTTTTTGTCATTGTGCTCTTGAAACTTGTTTATTGTGTGTTGCCTTGTTGTTCTATTTGAACTTGGTGACCTGAGGTTTCTTAGTTATGACTTGGAAGGTCACTTGTTCGAGAAATAATTTTTTTCATTTAGCAAATGCTCTAGTAACTTGTTTTTTCTTGACTCCCACATGAAACTAAATGAAAGTCCTTTTTAAAAATCCTTTGTTTGGAATATGGATTTACATGGAAAAATTATCTTTTTGCTACTGTCATATCTAAATGCTAGCTACCTCTGATGAATTATAAATTATTTTAAAGTTCCCTTTGCTGTTTGTGGCGTGTTGGTATTATTTTTTGTTTCTTTTTTTTTTCTACCTACCTAAGCAAATGATGTTAAGTTCTTGCTGGTAGTTATTCTTGTTTGAGGTTACTTGCTTGTTAGATTTACAGAGACAAATTCTCACAGACAACTATCTATGTAAACTTCATGTACGTTTATGTTTGATTTTTATGTTACAGAAGAGGCAATTCGAAGATCTACTGCATAAGAGCAGGATGATATTCAAGCTTTGAGGTTTGTTACCTTATTTATATATATAAAGGATTCTGTTATACTTGCTGTATTTGTTACCTTATTTCTGGTTTTGGAACCTTTTAAGTTATAACTCCATATTTATGATTTTGTCCTGTGAAGTGTTAGCTCGTAGAGAAGTAGTAATTAGCGTATGTATCACATTCACAACTGTGGTGCTAACATTGCACTCTATCTGTTTGTATAAATGTCTCACCCAATAACTGAAAATTTTTTGCAGCAAAACCGTGTTATTTTTATTCTTGTAACAATTACAGCTTTTGATACATGGAAACCAATTCATTTGAGGAACCTTATTCCACCGACGATGAGATCTACTTGCAAAATGCAAGTGATGAAGATGATAATGACAATACCTTTTCTTCCAGTTCCACCACCAAGTTACAGTTCAGGTCTTTTCTTTCTTGATATGTAGTATATACTTGTGAGAGTACTCAAGTGAATTCTTTGAGTAAAAAAAGCATTTGATCTTAATGGTAAAAAGTTGAGTCCTCATAGAATTACCGGAAGCCAGATGCAGATAATTAATACCAGAAAGGAAAAAATTGATATTATCAATGAGGGCAAGAAGTATGGGAATCTGCAATAGGAACAGAAACAATGTGAAAAAAGAAGTTAAAAGAAAATGGATTTCTAAATCAAATTATATAAAAGTAATTAAAGAGTAGTGAGGAAAAATTCACTTACTTATCCCAAATTGAGTTTTTTGGAAATACATTGGGGTATTTTACTACTGGCTGCAATACAAATTAAATTTTTTAGATATATATACATAACATATAGAATAAGTAAAAAAAATTTAGACCTACAAAATATGACATTTATTCTCTCTCTCTCTCCACATTTACTCACACATATATGATACCTAAAATTATATAATACCTAAAATTATGATAATAATACCAATATTTTAGGAGAAAAAAAAACCTTAAACAAGCTCTACCCCATTAATATGTGAAGAAAATAGAATAACATTTACCTTCAAATTTAGTGGAATTTTATTCTTTGAAAACTTTTTGTTTCTTTAATTTGAAATTAAATGTGGTTAATTAATTTTTAAGATTAAAATAAATTTCCCTTTACTTACATTTGGTCATTTAGATCAAATGTTAATAACTCATGTCTGTAAAAAACAAGTTATGGTCATGTGAAAATTAAAGAAATCTAAGGCAACCACAAATGTCACAAGTAATTCTTTTATTCTTATTTAGGAAAAATTTTTATTTATTTATTTATTTCTTATTTTCTCTTCCAGATACAAAAAAGAAATATATGAACTTGTAAAGAAGCGGTCAGAGGAGGCTGACAATGTCAATGAGGTAATCAATAACTTTTCCATGTGTGTCATCTCCAGGTCTATTTATTCATTCACTGTTGATTATTGTTTTATTGTTCATTGCCAATGGTCTTGCTGTTGCTGGGCAAGTTAATACCTCTCTGTTTACATAATGCACTATTTTTTACTTTATCCTACTTTCAATCTATTTTTGTTCATACCTCTCTGTTTACATAATGCCAAATCTATGTTTGCTGGGCAGCTCGAGTATTACAGGTTCTTTACATTACTATTTAAAAAGAAAAAGATCCTAATCTTTGCTCAATTCAATTAGCTGTAAGACTAACAAACAATTATATTGCAGATGGTTTGGTTCTGGGATTGGCTCTTGCATTCATTCTTGGTGTAGGACTTCCTTTTGGAGCTAAACTATTTACAAGAGATGTTGATGTCCTCCACCTCATAAAAATTGGAATACTTGTAAGTCTATTTCGTGTACATTGGTATCTAATCTTTTCAGCACCCTAAATTTGTGAGACTTATATTTATGTTTGATTGTTTCTATCAGTTTGTTGCAGCCACCCAACCCATCAATGCTTTGGCATTTGTATTTTTGCAGACTATAATCTATCTCCTTACGTGAGGTATTTCGTTATGCCCTCTTTGTGTTTGATTAAAATACAACATTCTTTTTCCATTTTGTTCTTACATTCATCTGCTTCATTTTGCAGATGGTTATTACAACCCTGGGTGATCTGCATGGGCTCT
This sequence comes from Arachis ipaensis, assembly GCF_059453495.1. NCBI lineage: Eukaryota > Viridiplantae > Streptophyta > Magnoliopsida > Fabales > Fabaceae > Arachis > Arachis ipaensis. Next base: position 119,132,830 of record NC_142443.1, on the reverse strand, counting down.
ATCCGGGGATCATATTGCAAAATAAGGTTTTGAGGATTAAGGATAAGTCTACTGATCAGGTTCAAACATCCCTTTGAGAAAATTTTGTACAAGTTGTATGTATTGCTAAATAATAAGTAGTGCCAACCCCACTTTGTCTGGAAGAAATTGAAGAGAGAGATAAATGCCTAACTCATACCTTAATCACGTTGGTGTTTGTTAATTAGTTAATTATTAGACATATATGGAAAATTCTAAGTAAAAAGACCTCAGCAAGAAAAACCATTTTGAAACATCGTCTGAATATAAAGAAGAAAAACTATTCCTTCTTCCATGTATCATAATGTTAGATAAGAGGACTGCTCTAACTTACAGTGATCCTAAAAACGAAAATGGTTGTTCATAATATTTAACTTTGAGATGTTTCCACTAGCATACACGGGAACAAGTAGAAAGTTCTGAGGTGTTTCGAATATTTTATTCCATTTCAAAATTATATTCCTTGATATGGTTAATGGTTATGGTTATGTATCTTATGTAGTATTGATTTGACTAATTATTTTCCTAAGTATATTTATATGGAGGATTTCAGGTATATAACACTTAGATGGGTTTACCTGGTCACTGTTGGGCATCATAATTGTCCTATTTTTGTGCTGAATTATTTGGTCAGAGTGTCATTGCTAATTGGCTGAGATGTCATGGTGTTTCTTTCTGATTGTGCAGTTTGGATGAGATGGCATCTTCACAAAATGTCGAGTTGGAGGCAGCCAACTTTCTGCATAAACTTATTCAGGATTCTAAAGATGAGCCAGCTAAGCTGGCTACTAAACTCCATGTTGTATGTCTATTTCTATTCCTTGAATGAAATTTATGTTTGTTCTTTACTCTATTTGTATAAGACTCGGCATTCTTGCAATTAATTTGATGAGTGTTTCAGATATTACAACATATGAAATCCAGCGGGAAGGAACATTCAATGCCATATCAAATGATATCAAGGTAAAATACCTGCCACTCAAACGTAGCACTCAAAACATGTGCAAATATAGATTTTTTTCTTTAGCTTTGTTTTTCAAAACTAGGCCATGGTACCTCTTTACAGTTGCTGTAGTTAGATAGGAATCATGGGATAGTAAAACTTAAAAAATCTAAGTTCATTTACCACTTTGATTTGTATATTAATTAGTAAAACTGTTATATTATTATATTTTTCACTCAGGGCTAAATTTATATCTGCAGAAGAAAGAATTGGTGTCACTTTTGATGATTTTCCTGGCCAGGAATATATAAAGAGGGAATTGTGAGAGATTGTACAAATTTTAAAGAATGATGAGGAGTTTCAAGACAAAGGAATTTATTGTCCAAAAGGTGTGCTTCTCGATGGACCTCCATGAACTGGTAAAACTCTACTGGCTAAAGCCATCGCTGGGGAAGCAGGGTTGCCTTTTTTTGCGGCAAATGGCACAGATTTTGTAGAGGTGATGCCTGTTCTCCAAAGATATTCACCTGCATTGAATAGAAAGTAGCAAGTAGAACTTTGGAATATAATTTCTATTCAACTTTCAAATTTAAAAATAATTTAATTCTTTAGGAGAATGAGGATGTAGATAAAATTTAAATTAAGCACTCATTTGGTTTTCCTAAGATACAGGCATATCAGTTTTGATCTAAATGTGCGTGCAGGTCTGACATTGATTAGAGTGTGCTGGTTGTGATCGTACCTAGATCATATGCTCTACTTTGTAAATGAATGAAACTTATACCCATGAAGTGTGGAATATTGAATGCATAAAAATTGTCTTCATCTTTAAAGTTAAAAATATTTAATTTGTTCTTCTCCCAGATGTTTGCAGGGGTTGCTGCATCACGTGTTAAGGATCTTTTTCTTCTGCCTTCGCCCGTATTTATTTATAAGAGGTGGATTTCCATCCCCTTAGGAACTTGATAGATCTTCATTTTTATTCCCATGACTGATAATCTGTACAAATATCCATTTTAATAGGGGTATGCTTTTAATTGGCTTACAGGTTACAATGATGTTATTTGATATTCTAAACTTAAATTTCAGGTGCTTGTGATAGGTGCTACAAATAGATTAGACATTCCTGCTTTATTGAGGAAGGGTCGCTTTGACAAGATCATTCGAGTTGGTTTGCCATCAAAGGATGGAAGATTTGCCATTTTGAAGGTGATTTGCTCCTCCGACAATTTATGCATAATGAAACTTGCTTCGAGAAGTATTTCATTGTCTGTATCCATCTTTTTTCGTGTGTAAACTAGGTGCATGCTAGGAATAAATTCTTTAATTACTGACGAAAAATCCATCGGAAAATCTGTCTCTAATTACCGACGGAAAATCTATCGGAAAATCTGTCTCTAGTTACAGACGGAAAATCCGTCGGAAAGTGACGCTAGGGGAAATGGAGGGAAAAATTTACGGAGGAAAAATCTGTCGGTAACTGATAAAAATCTGTCGGTAATTTACCAACGGAAAAAAATCCGTTGGTAAATAATTTCCGACGAGGCTTTTACAAAGGGACAAAATCCGTCAGTAATTAAAAATCTGTCTGTAATATAGACAAAATCTGTCTGTATTAAGCAATTTTCTAGTTATTTAAAGTTAATTCTTTTATGATTATGCCAATGTATAGCACTATAAAAAAAGGGATTAAGTATGATTTTGGTCCGTAAGATAGGGGCTAAAAATTTTTTTCATCCCCAACCTTGTTTTGCTTACAAAAATTGTCCCTAAGGTTTAACTTAGTTTTAAAATCGTCATTCGAACCAAAATACCCTTCTCCTTCTTCCCCAAAATCAACCAGAAGCAGAAGCAAAAACAAAAATAGAAGCAACAACAATAAAACAATGTAATAAACATTAAAAAATGGATAATAGATCAACAAATCTGGATAATGAAATAATGAAACAATGTAATTAACCAGAAGTAGAAGCAGAAGAACAACAACAACAATGAAATAATGTAATAAACCAGAAGCAGAAGTAGAAGCAACCAGAAGCAACAATATAAAAGAATCATAATAAGAAATTAACAACATAATAAAAGTAGAAGCAGAAGCAGAATGGAATTAGAATCAACAACATAATAAACAGAAATAGAAGAATAACAACAGCGGCGAGGAGGATGAGCAGCAATGACCGGCGATCGGCGAGGAGCAGCAACGACCGGCGACCGAGCGAGGAGGAGAAGTAGAAATGGCGAGTGGCGCGCGACATCCACCTTCGTAGATCTGCTGGCATCGACGTTGAGGAGTAGCGGCGAGGACCGAACGACGAGGAGCAGCGGCAAGGAGCGAACGACGAGGAGCAGCGGCAGCAGATTCCCTTCCCCTCTCCTTCCCCACCTTCCCTTCCCTCTCTTCTTCCCTGAAACCCCCCAGCGTGATTCCCTTCCCAAGCACTTTAACTCGTTTTCTTTGTTTTTTTTTATTTTTTTTAATTAGGGGTACTTTGGTAATAAAAATTAAAATTTTAGTAAAAAGGACGATTTTAAAACTAAGTTAAACCTTACGGACGATTTTGTAAGTAAAAAAAGATGGGGACGGAAAAAATTTTCAGTTCTTATTTTAGGGACAAAAATTATACTTAACCCTAAAATAAACTAATTAGATTTCATTTGTTTTAGGCCTAATCATAGTTAGAGTTGAGGAAGGTAAAAAAAATACTAATAATATAAATACTGTTTATTTTTAATACTCAATAATAAAAAATATAAAAATTAAAACTAATATTATTCCATACAAAATAATAAAACATATTATACTCAAAATATATTCAATTAGTATTTGTTTTCATAATTTATCGATTACGTTATGAAAAATATAGTTATTAAAAAAATTAAAATGAACTTACACACTATTATAATATGTCTTTTTTTTTTCAAAAAGTCCAAAAAAATATTTGTAGATACTGAAAAAATTTGCGTTTTCTAAAGAGAAAATAAAACAGGGGACGGGCATTTCTTTTAACGGGAGTGAGGAATGGGAAAGGAGCCCGCCATGCTCTTTCTGAGTATCCATTACCATACTTAATTAGCAACAGAGATCTAATCTAAGCCAATTTGAAAGGGGATACGCGGATTTCATCTACATTGGGATTTAAGGTAATGAACCTAAGTCGAATTTGGGACCCTAACAATGCGTTTAGATTAATCTTGCTTTCTTTTGAGTCAATGTTATAACAATATTATACTATTAAATATTATATATACAAAAGTTTGATATATTTACAAGATAATTTTTTATTGAAATTAAGAAAATTTGTTAAGTATTTTTTCTTTTAGTTTTTAAATATTATTTACTAATATAACGAAAAAGTAAAAATAATCATAATCACTCACATAATTAAAATAGATAATTCTAAATATACATGACACTATATGTATAAAAAATTATTATATATGATAAATATTTTTTTATTTTTTGTACTGACTATTTATATGATTTATTGCATATTTTTTTCTTAATATTTAATAAATTTACGATACAAGATATTATTTATTTTATTTAATATACAAAATAAGTAATTTAAGTCATCATCTAGGATAATAAGTATAATAGTACAAATATTTACTTACTTATTAGTATTGAAAAAAATATATAAATAGTATAAATTAATATTTTTAGTAGAAAAATAGTAATAAGTTAATTATATAATTTTAAAAAATGTAAATAATTTTTTAAATAATAATAAAAAATAATATTACTATTTTCACATATTACAAAGTTTATAAAAAATTTTTTAACAATAAATTATACATTAGCCCTATCAAAAAATAAATAATTAATACATTAGATATTTTTATTTACATACTAATATATATTATTGATTATTAAGTTATAATTAATTTCTAACCTAATTTTTGGTAATTAAAATTTAAATAATCGAAATTATTAAATTTTATATATTTTGCACCTAATTTATTTTATTGTTATTGAAATTAAAAACATGATGAGTTGTTAATTAATTCTAAATTCAAATTTGGGTAAGAAAAAAAATAATTTTAAATTTATCTCACTAATCATAATTAATTTTAAGATAAGAAATTACTGTATATATCATATTGTAGAATAGTGTGGTCATTTGTTATTCTTTAATGGCAAATATTGTCGAATAAAATGTAAGAATTAAAAGAAAATGTATTTACCAATTTAGAAAATACTAATTTATTTTTCAATCAAATGAATTATTTTATTGAATAACAAAAGTTGTTATTGATTTTTTTTCACATTAACTAATACTCAACAGTGATGTCCTGTTAATATTACAAAAAAATATTAATTAATATAATAGCTTTTGTAACGATACAAGTCTATAAGTTTGAAAACTTAAAAATCATGTTATAAAATATGATTATTTTGACTTCAAAAATGAATACGATACCAATAAATAAAATTGTCTTAAGTAAATTTTAACAAAGATAAATCTTCATAAGTATTGCTAGCAATGAGAAATTGTTTTGCTTAAAGACAAATACTATTTTTTTTAATAGATTTTCTAATTCTGCAGGTCGATGACTAATCCACCATGTATTGATGTTTTATTCATTAAGGATTTACCACTGACAAATGAATTGTTACACACAAGATGGAATTTGAATCACAAATACTTACTTAAGTAGACAAATGAGATAATGGCTCTCAACTAACTCAAATTGATTAAAAATACTAATTATTTTTAATATTTTAAATTATAAAATATTTATAGTAATAATTATTATATATTTTTTGTTTAAATTTTTAAGAAAAATTTTTATATAATTTTATGTGTTATCCTGTTCTTTTCCACAAAAATATACACTAGTTAATTAATTAATTGTGATAATAAATAAGTTCAAAAGAAAAGAAAAAAAAAGACCTTCCGATAATTAAATAAATGCATAAGTCAATTAGTCATTGACTTACAAAAGAAAAAAAAAACAAAAAAAAGAAGGATTAGAAAGGATTAAAAAATTATAAATGTAATTATTAAATTTCTAAACACAGTGCACTAAGCCTAAAACACCGCCCCCTGACAACCTATATAAGAATGCGAAACTCTTCTCAACTTCACTCCTCAATTGCACTTCCTACGTTGGTTGTGATTTCTCAATAAGCGGTTATTGTTCCTCTTAAATTTGGTTTTCTGTGGTACTATTGTTCTTTATTTTCTCTTCTTTCCCAATTGCTGGGTTCTTTCTTTCTCTGCTATAACTTTGAATAATGGGAACGGAGTAATGGGATCAAGGCTCTACTGTGGGTGAATTTCAGAGGCTCGGTGCAATAAATTTCTACGGTAAATGCGAGGGGAATTGTTGGTGCTTTTGCAAAATCTGATTGATTAGGGTTTTAAAGAATGTATGAATCAACGATGGTGAGTGAAAAAACTTTATTATCTGCACGTTTCAGTAATGGGGATGATTTCCCCCTTTTTGTTGTTGGTTCTCTTTATAAAGATGCCCCCCTCCTTTCTCTTTCCCCTCCCCCGAAAATCTTTTGCATTTTGGTGCTTAACGTCGGAATCCATTGTAAAGATGGCTTTTTTTGTGAAAGAAAAGAAAAAGGGTTTGCTTTTTTATTATGTTGTTACTTCTTGGTTATCGTGGAAATGAATTGGTTTTGGACAAGTTGGTTTTTCTGTGATTGAATTACAGACAATTGAGTTTTGCCATTTGATAGTTCTGGGATGCACTATTTTCTCTCTTCTGGACTTTGAATTTATTTCAATTCTACCTTGCATAATGTATGTTTGAGCCTTTTGGAAAAAGAATTTGTCGCAGAATGATATATGATTGACTTTTACAGCATGACAAACTTAGTAGCAGAATTTTTTTCAATTCTTTTGCGATGATTTTTTTTTAATGTGTGGATCATATAACATGTTGTCCCTTGAAAAGTTGTGTAATGATTTGTTGATGATAAAATTGTGTGATAATGTCCATGATGCTTATGATCCTAGAAAACTGAAATGTGTTGAAGGGTAATATAGTTGGCTTTTTCTGTCCAATTATATTGAAAGGTAACCATATATGTGGCCCTATGAATTGTGATGAAGGATTTTAGTCCTTATGACCCGATAAAATCATTTTGATGAAGGATTTTAGTCCCTTTGATGTGATAGAATTGGATAAGATGATATGCGTGGCCCTACGAAATTGAATTGTGGCAAAGTATCTTAGTCCCTATGACTCGAGAAAATCGGATACAATAATTTGTGGTCCTATGAAATTGAATTATGATGAAGGATCATAGTCCCTATGACCCGAAAAACTCAGATATAATGATGTGTGGCCCTATGAAATTGAATTGTGGCAAAGTATCTTAGTCCCTATGACTCAAGAAAATCGGATACAATAATTTGTGGTCCTATGAAATTGAATTGTGATGAAGGATCATAGTCCCTATGACCCAAAAAACTCGGATATAATGATGCGTGGCCCTATGAAATTGAATTGTGGCAAAGGATCTTAGTGGCTATGATCCGACCTGAAAATATCGGATACAATGATGTGTGGCCCTATGAAGTTGAATTGTGGTAAAGGATCTTAGTCCCTATGACATGACTATATTGGATATGATGATATGATTGACCCTTATGTTGCAAAATGATGTTATTTGGCTTTTTTTGACCCATGAATATTGAAGTTTGATAGTAAACCCTATGACCTTAAAATTTGGCGAAGGGTTTCTGGCTCCAAATGTGGTGAAGGATCTCTTGTGTCCAAAATACTATTTTTTTTCTCTCTGATGTTTCTTGTTCATGCTTTGAAATTTATCAGAAAGAGTGAACAGTAAAATCTGATTTTTCTTACCGTAAGTAGCTTTGCTCAAGCTGCTCAAGCATTGAAAGATGAGATAATTATTTTGTCGAAAATATTAGACAAACAGAAAATAATTGAGTGACTGAATTCATTGTCAATTTGTGTTTTACAAAATTGTGTGCAAATCGTTGCTCTTATGGAATATATTCATGTCCAAAAAAGAGAAGGTTTGCTTTCGATTATTGGTGTTATTTTTTTATTATCTTAGGGATGAGTTAGTTTTGGAAAGGTTGGTTTTTCTTCATTTTCCCAACTATTTTTCTGTTATTAAGGATAGTTGAGTTTTGCCATTTGATAGTTCTAGGGATGGACTGTTTTCTCTGTTATTTTTATGATTTGGATGCGACTCTGGACTTTGAATTTATTTTAATTCTACCTTGCACAATGTATGTTTGAGCGTTTGTGAAATGCATTTGTTGCAGAATGATATAGGACTAACTTTTACATCATGACAAACTTAGTTGCAGAGTTGTTTCAATTCTTTTGCGACGATTTTTATTATTATATGGATTAAATAAGATGTACCTCGAAAAAGTTGTGTACTGATTTGTTGATGGTAAAATTGTGTGATAATGTTTATGATGCTTATGATCCTAGAAAAATAAATGTGTGGAAGGGTAATTTGGTTGGCTTTTTCTGTCCAATCACATTGAAAAGTAATGACATATGTGACCCTATGATGAAGGATCTTAGTCCTTATGACCGGATAAAATTGGAATGATGATATATGTGGCCCTGCGAGATTGGATTGTGACGAAGGATCATAGTTCATACATGATTATATATGTGGCCTTATGGAGTTGAATTGTGACGAAGGATCTTAGTCCCCATGACCTGATAAAATCCGATACAATGATGTGTGGCCCTACGAAATGAAATTGTGATCAAGGGTCCCTATGACCCAAAAAAAAATCAGATATGATGAAGTTTGACGGTATATGTTATTTGGCTTGTTTGACCTATGAACATTGAAGTTTGATGGTTTAATTGACCTTATGACGTTGAAATATGGTGAAGGATCGTTTGGCCCCAATGTGGTTGAAATGCGGTGAGGGATCTCTTGGCTCTAAAATAGAGTTTTCTTTCTCTGATGTGTTCTTGTTCATGTTTTGAAATTTATTAGAATATTGAACCGTGAAATCTGGCTTTTCTCACTACAAGTAACTTTGCATATATAAAGCTGCTCAAGAATTGAAAGATGTTATATATAAACAGAAAATAATTGAGTGATTGAATTCATTATCAATTTGTGATGGACTTTTACAGCTTGGCAACTTAGTTGCAGAGTCATTTCAATTCTTTTGTGATGTTTTTTCTGTTCACTTACTAGTACATCAAATTAAAATTTTGTCCGTTGAAAATAATTGTGCAATGATTTGTTTTGATGGTAAAATTGTGGGATCATGTTTGTTATTCTTGTGAGCCTAGAAAAATGAAATGTGTGGAAGAGTAATATGTTTGTCCTATATGACTGCAAAATAAAATTGTAGCGATGTATGATATATCTGGCTTTTTCTATCCAACAATATTGAGATGTAATAATATATGTGGCCTTGTGAAATTGAATTGTGATGAAGGATATTAGTCCCTATGAGTCTATAAAATTGGATATGCTTGACACTTACTTTGTGAAATGATGTCATGTGTTATTTTTTACTCTAGAATATTGAAGTTTGATGGTATAGTTGATGATATGAAGTTGAAATGGTGAAGGATCTCCTGGTTCCACAATAGAGTTTTCTTTCTCTATTAGCTCAATATGAAATTTATCAAATCTGGTTTTTCTCATGCTTGAAATTTATTCGCACTGGAATCTGGTTTTTCTCAGGCAATATAGGCTATTACTTGCTTCGAGAATTGAAAGATGTCATAGATATGAGTGATTGAATTTATTGTCAATTTGTGTTGCACAAAAAAAAAAGTATAGAACACATACTCTTTGAATTTGTCATTCTAATTCTCTATACTAATCTATTATAACATGTATGCTAATCTATGTGAATCAGTCTCATTTTGAGATTCTTAATCAATCTCAACTCAAGGGAGATGCGAGTTGGTGGAATACATGTTCACTGCAAGGAATTGTGAGACCTCCTATGGGATGATCATATCCACCTCCCATGAGATGATCATATCCGAACTCTTCCTCAACTTCACTCAACTCTTAGAGTGAAGCTTGGTTCAAATATGAAATGGGAATCACATAACGCTTTTGATTATCTACGACGTACATTGCAAGATAACCCTTTGGGACTTGTACGGATTTTGAAATTGCTTGCTTAGCTGAGAATGATGCCTTTCCCCATTTTTCTTGTGTATGTAGGGAATGGAAAGAGGAAGGGAAATTGAGAAATTAATTCTCACCTTTACGGCTTTACAAACACAATTGTTCTGAACGAGAAATTGAGAATTGAAACCCTAATTAGAAAGAGTGACTGGCTGGTAGCTAGCTAGTTTCTTTCCCACAGGTAGTGGCGATAGGTCTCATTTAGACTCAGGTCCTACACACCACTCAGCGTGATGCCGTGAATTTAGGGGTAAAAGGAAAATCTTGGAGCACTTGCCGTAATCCCAAAAGCAAAGCAAAAATGGAAGGGCAGTAATGGTGGAGGCTCAGGTTCTCCTTTAGGAACGCAACCATAGTGGTGTGCTTCATTAACGTAATCACTGCACTCTTCTTGCTCCATGGATTCCTCACTTCTTCCAACATCCGCAACAAACTCTCCTCACCTAATTCCAACCCAGGCTAGTTTCTCTTTCTTAAATTCGGTTGTCTTGTGGAATATTGTAGCGTTTTAAATTCGATTGGATCGTAGTTATTGCTTAATTTTGTGGAATATTGCATAGATTTAATTTCTTGACCCAATGGATATTGCATAATTTCCATATTCTTATGAATTTGACATTTTCTTTTAAATAGTTACGGATATTTTTTTCTTTTTCTTTTTTAATTTGAGTTTTTTTTTTCTGAATCCGGGCTCTCTACTTTTATCTTAATTCTTAAATGATTTGAGAATTTTATATTTGGTGTTTATAACTCGGTTGATTGACGAATGGTCCAATGGCAAATTTGGAATACGAACTTTATTGGAAAAGTGTTGCCGTTCTATTATTTGGTTGCTGTCCGCGATATGATGTGAGTTTTGATCAATAATTCATCTCAATTGATAATATTTGAACATTCAAAATAAGAACAAGATCTTACAGAGAAAAAATAGAGTTTTAATATGTAGTTTTCAGTACCGTGTATGATACGTTGTTCAAAGAGGGTTGCTCCATTTTCCTCTTATCAGCTATGAGGGTTGCATTGTAGGTCATCCTGGACAATAGCGTTGTACAAAAGGTGTGACTTCCAAAATTTGTAATTAGACTCTTATTATGGTGGTTGGAAATACAATTTACCACTTCATTCTATATGCAAGCCAGACCTCTCTCCTAACCTTTGCTTTATTTTCTTCTCACAATCCGGAAATGAATCTTTTTCAGCTAATCCAAGTCTTATGAATCAGTGTTACGTATTAAGTTTATTCCACATATTGTTGACTGCCTTGCGATGGCCAAAAAATTTAAAATTTATTTGCATCTTCTGCATCCATTGGATACACTTATCAGGAATAAAGTACGGAAAATTACTATAGCTAGGAATTAAAAATGGTACATGTCTTATCAATCCATTTAAAATTATAAGATGTGGTGCATGCTGTAATTTTATTTATTTATTTTTTTCTGGTGTGAGCATACTGCAATTTAATTTTATGGTTGTCCTGTTTTATACTTATACTTAGCAGACTTGTTATTAAACATAGTTGTTGTCATGAATCAAAATGTCTCAAAATCTTTAGCTATTTGATATGAATGGTGGAAATGCTCTCTCAAACAATCCCTTTAATTGTGGATGTAGAGTTCACATTCCACATTCTTGCAATGAAGTTGTATGAGCCCTGTGTAATAATTGGCAGAAGGATACTCTAACTGGAATAAAAATTGGCAGAAATACCAAGGGAGTTTTACTATTTCTCAAGCATGGAAAATTTTGGCATCTTATATTGTACGTTGACTCTAATTATGAAACGCTCATATAATTTTCACTTATAAATTGCAGCTTAATTGAGTTATATTAAGGAATCTGAGGAGATTCGTCTTGCTATGTTACCATTGGAGTTGATAAAGAGAGTGAGTTTCAAATTGGTTTTGTTTATTTATCGTGTTTCTTGCTAAATAGTATTTTCTGTTCATAACTTGTTTCCAGGATGTCCAAATTAGGAATGTTATTTGAAAATAATTATTTTCCTAACACATTTGAATATTTGATTTGATTTCTAGAACAAACATTATACTTCATTTTTTGTTAAATATTCATCCTTAGCGACAACATTGTCAACCTTAAAGGGGTCATTTTTCAAGTCATTCAAGAAGCACTTTCCTTATAGTTGTTTCTCAGGGTACTGGACTTTATTAAGCAACTTGCCATATCTGTATTTCTTCAGCCATATTTTTCAGGGTTTCGCTTCATTGCTGAGAGGATGTGAATTTGAAAGGAGGAATGTAATACTGTCCCATAGCATGACGCTATATTGTCATTCTACTGCCTCATGAAAAACTAAACCTGTATTTTTCTCCTGGACAAAGTCTGGTCACTGGAAGAGAAATTGTGGAGTTGTAGTTCTGCAGCTTGTCATGTGAAATCCTCATTGATGTTAATCAAATACTCAGATCTCCAATTTGTCCCTTTTTATCCGAATCTAGATTGAAAAGTCAAACTTTATCCATAATTACGTGTGGCCATGGGGTATTTCAAGATAAGTGTTATAATTAACTTTTTCAACATGGCTACAAGTTCACACACAAGAATCCCCATCCTCTTAAGCTTTTTCATTTTTGCATTTTGCAGTTTGGATTTTACCATTAAAAAATTGGCAGTACTAATGCTTTCATGTTTAAGTTATAACTTAAAATTTACCTTAAAAAATTGGCAAATAAGATTTATTAAACTTTTGAGTGGGCGAATATTTGTTACTCAATGCTGCAAAAGTGTCATTTGACTTCCTTTGAGGGGCTGATAACGGGTCAGAAATGTTTTATTCAATGACCGGAGGTTCGGTTATGCTGAATTTTACACGAATGATTTCTCTGTGACTGTGAATGTCTTCCTTCATAGGTGAGAGAGATTGAGCAGGATGTATACACTGAATTAGAAACAGCCCAGAAGAAAGACTCGAAGCAGACTGTTGCAGTTGATCTGTCTAAAAGGTTAAAAGATATCCGTTCCTTAAATGACGCCGCCAGCCTGAAAGGTATCTCTCTTTTCTCCTTGTAAATCTACTTTGATTTCTACTTTATTATATGTGCACATGTTCAAAGATCAAACTCCGAATATGTGATGCTCATCACTTCTCTGTTGTCAGAAAAATATAAATGGAGTTGAAGTGTATCCATGGAGTCTTTATTTCATTGTATTTGGATTGTCATTACCAACATGACATATGCATGAAGGTCTTTTATTGATTCAGTAAAGCTTATACGGTTAGGAATAATAAATTCCTTGTAGGCTTATACATATTTACTGTTAAACAAATGATCAGTTACTCAGTTTCTACAATTTAGTGCATTCTTTTTCTTTTGACATGGATTTGGCTAGACATGCATCTTCTGCCAGAAGTATTTTGAATCTTGTACTCAATAAATCCCAACAATTTTTTCTCATTTGCATAAAGTCCCATTTGGTAATAGTCTTAGGATACAAAACATGGAGATATTGAGACAGTAGAGATGAAAAAAATATGTCTCTATTGCTCCCATGTTTTCAGTGATCAGAGAATACATAGACACATCTTGGAACAAAAATATTTTTGTTTCTCCTTCTCAAGTTTTACAGTCTCCACCTGAGCTTCAGTGTGCTTGCTGTGCTGGCTCTGTTACAAAGACAGCCAATGGTGCCTTTGTTATCATTCCAAAATGCTGATTTCATTTATATGTCTTCACTCTAGCTGATTGCCTACTGAACCAACAAACTTGTACCTACAATTCAAGACATGCACCATTCTGATTGCTAGTTTTTATAGTTGTGCTCTCTATTTATTTTCAATATGATCAAACCAAAAGTAGACCTATCATTTCCTAAATTGTCATGATTTAGTCGTTACAAATCTATTATCATGTGTATGTCGGTGTTTTTTTTGTTCTTTTCGCTCGTTTCGCACGTGTGCGTATGTATTTTTTTTGTGTTTTGTTCGTTTCGGACGTGTGTTTTTCACTTGGTTCGCACGTGTGTGTATTTTTCTTTGTGCTTTTTCACTCTTTTTGTACGTGTTCGTGTTTTTCGCTCATTTTGCACGTGTGCGTGTTTTTCGCTCGTTTCTCACGTGTGTTTGGTTTTTTTATTTATTGCGTTTTTTCACTCATTTGGCGCATGTGTTATTTTGTGCTTTTCGCTTGTTTCGCACGTGTATTTTTTTAATCTTTTATTGTGTTTCTTCGCTCGTTTCGCACATGCGGGTATTTTTCCTTTGTTTTGTATGGGGGTGTGTTTTTTGCTCGTTTCGCACGTGTGTGTGTTTTTCGCTCGTTTTTCACATGTGTTTGTTTTTTTATTTATTTTTTTCGCACGTGTGTGTGTTTGTGTTTTTCGTTTGATTCGTACGTGTGTGTTTTTTTATTTTTTATTTTTCTTGTGTTTTTCACTCGTTTCGCATGTGTTTTTCGCTCGTGTCGCACGCGTGTGTGTGTTTTTTGTGATTTTTGCTCGTTACGCACGTGTGCATGTTTTTCGATCGTTATGTAGTTATATGTGTTTTTCGTTTGTTTTGCACAAGTGTGTATTTGTTTTTGTGTTTTTCGCTCGTTTCACACGCGTGCGTTTTTTTTCACTCGTTTCGCACGTGTTCGTGTTTTTTGCACGTGTGTGGGTTTTTTTCGCTCGTTTTGCACATGTGGGTGTTTTTTATCCTTTCGCATGTGTTTTTTTTTGCTGGTTTCGCACATGTGCGTGTTTTTTGCTTGTTTCGCACGTATGTTTTTTTTGTGTTTTTGCTCATTTCGGACGTGTGGTTTTTGCTCGTTTCACATGTGTGTTTTTCTTTGTGCAATCTCACTCTTTTTGCATGTGTTCGTGTTTTTCACTCGTTTCGCACGTGTGTTTTTCGTTCATTTCGCACGTCTTTGTTTTTCTTAGTGTTTTTGCTCGTTTCACACGTGATTTTTTTTTGTATTTTTGGCTTGTTTCGCACATGTGTATGTTTTTTAAATTTTATTTTTTTTGCTTTTTCGCTCGTTTCGCACGTATGCGTGTTTTTTGCTCTTTCGCACGTGTATTTTTTGCTCATTTCGTATGTATGCGTGTATTTTTATTTTTTTTGTGTTTTTCGCTCGTTTTGCACGTGTGCGCGTTTTACGCGCGTTTCGTATACGTATTTGTTTTTTGCTTGTTTCGCACGTGTGTGTTTTTTTCTGTGTTTTTCGCTCGTTTCTCTCGTATGCGTGTTTTTCGCTCATCTCGCACGTGTGTGTTTTTCGCTCATTTCGCCTTTGTGCGTGTTTTTCGCTCGTTTCACACTTGCGTGTTTGTTTTTTATTTATTATTTTTGGATTTTTCGCTCGTTTCACACGTGTGTGTGTGTTTCTTGTGTTTTTCATTGGTTTCACACGTGTGTGTTTTTTTTCTATCATTATTTTTGTATTTTTCCCTCGTTTCGCACGTAGGCGTGTTTTTTGCTCGTTTAGCACATATGTGTGTTTTTCGCTCGTTTTGCACGTGTGTGAGTGTGTGTTTCTTGTGTTTTTCGTTAATTTCACACGTGTGTTTTTTTTATTCTATCTTTATTTTTTGTATTTTTTGCTCTTTTCGCACGTATGTGTGTTTTTCGCTCGTTTCGCACGTGTGTAATTTTTGCTTGTTTCGCATTTGTGTATTTTTTTTGTATTTTTCGCTCATGTACGTATTTTTTGCTAGTTTGGCACGTGTTTGTATTTTGTGTTTTTCCCTCGTTTCCGACGTGTATGTGTCTGTGTATTTTTTTGGTGTTTTTTGCAAGTTTGACACGCGTGTGTTTTTCGCTTATTTTGCATGTGTGTGTGTGTGTTTTTTTTGTTTTTGCTCTGTTTTGCACGAGTGCGTGTTTTACGATCGTTTCGTTTACGTATTTGTGTTTTTTGCTCGTTTCACTCGTATGCGTGTTTTTCGCTCATCTCGTACGTGTTTTTTTCGCTCGTTTTGCACGTGTGTGTTTTTTGCTTGTTTTGCACGTACGTGTTTTTTTTTGTGTTTTTCGCCTATTTCGCACGTGTTCGTATTTTTCGCTCGTTTCGCATGTGTTCGTATTTTCGCTATTTCGCACTTGTCTGTGGTTTTTTTTTTGTGTTTTTTCCTCGTTTTGCATGTGTATGTGTGTGTGTTTTTTGGTGTGTTTTGCTAGTTTAACACGTGTGTGTTTTTCGCTTGTTTCACATTGGTGTGTGCATTTTTTCTTTGTTTTTCGCTCGTTTCGCAGGTGTGTTTTTTGTGTGTTTTTGGCTCGTTTCGCGCGTGTAAGTGTTTTTCGCTCGTTTTGCACGTGTTTGTTTTTTATTTATTTTTATGTTTTTTCGGTCGTTTTGCACGTGTGTTTGTTTTTTACCGTTTCACGCGTGTTTGTGTTTTTTTCTGCTGGTTTCGCACACGTGCGTGTTTTTCGTTCGTTTTGCACGCGTGTTTGTGTGATTTTTCATTTTTGTGTTTTCGCTTGTTTCGCAAGTGTGTGTGTTTTTCGCACGTTTTGCACCTGTGTGTTTTTCATTGTTTCGCACGTGTGTGCTTTTTTTTTATTTTTTTGTTTATCGCTGGTTTCACACATGTGCGTGTTTTTCGCTCGTTTCGCACGTGTATTTTTCGCTCATTTCGCATGCATGAGGGTGTGTTTTTATGTTTCTGTGTTTTTCGCTTGTTTCGCACGGGGGTGCGTGGTTTTTTTGTATTTTTCGCTCGTTTCACGCGTGAGTGTTTTTCGCTCGTTTCTCGCGCGTGTTTTTTTATTTATTTTTGTTATCTTCTTCGCTCATTTCGCACGGGCGTATGTGTTTTATTTGTATTTTTCGCTCGTTTTGCATGTGTGTGTTTTTTGCTGTTTCGCATGTGTGTGTGTTTTTTTATTTTTTTGTTTTTCGCTTGTTTCGTACGTATGCGTGTATAGTTTCACACATGTGCTTGTTTTTCGCTCGTTTCGCACGTGTTTTTTGCTCGTTTTGCACGTGTGTGTTTTTCGCTCGTCTCGCACGCGCGCTCGCGCGTGTGTTTTCATTTTTGTGTTTTTGGTTTGCTTCACATGTGTGTGTTTTTCGCTCGTTTAGCACCTGTGTGCGCGCCTTTTTGTGTTTTTCGCTCATTTCGCCGTGTGCGTGTTTTTCGCTCGTTTCACACTTGTGTGTTTGTTTTTTTATTTATTTCTTGTGTGTTTTTCTCTCGTTTCACACGCATGTGTGTTTTTTGCGTTTTTCTTTCGTTTTGCACATGTGTGTGTTTTTCGCTCGTTTCGCAAGTGTGTGTATATGTGTTTTTTTATTTTTTTGTGTGTTTTTTGCTCGTTTCGCACCTGTGTGTTTTTTTATCGTTTTGCACGTGTGTTTTTTTATTTTTTGTTTATTACTGGTTTCGCACATGTGCGTGTTTTTTGCTCGTTCGCACGTGTGTGTATTTTTTGCTCGTTTTGTACGCATGTCGGTGTGTTTTTTCATTTTTGTGTTTTTCGCTCGTTGCGCACGGGGTGTGTGATTTTTTATTTGTGTATTTCGCTCGTTTCGCGCATGTGAGTGTTTTTGCTCGTTTCTCACATGTGTTTTTTTATTCCAAAATGCTGATTTCATTTATATGTCTTCACTCTAGCTGATTGCTTACTGAACCAACAAACTTGGACATACAATTCAAGACATGTGTATGTGTTTTGTTTGTATTTTTCGCTCGTTTTGCACGTATGTGTGTTTTTCGCTCGTTTCGCATGTGTGTATGTGTGTTTTATATTTTTTTTTGTGTTTTTCGCTCGTTTCGTACGTATGCGTGTTTTTCGATCGTTTCGCACGTGTGCTTGTTTTTTGCTCGTTTTGCACGTGTGTTTTTCACTCATTTTGCACGTGTGTGTTTTTCGCTCGTTTCGTACGCGTGCGTGTGTTTTTCATTTTTTCATTTTTGGTTTCTTTCGCATGTGTGTATTTTTCGCTCGTTTAGCACGTGTGTGTGCCTTTTTGTGTTTTTCGCTCATTTCGCTGTCTGCGTATTTTTCGCTCGTTTCACACTTATGTCTTTGTTTTTTATTTATTTGTGTGTTTTTTTGCGTTTTTCTCTCATTTCGCACGTGTGTTTGTCGCTCGTTTCGCAAGTGTGTGTGTTTTTTTTATATTTTTTTGTGTTTTTCGCTCGTTTCGCACGTGTATGTGGTTTTTTGTGTGTTTTTCGCTCGTTTCACACGTGTGTGTGTTTGTGTTTTAAGCTCGTTTCGCATGTTTGTATGTGTGTTTTTTTTATTTTTTTTTTGTGTTTTTCGCTCGTTTTGTACGTATGCGTGTATTTCGATCGTTTCGCACGTGTGCTTGTTTTTTGCTCATTCGCACGTGTGTTTTTCACTCATTCTGCACGTGTGTGTTTTTCGCTCGTTTCGTATGCGCGCGTGTGTGTTTTTCATTTTTTCATTTTTGGTTTCTTTCGCATGTGTGTATTTTTCGCTCGTTTAGCACGTGTGTGTGCCTTTTTGTGTTTTTCGCTCATTTCATCGTCTGCGTGTTTTTCGTTCGTTTCACATTTGTGTTTGTTTTTTATTTATTTTTTGTGTTTTTTGCTCGTTTCACACGTGTGTGTGCTTTCGACATTTTTGCTTGTTGGCACGTGTGTGTTTTTCGCTCGTTTCGCAAGTGTGTGTATGTGTGTGTTTTTTAATTTTTTTGTGTTTTTCGCTCGTTTCGCGCCTGTGTGTGTTTTTTATCGTTTCGCACGTGTGTGCTTTTTTTGTTTATTGCTGGTTTCGCACATGTACGTGTTTTTCGGTCGTTTCGCACGTGTGTGTATCTTTCGCTCGTTTCGCACGCATGTGGGTGTGTTTTTCGTTTCTGTGTTTTTTGCTCGTTTCGCATGGGGTGCGTGATTTTATTTTTTGTATTTTTCGATCGTTTCGCTCGTGTGAGTGTTTTTCGCTCGTTTCTCACGTGTGTATTTTTTTAATTTATTTTTGTTAACTTTTTCGCTCGTTTCGCACAAGTGTATGTGTTTTGTTTGTATTTTTCGCTCGTTTTGTACGTGTGTGTGTTTTTCGCTCGTTTCGCATGTGTGTATGTGTGTTTTTTATTTTTTTTGTGTTTTTCGCTCGTTTCGTACGTATGCGTGTATTTCGATCGTTTCACACGTGTGTTTGTTTTTTGCACATTTTGCATGTGTGTTTTTCACTCATTTTGCACGTGTGTGTTTTTTGCTCGTTTCGTACGCGCGCGTGTGTTTTTTATTTTTTCATTTTTTGTTTCTTTCGCATGTGTGTACTTTTCGCTCGTTTAGCACGTGTGTGTGCCTTTTTGTGTTTTTCGCTCATTTCGCTGTCTGCGTATTTTTCGCTCGTTTCACACTTATGTGTTTGTTTTTTTATCTATTTTTTGTGTTTTTCGCTCATTTCACAAGTGTGTGTGTGTTTTTTTGCGTTTTTCTCTCATTTCGCACGTGTGTTTTTCGCTCGTTTCGCAAGTGCGTGTGTTTTTTTTATATTTTTTTGTGTTTTTCGCTCGTTTCGCAGGTGTGTGTTGTTTTTTGTGTGTTTTTCGCTCGTTTTACACGCGTGTGTGTGTGTTTTTGTGTTTTTCGCTCGTTTCGCATGTTTGTATGTGTGTTTTTCTTATTTTTTTGTGTTTTTTGCTCGTTTTGCACGTATGCGTGTATTTCGATAGTTTCGCACGTGTGCTTGTTTTTTGCTCATTTCGCACGTGTGTTTTTCACTCATTTTGTACGTGTGTGTTTTTCGCTCGTTTCGTATGCGCGCGTGTGTGTTTTTTTCATTTTTTCATTTTTGGTTTGTTTCGCCTGTGTGTATTTTTCGCTCGTTTAGCACGTGTGTGTGCCTTTTTGTGTTTTTCGCTCATTTCGCCGTCTGCGTGTTTTTCGCTCGTTTCACATTTGTGTTTGTTTTTTATTTATTTTTTGTGTTTTTTGCTCGTTTCACACGTGTGTGTGCTTTCGACATTTTTGCTTGTTGGCACGTGTGAGTTTTTCGCTCGTTTCGCAAGTGTGTGTATGTGTGTGTTTTTTATTTTTTTTGTCTTTTTCGCTCGTTTCGCGCCTGTGTGTGTTTTTTATCGTTTCGCACGTGTGTGATTTTTTTGTTTATTGCTGGTTTCGCACATGTGCGTGTTTTTCGGTCGTTTCGCACGTGTGTGTATCTTTCGCTCGTTTCGCACGCATGTGGGTGTGTTTTTCGTTTCTGTGTTTTTCGCTCGTTTCGCATGGGGTGTGTGATTTTATTTTTTGTATTTTTCGATTGTTTCGCTCGTGTGAGTGTTTTTCGCTCGTTTCTCACGTGTGTATTTTTTTTAATTTATTTTTGTTATCTTTTTCGCTCGTTTCGCACGGGTGTATGTGTTTTGTTTGTATTTTTCGCTCGTTTTGTACGCGTGTGTGTTTTTCGCTCGTTTCGCATGTGTGTATGTGTTTTTTATTTTTTTTGTGTTTTTCGCTCGTTTCGTACGTATGCGTGTATTTCGATCGTTTCGCACGTGTGCTTGTTTTTTGCTCGTTTCGCACGTGTGTTTTTCACTCATTTTGCACGTGTGTTTTTCGCTCGTTTCGTATGCGCGCGTGTGTTTTTCAATTTTTCATTTTTGGTTTCTTTCGCATGTGTGTATTTTTTTGCTCGTTTAGCACGTGTGTGTGCCTTTTTGTGTTTTTCGCTCATTTCGCTGTCTGCGTATTTTTAGCTCGTTTCACACTTATGTGTTTGTTTTTTATTTATTTTGTGTTTTTCGCTCATTTCACACGTGTGTGTGTGTGTTTTTTTGCGTTTTTCTCTCATTTCGCACGTGTATTTTTCGCTCGTTTCGCAAGTGTGTGTTTTTTTATATTTGTTTGTGTTTTTCGCTCGTTTCGCACGTGTGTGTGGTTTTTTGTGTGTTTTTCGCTCGTTTCACACGTGTGTGTGTGTGTGTGTGTTTGTGTTTTTCGCTGGTTTCGCATGTTTGTATGTGTGTGTTTTTTTTTGTGTTTTTCGCTCGTTTCGTACGTATGCGTGTATTTCGATCATTTCGCACGTGTGCTTGTTTTTTGCTCGTTTCGCACGTGTATTTTTTTAATCTTTTATTGTGTTTTTTCGCTTGTTTCGCACATGCGGGTATTTTTCCTTCGTTTTGTATGTGGGTGCGTTTTTTGCTCGTTTCGCACGTGTGTGTGTTTTTATTTGTGTTTTTTGCTCTTTTCACATATGTGTGTTTTTCGCTCGTTTTTCACGTGTGTTTGTTTTTTATTTATTTTTTTCACACGTGTGTGTGTTTTTGTGTTTTTCGTTTGATTCGCACGTGTGTGTTTTTTTATTTTTTATTTTTCTTGTATTTTTCACTCGTTTCGCATGTGTGTTTTTCGCTCGTGTCGCACGCGTGTGTATGTGTTTTTTGTGATTTTCGCTTGTTACGCACGTGTGCATGTTTTTCGATCGTTACGCAGTTATGTGTGTTTTTCGCTCGTTTCGCACAAGTGTGTATTTGTTTTTGTGTTTTTCGCTCGTTTCACACGCGTATATTTTTCTTCGTGTTTTTTCGCTCGTTTCGCACGTGTTCGTGTTTTTCGCTCGTTTCGCACGTGTGTATTTTGTGTTTTTTACTCGTTTTGCATGTATGAGGGTTTTTTGCTCGTTTTGCACGTGTTTTTTATTATTTTTTTTATGTTTTTCGCTCGTTTCGCATGTGTGTTTTTTTTTGTATTTTTTGCTCGTTTCGCACGTGTGTGTGTTTTTTCGCTCATTTTGCAAATGTGGGTGTTTTTTATCCTTTCGCATGTGTTTTTTTTTGTTTTTTGCTGGTTTCGCACATGTGCGTGTTTTTTGCTTGTTTCGCACGTGTCTTTTTTTGTGTTTTTTTGCTCCTTTCGGACGTGTGTTTTTCGCTCGTTTCACATGTGTGTTTTTCTTTGTGCAGTCTCACTCTTTTTGCATGTGTTCGTATTTTTCGCTCGTTTCGCACGTGTGTGTTTTTCGTTCATTTCGCACGTCTTTGTTTTTCTTATGTTTGTGTTTTTGCTCGTTTCACACGTGTTTTTTCGCTGGTTTCGCACACGTGCGTGTTTTTCGTCGTTTTGCACGCATGTGTTTTTTCATTTTTGTATTTTTTGCTTGTTTCACACTTTTGTTTTTTTATTTATTTTTTTCTGTTTTTCGCTCGTTTCGCACGCGCGCGTGTGTGTTTCTTGTGTTTTTCGTTGGTTTCACACGTGTGTTTGTTTTTTTATTCTATCATTATTTTTTGTATTTTTCGCTCGTTTTGCACGTGTGCGTGTATGTTTCTTGTGTTTTTCGTTGGTTTCCATGTGTGTGTATTTTGTGTGTTATTCGCTCGTTTCGCACGTGAGTGAGTGTGTGTTTCTTGTGTTTTTCGTTGGTTTTACACGTGTGTGTGTTTTTTTATTCTATCATTATTTTTTGTATTTTTCGCTCGTTTCGCACGTGCGTATTTTCTACGCGTTTCGCACATGTGTGTTTTTATCGTTTCGCACCTGTGTGTTCTTGTGTTTTTCGCTGGTTTCGCACATGAGCTTGTTTTTCGCTCGTTTTGCACGTGTATTTTTTGCTCATTTCGCACACGCGATGTGTTTGTTTTTCATTTTTGTGTTTTTCATTTGTTTCGCACGTCTGTGTATTTTTCGCTCGTTTAGCATGTGTGTATGCTTTTTTTTTTGTGTTTTTTGCTTATTTCGCCGTGTGCGTGTTTTTCACTCGTTTCACATTTGTGTTTGTTTTTTATTTATTTTTTATGTTTTTCGCTCGTTTCACACGTGTGTGTGCTTTCGACATTTTTGCTCGTTGGCACGTGTGTGTTTTTCGCTCGTTCGCAAGTGTGTGTATGTGTGTATTTTTTATTTTTTTTTGTGTTTTTCGCTCGTTTCGCACCTGTGTGTGTTTTTTATCGTTTCGCACGTGTGTGCTTTTTTTGTTTATTGCTAGTTTCGCACATGTGCGTATTTTTCGGTCGTTTCGCACGTGTGTGTATCTTTCGCTCGTCTCGCACGCATGTGGGTGTGTTTTTCGTTTTTGTGTTTTTCGCTCGTTTCGCATGGGGTGTGTGATTTTATTTTTTGTATTTTTCGATCGTTTCGCTCGTGTGAGTATTTTTCGCTCGTTTCTCACGTGTGTGTTTTTTTAATTTATTTTTGTTATCTTTTTCGCTCAATTTGCACAGGTGTATGTGTTTTGTTTGTTTTTTTCGCTCGTTTTGCACGTGTGTGTGTTTTTCGCTCGTTTCGCATGTATGTATGTGTGTTTTTTATTTTTTTTGTATTTTTCGCTCGTTTCGTACGTATGCGTGTATTTCTATCGTTTCGCACGTGTGCTTGTTTTTTGCTCGTTTCGCACGTGTGTTTTTCACTCATTTTGCACGTGTGTGTTTTTCGCTAATTTTCGTACGCGCGCGCGTGTGTTTTTTTCATTTTTTCATTTTTGGTTTCTTTCGCATGTGTGTATTTCTCGCTCGTTTAGCACGTGTGTGTGCCTTTTTGTGTTTTTCGCTCATTTCGCCGTTTGCGTGTTTTTCGCTCGTTTCACACTTGTGTGTTTGTTTTTTATTTATTTTTTGTGTTTTTCTCTCATTTCATACGTGTGTGTGTTTTTTTTGCGTTTTTCGCTCGTTTCGCACGTGTCTTTTTCGCTCGTTTCGCAAGTGTGTGTGTGTTTTTTTATTTTGTTGTGTTTTTCGCTCGTTTCGCAAGTGTGTGTGTGTTTTTTTATTTTGTTGTGTTTTTCGCTCGTTTCCCACGTGTGTGTGGTTTTTTGTGTGTTTTTCGCTCGTGTCCCGCGCGTGTGTGTGTTTTTGTGTTTTTTGCTCGTTTTGCATGTTTGTATGTGTGTTTTTTATTTTTTTTTGTGTTTTTCGCTCGTTTCGTACGTATGCGTGTATTTCGATCGTTTCGCACGTGTGCTTGTTTTTTGCTCATTTCGCACGTGTGTTTTTCACTCATTTTGCACGTGTGTGTTTTTCGCTCGTTTCGTACGCGCGCGTGTGTGTGTTTTTCATTTTTTCATTTTTCGTTTCTTTCGCATGTGTGTATTTTTCGCTCGTTTAGCACGTGTGTGTGCCTTTTTGTGTTTTTTGCTCATTTCGCCGTCTGTGTGTTTTTCGCTCCTTTCACACTTGTGTGTTTGTTTTTTATTTATTTTTTGTGTTTTTCGCTCATTTCACAAGTGTGTGTTTTTTTTGCGTTTTTCGCTCGTTTTGCACGTGTGTTTTTCGCTCGTTTCGCAAGTGTGTGTGTGTGTGTTTTTTTTTGTGTTTTTCGCTCGTTTCGCACGTGTGTGTGGTTTTTGTGTGTTTTTCGTTGGTTTCACACGTGTGTGTATTTTTTCTATCATTATTTTTGTATTTTTCTCTCGTTTCGCACGTAGGCGTGTTTTTTGCTTGTTTAGCACATGTGTGTTTTTCGCTCATTTTGCACGTGTGTGAGTGTGTGTGTGTTTCTTGTGTTTTTCGTTAATTTCACACGTGTGTTTTTTATTCTATCTTTATTTTTTGTATTTTTCGCTCGTTTCGCACGTGTGCGTATTTTTCGCTCATTTCGCACATGTGTGTTTTTCGCTCATTTTGCACGTGTGTGTATTTTTTGCTTGTTTCGCACGTGTGTGTTTTTTTGTGTTTTTCGCTCATGTACGTGTTTTTTGTTAGTTTCACACGTGTTTGTATTTTTTTCTGTTTTTCCCTCGTTTCTCTCGTGTATGTGTATTTTTTTGGTGTTTTTCGCTAGTTTGACACGCGTGTGTTTTTCGCTTATTTCGCACATGTGTGTGTTTTTTTGTTTTTTCGCTCTGTTTCGCACGCGTGCGTGTTTTACGGTCGTTTCGTATACGTATTTGTGTTTTTTGCTCATTTCGCACGTGTGTATGTTTTTTTATGTGATTTTCGCTCGTTTCGCTCGTTTGCGTATTTTTACTCATCTCGCACGTGTGTTTGTATTTTGCTCGTTTTGCACGTGTGTGTTTTTCGCTTGTGTTTGCACGTCCGTGTTTTTTGTGTTTTTCGCTTGTTTCGCACGTGTTCGTATTTTTCGCTCGTTTCGCATGTGTCCGTGTTTTTCGCTATTTCGCACGTGTCTATGGTTTTTTTTGTGTTTTTTCCTCGTTTCGCATGTGTATGTGTGTTTTATGGTGTGTTTTGCTAGTTTAACACGCATGTGTTTTTTGCTTGTTTCACACTAGTGTGTGCGTTTTTTCTGTGTTTTTTGCTTCTTTCGCAGGTGTGTTTTTTGTGTGTTTTTGGCTCGTTTTGCGCGTGTAAGTGTTTTTTTCTCGTTTTGCACGTGTTTGTTTTTTATTTATTTTTATGTATTTTTCGCTCGTTTCGCACATATGTTTGTTTTTTACCGTTTCACATGTGTTTGTGTTTTTTTTCGCTGGTTTCACACACGTGCGTGCTTTTCGTTTGTTTTGCACGCGTATTTGTGTGATTTTTCATTTTTGTGTTTTCGCTTGTTTCGCAAGTGTGTGTTTTTTGCACGTTTCGCACTTGTGTGTGTTTTTTATCGTTTCGCACGTGTGTGCTTTTTTTATTTTTTTGTTTATCGCTGGTTTCACACATGTGCATGTTTTTCGCTCGTTTCGCACACGTGTGTATCTTTTGCTCGTTTTGCACGCATGAGGGTGTGTTTTTATGTTTCTGTGTTTTTTGCTCATTTCGCACGCATGAGTGTTTTTCGCTCGTTTCTCACGTGTGTGTTTTTTTATTTATTTTTGTTATCTTCTTCGCTCATTTTGCACGGGTGTATGTGTTTTATTTGTATTTTTCGCTCGTTTCGCATGTGTGTGTATGTGTGTGTTTTTTTTTTATTTTTTTGTGTTTTTCGCTCGTTTCGTACGTATGCGTGTATTTCGATCGTTTCGCACCTGTACTTGTTTTTCGCTCGTTCCGCACGTGTGTTTTTCGCTCGTTTTGCACGTGTGTATTTTTCGCTCGTCTCGCACGCGCGCGCGTGTGTGTTTTTCATTTTTGTGTTTTTGGTTTGTTTCGCATGTGTGTGTTTTTCGCTCGTTTAGCACGTGTGTGCGCGCCTTTTTGTGTTTTTCGCTCATTTCGCCGTGTGCATTTTTTCGCTCGTTTCATACTTGTGTGTTTGTTTTTTATTTATTTTTTTATGTTTTTCGCTCGTTTCACACGCATGTGTTTTTTGCGTTTTTCGCTCGTTTCGCACGTGTGTGTGTTTTTCGATTGTTTCGCACGTGTGTGTGTTTTTCGATCGTTTCGCAAGTATGTGTATGTGTGTGTTTTTTATTTTTTATGTGTTTTTTGCTCGTTTTGCACCTGTGTGTGTGTTTTTTTTATCATTTTGCACGTGTGTGTTTTTTATTTTTTTGTTTAACACTGGTTTCGCACATGTGCGTGTTTTTGCTCGTTCACACGTGTGTGTATTTTTTGCTCGTTATGTACGCGTGTCGGTGTGTTTTTTCATTTTTGTGTTTTTCGCTCGTTGCGCACGGGGTGTGTGTTTTTTTGTATTTCGCTCGTTTTGCGCATGTGAGTGTTTTTTGCTCGTTTCTCACGTGTTTTTTATTTATTTTTGTTTTTTTCCGCTCGTTTTGCACGGGTGTATGTGTTTTTTTGTATTTTTCGCTCGTTTCGCATGTGTGCGTATGTGTGTGTTTTTATTTTTTTTGTTTTTCGCTCGTTTCGCACGTATGCGTATTTTTTGCTCGTTTCGCACGTGTGTGTTTTTTATCATTTCACGCGTGTGTGCTTTTTTCCTATTTTTTTTGTTTTTTACTAGTTTCACACATGTGTGTGTTTTTCGCTCATTTCGCACCCTTGTGGGTGTGTTTTTTCATTTTTATGTTTTTTGCTCGTTTCGCACGTATGCGTGTATTTTGCTCGTTCCGCACGTATGCTTGTTTTTCGCTCGTTTCGCACGTGTGTTTTTCGCTCGTTTCGCACATGTGTATTTTTCGCTCGTTTCCCACGCGTTTGTGTGTGTTTTTCATTTTTGTGTTTTTGGTTTGTTTCGCATGTGTGTGTTTTTCACTCTTTTCGCACGTGTGCGTGTTTTTGCTGGTTTTGCACTTATGTGTGTTTGTTGCTCGTTTCGCACATCTGTCTGTAATTTTTTTGTTTTTCGCTCATTTCGCACGTGTGTTTGATTTTCGCTCGTTTCGCTCGTGTGTGTGTTTGTTTTTTTGTATTTTTCGCTCTTTTCGCACGTATGCTTGTTTTTCGCTCATTTCGCACGTGTGTATTTTTTCCTCCTTTCGCACGTGTGTTTTTTTATTTCTTTAATCTTTTTTGTGTTTTCGCTTGTTTCGCACGTATGCATGATTTTTGCTCATTTTGCACGCGTGTGTGTTTTTCGCTCGTTTCGCACATGTGTGTTTTTTATTGTTTCGCACCTATGTGTTCTTGTGTTTTTCGCTGGTTTCGCACATGTGCTTGTTTTTTGCTCGTTTTGCACGTGTGTTTTTCGCTCGTTTTGCACACGCGGTGTGTTTGTTTTTTATTTTGTGTTTTTCATTTGTTTCGCACATCTGTGTATTTTTCGCTCGTTTAGCACGTGTGTATGTGTTTTTTGTGTTTTTCGCTCATTTCGCCGTGTGCGTGTTTTCGCTCGTTTCACACTTGTGTTTGTTTTTTATTTATTTTTTTTTGTGTTTTTCGCTCGTTTAACACGTGTGTGTGTGCTTTTGACATTTTTTGCTCGTTGGCACGTGTGTATTTTTCGTTCGTTTCGCAAGTGTGTGTTTTTTTATTTTTTTTGTGTTTTTCGCTCGTTTCGGACATGTGTGTGTTTTTTATCGTTTCGCACGTGTGCTTCTTTTTTGTTTATTGCTGGTTTCGCACGCATGTGGGTGTGTTTTTTCGTTTCTGTGTTTTTCGCTCGTTTCGCATGGGGTGTGTGGTTTTTTTGTATTTTTCGATCGTTTCGCTCGTGTGAGTGTTTTTCGCTCGTTTCTCACGTGTGTGTTTTTTATTTATTTTTGTTATCTTTTTCGCCCGTTTCGCACGGGTGTATGTGTTTTTTTTTTGTATTTTTCACTCGTTTCGCACGTGTGTGTGTGTTTTTCGCTCGTTTTGCATGTGTGTATGTGTGTTTTTTATTTTTTTGTGTTTTTTGCTCGTTTTGTACGTATGCGTGTGTTTCGATCATTTCGCACGTGTGCTTGTTTTTCGCTCGTTTCGCACGTGTATTTTTCACTCATTTTGCACGTGTGTAATTTTCGCTCGTTTCGTACGCGCGTGTGTTTTTAATATTTTTGTTTTCGGTTTCTTTCGCATGTGTGTATTTTTCGCTCGTTTAGTACGTGTGTGTGCCTTTTTGTGTTTTTCGCTCATTTTGCCGTCTGCGTGTTTTTCGCTCGTTTCACACTTGTGTTTTTGTTTTTTTATTTATTTTTTGTGTTTTTCGCTCATTTCACACGTGTGTGTGTGTGTGTGTGTGTGTGTTTTGTGTTTTTCACTTGTTTCGCACCTGTGCATGTTTTTCGCTCGTTTCGTACGTGTGTGTGGTTTTTTTGTGTGTTTTTCGCTCGTTTCACACGTGTGTGTTTTTGTGTTTTTCGCTCGTTTCGCACGTGTGTGTGTTTTTCGCTCGTTTCACAAGTATGTGTATGTGTGTGTTTTAATTTTTTTTTGTGTTTTTCGCTCGTTTCGCACCTGTGTGTGTTTTTTTTATCGTTTTGCACGTGTGTATTTTTTTTATTTTTTTTGTTTATCGCTGGTTTCGCACATGTGCGTGCTTTTTGCTCGTTCGCACGTGTGTGTATTTTTCGCTCATTTCGTACGTATGTCGGTGTGTTTTTTCATTTTTGTGTTTTTCGCTCGTTTCGCACGGGGTGTGTGATTTTTTTGTGTTTTTCGCTCGTTTCGCGCGTGTGAGTGTTTTTCGCTCGTTTCTCACGTGTGTTTTTTTTATTTATTTTTGTTATTTTTCGCTCGTTTTACATGGGTGTGTGTTTTTTTTGTATTTTTCGCTCGTTTCGCATGTGTGTGTTTTTATTTTTTTTGTTTTTCGCTTGTTTCACACGTATGCGTATTTTTCGCTCCCACATGTGTGTTTTTTTATCGTTTCGTGCATGTGTGCTTTTTTCTATTTTTTTGTTTTTCGCTAGTTTCGCACATGTGCATATTTTTCGCTCATTTCGCACCCTTGTAGGTGTGTTTTTTCATTTTTATGTTTTTCGCTCGTTTCGCACGTATGCGTGTATTTCACTCGTTTCGCACGTGTGCTTATTTTTCGCTCATTTCGCACGCGTGTGTGTTTTTCATTTTTGTGTTTTTGGTTTGTTTCGCATGTGTGTGTGTTTTTCACTCTTTTCGCACGTGTGCGTGTTTTCGCTCGTTTTGCACTTATGTGTGTTTGTTGCTCGTTTCGTACGTGTGTGTAATTTTTTTTTGTTTTTCACTCGTTTCGCCCATGTGTGTGTGTGTGTGTTTTTTTTTTTTGTGTTTTTTGCTCTTTTCGCATGTATGCTGTTTTTCGCTCGTTTCACACGTGTGTGTGTTTTGCTCGTTTCGCACGTGTGTGTTTTTTTATTTTTTAATCTTTTTTGTGTTTTTTCTCGTTTCTCACGTATGCATGATTTTCGCTCATTTCGCACGCGTGTGTGTGTTTTTTGCTCATTTCGCACATGTGTGTTTTTTTTTATCATTTTGTACCTATGTGTTCTTTTTTGTTTTTCGCTCATCTCACACACGCGTGTGTTTGTTTTTCATTTTTGTGTTTTTCATTTGTTTCGCACGTCTGTGTGTTTTTCGCTCGTTTAGCACGTGTGTATGCGTTTTTTTGTTTTTTTCACTCACTTCGCCGTGTGCGTGTTTTTCGCTTGTTTCACACTTGTGTTTGTTTTTTATTTATTTTTTTGTGTTTTTCGCTCATTTCACACGTGTGTGTTTTTTTGGCATTTTTCGCTCGTTCGCACGTGTGTGTTTTTTTATTTTTTTTTGTGTTTTTCGCTCGTTTTGTACTTGTGTGTTTTTTATCGTTTCGCACGTGTGTGCTTTTTTTATTTTTTTGGTTTATCGCTAGTTTTGCACATGTGCGTGTTTTTCGCTTGTTTCGCACGTGTGTGTATCTTTCGCTCGTTTCGCACGCATGTGGGTGTCTTTTTTCGTTTCTGTGTTTTCACTCTTTTCGCACGGGGTGTGTGTTTTTTTTTGTATTTTTCGCTCGTTTTGCGCGTGAGTGTTTTTCGCTCGTTTCCTACGTGTGTGTTTTTTTTTATTTATTTTTGTTTTTTTTCGCTCGTTTCGCACGGGTGTATGTGTTTTTTTGTATTTTTCGCTCGTTTCGCACGTGTGTGTTTTTTGCTCGTTTCACATGTGTGTGTATGTGTGTGTTTTTTTTTACTTTTTTGTGTTTTTTGCTCATTTCGTACGTATGCGTGTATTTCAATCGTTTCGCATGTGTGCTTATTTTTCGCTCGTCTCGCACGTGTATATTTCACTCGTTTTGCACGTGTGTGTTTTTCCCTCGTCTCGCACGTGCGCGTGTGTGTTTTTCATTTGTGTGTTTTGGTTTGTTTCGCATGTTTGTGTTTGTCGCTCGTTTAGCACGTGTGTGTGCGCTCTTTTGTGTTTTTCGCTCATTTCGCTGTGTGCGTGTTTTTCGCTCGTTTCACACGTGTGTGTGTTTTTTGCATTTTTCGCTCGTTTCGCACGTGTGTATTTTCGCTCGTTTTGCAAGTGTGTGTATGTGTGTGTTTTTTATTTTTTTGTGTTTTTCGCTCATTTCGCACCTGTGTGTGTTTTTTATCGTTTCGCATGTGTGTGTTTTTTTAATTTTTTTTGTTTATCGCTGGTTTCGCACATGTGCGTGTTTTTTGCTCGTTCGCACATGTGTCTTTTTCGCTCGTTTCGTACACGTGTCGGTGTGTTTTTCATTTTTGTGTTTTTTGCTCGTTTCGCACGGGGTGTGTGGTTTTTTTGTGTTTTTCGCTCGTTTCGCGCGTGTGCGTGTTTTTCGCTCGTTTCTCACGTGTGTGTTTTTTTATTTATTTTTGTTATTTTTTCGCTCGTTTTGCACGGGTGTGTGTTTTTGTTTTTGTATTTTATGCTCGTTTCGCATGTGTGTGTATGTGTGTGTTTTTATTTTTTTTTGTTTTTCGCTCGTTTCACACGTATGTGTATTTTTTGCTCGTTTCGCATATGTGTGTGTTTTTTATCGTTTCACGCGCGTGTGCTTTGTTCTATTTTTTTATTTTTCGCTAGTTTCGCACATGTACATGTTTTTCGCTCGTTTCGCACATGATTGTATTTTTCGCTCGTTTCGCACCCTTGTGGGTGTGTTTTTTCATTTTTATGTTTTTTGCTCGTTTCACACGTATGCGTGTATTTTGCTCGTTTTGCACGTGTGCTTGTTTTTCACTCGTTTCTCACGTGTGTTTTTCGCTCGTTTTGCACGTGTATATTTTTCGCTCGTTTCACGCGCGTGTGTGTGTTTTTCATTTTTGTGTTTTTGGTTTGTTTCGCATGTGTGTGTGTTTTTCGCTCGTTTAGCATGTGGGTGTATGTTTTTTTATGTTTTTCGCTCATTTTGCCGTGTTCGTATTTTTCGCTCGTTTCACACTTGTGTGTTTGTTTCTTTATTTATTATTTTTTGTGTTTTTTGCTCTTTTCACACGTGTGTGTTTTTTTGCGTTTTTCGCTCATTTCGCAAGTGTGTGTATGTGTGTGTTTATTTATTTTTTTTTGTGTTTTTCGCTCGTTTCGCACCTGTGTGTGTTTTTTATCGTTTCGCACATGTGTGTTTTTTTTGTTTATCGCTGGTGATGAAGAGGAATTTTTCATCGATCTAGAATTAATCAAAATAGGATCTCTTCATTGCAAGTATAGTCTAGATCAAACATTAATTCCCGATCAAATTTAGATAAAAAGAATAGTCACAATGAAAACACAATAACCGGGAGTTTGAAATCCCGGGTCGTCTTTGTAGAACCTATGCACAATTACTCAAGAGGGGGGGTGAATTGAGTATTGCAACAACAATGAATCTTTTTGCGAAAGTTAAAGACAATATACAAAAGTGTTATTGTACTAGTATTTTTCCAAGAGCTTAACTCAATTGCTAAGCATTTATAAGGAGCTTTTACTTTCCAATAGACACCAACTCAAATAAATTGATCAAGCTTTTCACCAATCGGACTTAAGCTATTCCTTAAGTACTTACGAAGCTACTTTTCGATCACAATTTATTTGCTCAAAGGTAAAAGACAATAATATTGAAGAGATGAGTTTGGAGAGATGCAAACGCTATTTAGAGTGGTTCGGCACAATCCTTGTCCTACGTCCACTTTCTTTCTCAATCGCTATTGAGAAGTTCCACTATTGCCAAGCTTCAAGGTGCTCGCGCAAAACCTTTTACAATCCGAGTCCTTAGTTTCTAACACCTCACGGTATATGATCACCACTCGTATACTAACCCACTCCACTTAAAGATACCTTCTCTAAGATTTGCCTTGAGTACTTAGTATACTTATTTGGTATCCTCACCGACTATAGTGTTTATAACTCTTGACTCAACCTTGGAGATCACACTCCAATTTACAAAGTGTACAAGAAAACAATTCTCAAAGAATTGTTGAGATGAAATGAGTACTCTCTAGAAGAGTGTATGATTACAAGTTTAGCACTATTGAACCAATTGATATTGCTCTCTCAAATTGTGTATTATAACACCTTAAAAATGTGTAGAATGAAATAATATGAACAAGATAGTTTGCAAATACTCACGTGTATGAAATAAGGCTTCAATCCATCTATTTATAGACTCCCCAAACCTTAGAAACGTTGGGGAGTTAATGGGATGGAGCCTTTTTGTCAAAACTAGCCGTTTTTTATGTTTTTGAATCATTTGCATCGATGCATAACACTTTGCATCGATGCAAATGTGTCTTTGAAGCTGAAATTTGAATTTTCAGCTAGGTTGCATCGATGCAAACATCTTTGCATCGATGCAACAAGTCGTCGCATGCTTTGCATCGATGCAAGATGAGTGTGCATCGATGCAAACCTTAAAGAATGGCTTAAAATCACTTCAAAATACTTAGGATTGATCTCAAACTTGTTGGAGTCAATTCCTATGCTTTTGTACCTTTGAAAACAAGTTTTAAACCATTTGGCTAGCATCGAATTGCAAGATGTGCATATGATATGATAATCAAAATATTTTGTGAGTGTGTGTTGAGAGATTTAGCAATTGGTTCTTAACAAGAAGTTACCTAAGTTCTAAGACACTATACTTGTCTTCAAATGTTGTGGACTTGAGTTTCTTGTTGTTGTTGTGTTGCTTTCAACTCTTCATTCCTCAACGTTGAATGTTGGTTGATCTTTCAACATGCTTGTTCATTCAAGTTGTTTGTTGGTTTGTCTTTCATGTCGTTTGTTGGTTTGTCATTCATCAAAACCTACGAATACAAACTTCGCATACAAGCAACATGATTTACAGTCTTTCCTAGGAGTTGCAAATGAAGTGCTCAATTATTGGCTATGATTGATTGCAAGAGAAGTAAGAAATGTAAATAGCAAGAAAGTAACTTAACATGCAATAAATTAAATGAAAGTAATTAAATGATCATGCAAGGAATTAAAAGTCAAAGCAATAAAAGTCAAAGCAATTAAATGTAAGGAAAGGAAAATTCAAATGCAAGAAACCTCTTGGCAAAGAGCCAAGGATTGGGAGCTAAGGTTACCTATCCTAGTCATTGACCACAAACACATGATGATTATGAAGAGTTAATCCTACTTAGTCAACCCTACATCGAGGATAAGTCAAATAGGCATAGTTGATTTCAATCCCTAAGTCCTAGTCAACACTATTGGGTCACTTGGAGTCAAGGGAAACCAAATCGACTAACTACTCTAATGTATCAAACAAGAATGGACATCAATGACTCAAGGCTCACCAAAGTCCTCAATACCAAGCCAAGAGTGAAGAAAAACTATGTAAAAACTAAGCCAAGCATTTTGTCAAACACTTGGTGTGCATAAGAATAAAATAATATTAAAATACATTAAAAATAAAATCTAACTACCAAAAGCAAGAAAATAATAACAACAACTAAAGAAAGCAATAAATGAACATAAAAACATAAATTGCATTAATAGAAATTAAAGAAATACAAGAGTGTTCATAAAATGAAAAGTGACATAAAAGAGAAATTAAGAAGAAGAACTAAGAGAAGTAAGACAATAAAGCATGAAAACATAAATGAAACTACACTAAAACAATAATTAAAGACTGAAATTAAAGGAAATTAAACTAAACCTAACCTAATTTTAGAGAGAGGGAGAGCTTCTCTCTCTAGAAACTAAGAGAAAAACATAAGAAAAGCTAAACCTAATTGCCCCCTTGCTTCCACTTGAATTGGGATTGAAATAGCTTCAGAAATGAGTTGGACTGGGTTTTGGAGGCCTAGAATTCGCTGCCAGTGATTTGCATTAATGAGCTCACGTGACTCAGGTCACGCGTACGCATCGTCAAGCGAAATTCACTTCCACGCGTACGCGTGGGTCACGCGTATGCGTCACTATGCTCACACTTGTGCGCGCACACACGTCACTTGTGCGAACGCACATATTGCTGAATCTTCCAAACTTCATTTCTTCATGGTTTCTTTCCTTTTCCATGCTCTTTTTTTCTCACTTCTTCAACCTATATTTGCCTTGGAAACCTGAAATCACTTAACAAACATATCAAGGCATCATATGGAATTAATGTGGATAAGATTTAGCAATTAAAAGGGATCAAAAGCATGTTTTCATATTTAGGTCCAAATTTAGAGAGATAACATAAAAGTATGCTATTTTGGTGCTTAAGTGTGAGTTTATGTGATGAAATCCATTCAAATCAAGCTAAAATATATCGGAAAATATGGACTCATCAATTCCCCTACAATTAAACAATAGTATGTCCTCATGCTATACTCAAGAAGGAAACAAGGGGTATTACATTTATTCAAAGTAAGTAAACTACCTACATGCAATCTACCTAAATGCATGCAACTACTTAGTCAAAATAAATCAATTTCCAAGAAAGCATATATGAACATAAGGGCTAAAGCAATCTTAACCAAGTCAAATCCATAATTGATTAGAGTTATTGAAAAGCATTTTCAAACTTGCAAGAAAGGAATTAAGTATAGGTGGAAACATAGAATTTGAGCAATCGAACCCTCACCGGATGTGTATCCACTCTAATCACTCAAGTGTATAGGGTCAATTCACTCATTTCTCTTCTAATCATGCTTTCTAAGATTTGTCTTTCATCTAACAATCAACACTTATTCAATGTATGCAAACAAATATCATGAGGGCTTTTCCATGGTTGTAATGGGATTAGGGTAAATGTAGGGTTATATGTGGTCGAGTGAGCTTTAAATTTGAATCTTTGACTAGCCTAAGCTCTCACCAAACCTACTTAACAACCTATATAACTCAAAGCAAACCTAACTACCCATTTCTCACTTTTCTCACACACTCATGTATTTCTCTTTTCAATCACAACTCATATGCATTTTTTTATTTCTCATACTTTGGGGTATTTTGTCCCTTTTCTATTATTTTTTTTCAAACTAACATATATACAAGAGTGTCAATGCATATGGTTTAAGTATTTGATGCATGAGTATGTACCCAATTCTCAAGATTTTTAACAACAATACAAAAATCCACTTTTATCTCAACCAAAGTTCCCAAACTTTCCCACACTTAGATGATACACACTCTCACTAGCCTAAGCTAATCAAAGATCCAAATAAGGGACATTTATTTGTTTTTCACTTTAAGGCTAGTAGTGTGCTAACTTTAAGAACAAAAGGAGATTAAAGTAGGCTCAAAGTTAGTTAACAAAGGAAGATAAAAGGGTAGGCTATTTGGGACAAATGAGCTTAATGAAAAGATGATCTCAATCATATAAATGCATATATACATCAAACAATGGATATAAAGAATCAAACAAATCAAAGATTGCAATCATAAAAAGAGAATAACACACACAAGAAAGAAAATAATGGTTAATATGATGTAACCACACAATTAGGCTCAAAAACTCACAAGGTTGTGTGTTCATAACTCAAAAACATGTTTCACAATATATTTCAAGCAAGTTTCAATCAAAAGTTCCAACTCAAATCAATTAGGATGTCAATGCCCTATATAATGGAAGGTTTTCTTGGAAAATTTCATTAAATTAACTAAGTTTATTTAATATGTATGCAAAGACATGTAATAAACTAAGGAAAAATGCAATTAAAGTTCTAAAATATATACAAAATAAGAAGAGAAAATGCAACTAAGAATTCAAAAAGAAGATGAAAGTGTTAGGATTAGAGTATGTCACCCAAGATTGTTGATTGGCGACGACCTCCCCACACTTAAGGGTTTGCATGGTCCTCCGTGCACTCAAAGGTGAGCAAGGGGGGTATGGTGACTTCGGATTGCTAGCTTCAGTTGGTGGATCAATCGGCTGCTGCATGCTCTTTCTCCCACTTTCCTTGTTGCTTACGGTGACTCATTCTTGAAAAATAGGAAATAACACCGTAAGACGAGTGAATGGAAAAACAAGGAAGCATGGAATGTTAGAATGGGGTGATAAGCACTAGAATGAGTGAGTGAATAAGTTTGTGATATAAAGAAAATAAGTGTGTATATTCTAAGTTGCGCGACTTAGAATACACACACACTAGCATGGTAAGCTAGGTCACAATTAGACAAAATAAGCATGCACTTCATTCATTCTAGTGTGCTTGAAATACCTTAAGGAGAACTTGTAGGTTAAGATAATAAACAAGCAATAAAGAGGCATGAAAGTATTCAAGCAAGAATCAAGGAATTGTGAATTGGATAATGAAGCAACACTTAATTGACATGAAGTGGAAAACACGGCAAGCATAGTCCACAAAGCTTAAAAAGCTCAAAAAGTGTCATTAGATAAGCTTATGATCCAATTTCACAATTCTCAATGTTAATGCATCAAATAGGTGACTTAAATAAAAATCAATCATAGCAAACATCACCTAAAAAAAATGCATCAACTAAGAACAAATTGCCTATCTATAGATAATGAAATCAAATTACATGATGGCCAAAACATGCAATTTAGAAATCCAAAAGAGATTCTTAAAGGCAATGTTATGAGTACTTGGTATGCACAAAATTAAACATGAAGAACTCAACACCAAGCAACAATTTATAACCTCATTAAACATATCCAACAATATTTAGCAACAATAATCTCAATAATTCAGTAGCAGTTTCTCAACACAATCCATAAATAAACTCAATCATCCAACACTTAGCATCAAAATAGAAAATTAAACTAACTAACTAACTACCTAACTAACTAACTAAAGATGAGTGTCGTGGGTGGTGAAGGGTAGTGGTGAGTGGTGGTTGAAGGAGGGAAAGAAGAGAGGAGATGAGAAAAGAAGAGAAGAAGTAGAGAGAAGAGAAGAAAAGAAGTATAGGGGGTGAAAACAGGGACGTGTGTACGCACACAGGGCCGTGTGCACGCACAGAGCGTCACGCATACGCGTGAGGTACGCGTGCACGTGGTGCGAGCGAAAAAGAGGATCGACGCGTATGCGTGAGGGATGCGTACGCGTGAAAGAGGGAAAATGCAAGGTGACGCGTACGCGTGAGGGATGCGTACGTGTGAATGGAAAAATGAAAAAGAGTTGTGCGTTCGCACTATGCGTGCAAACGCTGTGAACAGAGGCCTTGGATTGATGTGTACGTGGGCACAGGAAAGGGTAAATTTTTTTTTTGAACATAAAACATTAAAATTGCCAGCTATCTCGACGTGTGTGCGTACGCACACACGTCCGTGCACATGCATACAACACAAAAAGAAGGGCGATGCGGACGCACAAGGTGTGCGAACGCTCCCAACAGAAGGGGTATAAGCTGGTGTGCGCACACACAGGGAGGGGCGCGTTCACAGAACGCAAAAATTGGGGATGTGTGCATACGCACAGGTGTGTGCGCACGAATATGCTCTGTTTTTTCCAAAAAATTTTAGTGCTTTTAGGCACCAATCATGACATCCAAAATAGCATTTCCATCCCCAAAATTTATTCTACCCTAAAAATGCAAGATCAACACAAAAATTTTACCAAATAAAGCTAATTAAAAGAAGCAAAAATTCAACAAATAAGTGCTAAAAGAGATGGAGAGTTAGAAAGATGTTACCAAGCACTTTTATTTATTGTCTTTAAGTTAGACAATTGGGAGAGCCCTTGCTATGGTGGCTTGTGCTTGACTTCTCCTACCAATGCTTGAATTTGCAATGTCCTCCGGGATCCCAATCCTAAACCATTAACAAAAACAAAAGACAACCAAAAAGTAAGCTATTTACATATTAACATATTTACAATAGCCAAAAACTTTACACCATTGCAACTCCCCGGCAATGGCGCCAAAAATTTGATAAAAAGAGATTTATCGTCAATTTAGAATCAAGAATCAATTCGTTAGTAGCATAGTCCAAACCGACAATGAATTCACTTAACCAAATGTCAAATTCAAATTAAAATAACCGAGACTAATCAAACCTCGGGTCGTTCTCCCTAGGAACTAATGCCGATGAGCGCATACAATTTTGGTTGTGAGAAGCAAGGGGGTTTCAATTATTGAAGTAAACAAATAAAGAGATAAAAGAACAAGACAAAATTGCAATTAATAAACTAATAAAGGAATAAAAGAACTATGTATGTAATATAAATAAGTAATACTCAAAATTGGTGGAAAAGTGGTTTAAAACATAATTGAAACCTTGACTTAGAATGAGTTATGGAATCCCTTCCCTGCCATAACCAAAACTATGATAATTATGATGGATTAATCTCACTAAGTCAACCCTTAACATCGAAGGATAAGTCAAGTGAGCATAATTGTCATTAATCCACAAATTCTAGTTAACTTACCAAATTAATTGGTAAAAAGCTAGCGTTTGGGGAAACAATAATAACTAACAACCCAAGAATTATCACTAAATATTGGACATTATGGCTCTAGTAATCCATAAACTCATTTTTCCCAAGCCAAGGGGTGGAAATTACCCCATAACTAAGATTGGCATTTCATCAAACACCTAATACGCATAATCATAAAATATGGCAAAATTTGGAAAATAATGAAAGCTATGAACCACAAATAATATTAAGCAACCAAGGCAACTCAACAAACATAAAATAAACATCAAACATCAAATTCAACAACTAGAAATCCAAAATTGTAAACTATGCATATATTGACAAGAGAAATGAAAATAGATGAAAGTGTAGAACAAGTAATGGAATCAAAGATGAATTAAAGGAATACTTACGATGAAATTGCTATAATCCCAAATCAAAACTTGAAGTATAAAATACTACAAACCCTAAACCTAAGAGAGAATTTCCTAATCTAAAGCGAGCTCCCTTTGTTA
Source organism: Arachis ipaensis (assembly GCF_059453495.1). Classification (NCBI taxonomy): domain Eukaryota; kingdom Viridiplantae; phylum Streptophyta; class Magnoliopsida; order Fabales; family Fabaceae; genus Arachis; species Arachis ipaensis. The sequence goes on along the minus strand of NC_142443.1, from coordinate 119,093,444 downwards.
TGTCTTGTTGCTCCTTCATATAGCCTTTGATTTCAGCATCCAAGCCATCAGAAATGGGCCAAAAGAGCCCCAAAATCACGAGTCACATGCATTTTTAATGAAGGCACGCACTGGTACCTGTGCGTACGTACAGACGTGTGCGCCCGCACACTCTGCCAAAATCTCTTCCTGTGCGTACGTACAAGAGGTTGTGCGCACGCACACTAGGCGATGCTTGAATGGATGCGCGACGCGCACGATGCGGCTCACCCGCACGCGTGGCTCTGCTCTGATGGTTGTGCGTATGCACGCAGGTCTGTGCGTATGCACACATCGTTGTGCTCTTCTCCTTTGCTTCTTCATGCTTCCTCCACTTTGCAAGCTCCTTTTCCATTCTCTCCAAGCCATTCCTACCTTATACATCTGAAATCACTCACAAACAATATCAAGGCATCGAATGGAAGGTAAATGGGATAAAATTAATCAAATTAGGCACAAAAGAGCATGTTTTCATAATCAAGCACAAATCAGGAGGAAAGTTCAAAAGCATGCTATTTAAGGGAATAAATGCAAGTTTATATGATGAAATCCATTCAATTTCAACCAAAAATCGTCATCAAATATGGATTTATCAGCTGGTTTTGCACATGTGCGTGTTTTTTGCTCGTTTGCACGTGTGTGTATTTTTCGCTCGTTTCATACGCGTGTCGGTGTGTTTTTTCATTTTTGTGTTTTTCGCTCGTTTCGCACGGGGGTGTGTGGTTTTTTGTGTTTTTCGCTCGTTTCGTGCGTGAGTGTTTTTCGCTCGTTTCTCACGTGTGTTTTTTTAATTTATTTTTGTTATTTTTTTTCGCTTGTTTCATACAGGTGTATGTGTTTTTTTTTGTATTTTTCACTCGTTATGCATGTGTGTGTATGTGTGTGTTTTTTATTTTTTTGTGTTTTTCACTCGTTTCGCACGTATGCATATTTTTCGCTCGTTTCGCACGTGTGTATTTTTATCATTTCGCGTGTGTGTGCTTTTTTCTATTTCTTTTGTTTTTCGCTAGTTTCGCACATGTGCGTGTTTTTCGCTCGTTTCGCACATGTGTGTGTTTTTTGCTCATTTCGCATGTGTGCGTATTTTTCGCTCGTTTCTCACGGGTGTGTGTGTGTGTGTGTTTTTTTGTTTTTCACTCGTTTTGCACTTGTGTGTTTTCCGCTCATTCCGCACGTGTGGGTGTTTATTTTTGTGATTTTTTCTCTTTTTGCACGTGTGCGAGTTTTTCGTTAGTGTCGCACGTGGGTGTTTTTTGCTCGTTTCGCACGTATAAGTGTTTTTCGCTCATTTCGCGCGTGTGTTTTTTTTCCGCTCATTTTGCACGTGTATGTGTTTTTTGCTTGTTTCGCACGTGTGTTTTTTTGTGTTTATCACTCATTTCGCACGTGTGCGTGTTTTTCGCTTGTTTCGCACGTGTCCGTGTTTTGCGCTAGTTTCGCACGTATGTGTGTTTTTCGCTCGTTTTGCACGTGTCTGTGGTTTTTTCTTGTGTTTTTCACTCAGTTCGCATGTGCATGTGTGTGTGTGTGTGTGTGTGTGTGTGTGTGTGTGTGTGTGTTGTTTTTGGTGTTTTTCACTAGTTTCACACTGTCATGTGTTTTTCGCTTTTTTCGCACGTGTGTATGGTTTTTTTTGTGTTTTTCGCTCGTTTCTCACGTGTATGTGTGTGTGTGTGTGTTTTTTTGTATTTTTCGCTAGTTTCACACGTGTGTGTTTTTCGCTCGTTTTGCACGTGTGTGTTTTTTAATTTTTTTTTGCTCGTTTTGCATGTATGCGTGTTTTTCGCTCATTTAGCACGTGTATGTGTTTTTTGCTTGTTTCGCACGTGTGTGTATTTTTCGCTCATTTCGCACATGTGTGTATTTTTCGCTCGTTTCGCACGTGTGTATTTTTTGTGTATTTTTCGCACGTTTTGTACGTGTGCGTATTTTTCGCTCATTTTGCATGTATGTGAGTTTTTCGCTCGTTTTGCAGGTATCTGTGGTTTTTCTTGTGTTTTTCGCTTGTTTCTCATGTGTATGTGTGATTGTGTTTTTTTTTTTGTGTTCTCTCTCTAGTTTCACACGTGTGTATTTTTCGCTCGTTTCGCACGTGTGCATATTTTTCACTCATTTTGCACTTCTGTGTGTTTGTCGCACGTTTCGGACGCGTGTGAGTAATTTTTTGTTTTTCGTTTGTGATGAGCGGATATTTTATATGCTTTTTGGCATCATTTTTATATAGTTTTTAGTAGTTTTTGTTTAGTTTTTATTAAGTATTTATAGGTTTTAGTGTTAAATTCACATTTTTGGATTCTACTATGAATTTTTGTGTTTTTGTTCAATTTCAGGTATTTTTTGGCTGAAATTGAGGAGCTGGAGCAAAAATCTGATTCATAGACAGAAAAAGCACTGTAGATGCTATTTGGATCTGACCTCCTTTCATTCGAAAGAGCTTTTCAGGAGCTACATAAGACCAAATGGAGCGCTCTCAAAAGCTATGGAAAGCTGACTTCCAGAGCTTTCCAGAAATATATAATAGTTTATACTTTACATCAGATTATAAGGTCCAAAACTGGCATCCAACGACAGCTACCTACCCCTTCCAGGCGTCTAGCGCCCACAGAGCAGAGATCAGCGTCCGAACGCCCAAAGAGGACCCCCTAGCTGGCGTTCCATGCCCAGAGACCTTATAGCACGTGGATCTCATCAAAACTTAGCCCAAACACTCATTAAGTGGGCCCCAGAAGTGGATTTTAGCACTAAAAAGACTATTTTATCCTTACTAGTCATTTGTTTAGTATTTAAGGGATTTTATTTATGTTATTCAACCTTCTTCGAACACTTTTTACCATCATACACGTTTTTACTTTGTATTTTACATTAGTATGAGTTTCTAAACCTCATAGGTTGAGGGGAGGAGCCTTGCTGAGTCCTATGAATTAATAAAAATATTACTAATTCTTCTTCGATCCGTGTTTGATTTATCTCTAAGATGTATATTCGATCTTCATCGTGGTGAATTGGATGATCCGACAATCATCTCTATTCATCACATTAAGATGAACGTGCCTGACAAACTCCCGCGTCTACTTGGGTTTGTATGAATACGTGACTGGAAAGCACGAGCCAACAGCTATATTTATGCATCTCTCAGACGGCTAATCCATGACTTCGTTGGGGACTTCTCTAGACACCAGTTCAGCCGATTTTTGGGGGGATTAGGGTCTCCGTGGTATAGGCTAGAATCCTAAGAAACAGCATCCTCTAATCCAGAAGATTCGACCTTATTTGTGGCGTTTTGAGTAGGATCGCCAAGAGAATGAACTGCTAGTGCTTCACCCTTCGTCAGATTGGATGACCACATTCAATGGCGTTCAACCTGTAGCAGAGGAGATTGATGACCACGGCCCATGGTGTTGATCACATACAGCCTGCCATAGAAGAAGATCATTCACAAGCAAAGAAGATAGTAGTACCAGAGTTAATTCAGAAAGGCAAAGCAACTCCGAACCTTAACCCTATTCCTATTAGTATTTTCTACCTTTTTTGCTTTATTCCTTTCAAGTCATACATTACTCTTACAACTTCAAATCAATGACCTTCTGATCTGCCTGACTAAGACCTACAAGATAACCATAGCTTCCTTCAAGCCAACAATCCTCGTGGGATTGACCCTGACTCGCTCAGGTATTACTTGGACGACCCAGTGCACTTGCTGATACAACAGTATGAAAGTGTGGGGATTCGTGCTACAAAGTTTTTGGCGCTGTTGCCGGGGATTGTTCAAGTTTGGACAAACTGACGGATTGTCTTGCTCCCTAGATCAGGTAATTTTTATTTTAATTGAGTCTTTTAATTTTTGTTTTCTTATTCCTTATTTTTTTCGAAAATTTAAAACCTTTTTCAAAAATATTTTTTTTCTTTTTTTTATGTTTAATTTTTTTTCTTTGTTTGAGTCTTGTGTTCTTGTTGAGTCTTTTATTTTTATTTTTATTTTCTTCTTCTTCAATTTTTGAAAAAAAAAATCAAAAAGCTTTTCAAAAATATTTTTCTTTTCTTTGTTTAATTTTTGTTCTTGGTTAGAGTCTTGTGTTTATGTTCTTGGTAAATTTTCATGTTCTTTGAGTCTTGCTTTCTAAAAATTTTTCAAAAATATTTTGTTTGGTTAAATCTTGTGTCAAGTTTTTAAGTTTGGTGTTTTCTTGTTAATTTTCTTCAAATTTTCGATAATTTATGTTTAGTTTTCTAAAAATTTTAAGTTTGGTATTTTTTATGTTCTTGTGTTTTTTGAGTCTTTGAGTTTTGTTCTTTGTGTTCTTGTTAGTCTTTAAAGTGTTCTTGAGTCTCTTTTGTGTTTTGATCTTAAAATTTTTAAGTTTGGTGTCCCTTTGTGTTTCCCTCCAAAATTTTCGAAAATTAGGGGTGCTAGATCAAAAAATTTTAAGTCTTGTGTCTTTTACATGTTTTTCTCTTTCATCATTAAATTCAAAAATATAAAAATATCTTTTCTATCTTATCTTTTAAGTAATTTTCGAAAATTTTAAAATAAAAATTCAGATTTCAATTTCAAAATTTTTATCTTATCTTATTTTAGTTTTCAAAATTTCAAAAATCAAATCTTTTCAAAATTAAAAATCTTATCTTTTTCAAAATCTTATGTTTTTCAAATTTCAAAATTTTAAAAATCAAATCTCTTTCAAAATTAAATTTCTTATCTTATCTTTTTCTAATTTTAAATTTTAATTTCGAATCTTTTCTTATCTTATCTTCTACCTTATTTTAAATTCAAATATTTTCTTAACCACTTATCTTCTCTCTCCTATTTTTCAAAACTTCTTAACTAACTCTCGTCTCTTTCTTAATTTTTGAAAACTCTCTCCTTCTTCTCTCTCTTCTTTTTTAAAACTACCTAATTAACTCTCATCTCTTCTTAATTTTTGAAAATTTCCTCCTATTTCTCTCTTCTCTGTTTTTCGAAAATTCATTAACCAAATTTCAATTCTTTTTAAATTAATTAACTTAATTTTTGAAATTAATTAATAAAAAAACAAAAACAAAAATAATTTAATTCTTATTTATCTTTGCTATTTATACTTCTTCTCTTCTCACTTCTAATTTTTCAAATTACTCCCCCTCTTTATTCTTCCTTCTCATCTTCCATCTTTACTTTTATTTATATCTTCTTTCTTCACATTTCACTTTAAGGAGGAGCTTCTTGTCAATTGGCACAAAAAGATTTTTTCTTTTTCTTCTTTTTTTTTCTTCTTGTTTATGACCAAGAACAGGGATAAAGAACTCCTCTTGACTCCTGATCCTGAACTTGAGAAGACTCTAAGGAGGCGTTGGTGCACGAAATCACAATCACACTTTTGCAAATACGCACAACTAACCAGCAAGTGCACTGGGTCGTCCAAGTAATACCTTATGTGAGTAAGGGTCGATCCCACGGAGATTGTCGGCTTGAAGCAAGCTATGGTCATCCTTGTAAATCTCAGTCAGGCAGATTCAAATGGTTATGGAGTTTTGATAATTAACAGATAAATAAAACATAAAATAAAGATAGAAGTACATATGTAATTCATTGGTAGGATTTCAGATAAGCGTATGGAGATGCTTGTTGCTTCTGAACCTCTGCTTTCCTATTGCCTTCATCCAATCATGCGTACTCCCTTTCATGGCAAGTTGTATGTTGGGGGATCACCGTTGTCAATGGCTACCGCCCAACACTCATGTTGGAATAGGATCCATTGATCTTTTTGGTCTGTCACTATGCCCAACACTCGCAAGTTTGAAGCTCGTCACAGTCATCCCATCCCAGATCCTACTCGGAATACCACAGACAAGGTTTAGACTTTTCGGATCTTAAGAATGCTGCCAATTGATTCTAGCTTATACCACGAAGACTCTAATCTCACGGAATGGAGGGCTCTGTTGTCAAGAGAGGCTACCATGCATCGTGAATCAGGAGGCTAAGAGATATACGCTTAAGCTAGTGTAGATAGAACGAAAGTGGTTGTCAGGCACGCGTTCATAGGTGAGAATGATGATGAGTGTCACGGATCATCACATTCATCAGGTTGAAGTACGAGTGAATATCTCAGAACAAGAATAAGCGTGAATTGAATAGAAAAATAATAGTACTTTGCATTGATTCTTGAGGAACAGCAGAGCTCCACACCTTACTCTATGGGGTGTAGAAACTCCACCGTTGAAAATATATAAGTGATGAAGGTTCAGGCATGGCCGAATAGCCAGCCCCTAAACGTGATCAAGAGATCAAAAGTGATACAAAGATAGTCTCAAAAAATGATCTAGAGATGAAAATACAATAGTAAAAGGTCCTATTTATAATGAACTAGTAGCCTAGGGTTTACAGAAATAAGTAAATGATACAGAAATCCACTTTCGGGGCCCACTTGGTGTGTGCTTGGGTTGAGCATTGAAGCTTTCACGTACATAGGCTATTCTTGGAGTTAAACACTAGCTTTGGTGCCAGTTTGGGCGTTTAACTCCAATTCTGGTGCCAGTTTGGACGTTTTACGCCAGGATTCCTTGGGCTAACTTTGAACACCAGTTTGGGCCATCAAATCTCGGGCAAAGTATGGACTATTATATATTTCTAGAAAACCCAGGATGTCTACTTTCCAACGCAATTGATAGCGTGCCAATTGGGCTTCTGTAGCTGCATAAAATTCATTTCAAGTGCAGGGAGGTCAGAATCCAACAGCATCTACAGTCCTTTTTCAGCCTCTGAATCAGATTTTTGCTCAGGTCCCTCAATTTCAGCCAGAAAATACCTGAAATCACAGAAAAATACACAAACTCATAGTAAAGTCCAAAAATGTGATTTTTATTTAAAAACTAATAATTATATACTAAAAAGTAGCTAAATCATACTAAAAACTACCTAAAAATAGTGCCAAAAAGCGTATAAATTATCCGCTCATCACAACACCAAACTTAAATTGTTGCTTGTCCCCAAGAAACTAAAAACAAAGTAGGATAAAAAGAAGAGTATATACAATAAATTCCGAAAACATCTATTAAGATCAGTCTTAATTAGATGAGCGGGACTCTTAGCTTTTTACTTCTGAATAGTTTTGGCATCTCACTTTATCCTTTGAAGCTCAGAATGATTGGCATCTATAGGAACTCAGAATTCATATAGTGTTATTGATTCTCCTAGTTCAGTATGTTGATTCTTGAACATAGTTACTTTATGAGTCTTGGCCGTGACCCTAAGTATTTTGTCTTCCAGTATTACCACCGGATACATAAATGCCACATACACATAATTGGTGAACCTTTTCAGATTGTGACTCAGCTTTGCTAGAGTCCTCAATTAGAGGTGTCTAGAGCTCTTAAGCACACTCTTTTTGCTTTGAATCACGACTTTAACCACTCAATCTCAATCTTTTCACTTGACACCTTCACGCTACAAGCACATGGTTAGGGACATCTTGGTTTAGCCGCTTAGGCCAGGATTTTATTCCCTTGAGCCCTCCTATCCATTAATGCTCAAAGCCTTGGATCCTTTTTATCCTTGCCTATTGGTTTAAAGGGTTACTGACTTTTTCTGCTTACTCTTTCTCTTTTTTTTCTTTTATTTTTTGCCATTTTTTTGTATTCACTATTTTTTCTTGCTTCAAGAATCAATTTTATGATTTTTCAGATTATCAATAATATTTTTCCTTTTTCATTATTCTTTCAAGAGCCAACAATTTTAACATTCATAAACTTCACTATAAAAAATATGCACTGTTCAAGCATTCATTCAGAAAACAAAAAGTATTGCCACCACATCAAAATAATTAAACTATTTTAAAATTCAAAATTCATGTACCTCTTTTTCTTTTGCAATTAAGACATTTTTTATTTAAGAGAGGTGAAGGATTCATAGGACATTCATAGCTTTAAGGCATAGACACTAGACACTAATGATCATGTAGTAAAGACACAAACATAGATAAAACATAAAGCATAGGGAACAAAAAACAGAAAAATAAAGAACAAGGAAATTAAAGAACGGGTCCACCTTAGTGATGGCGGCTAGTTCTTCCTCTTGAAGATCTTATGGAGTACTTTAGCTCCTCTATGTCTCTTCCTTGCCTTTGTTGCTCCTCCCTCATGGCTCTTTGGTCTTTTCTAATTTCATGGAGGAGGATGGAATGCTCTTGGTGCTCCACGCTTAGTTGTCCCATGTTGGAACTTAATTCTCCTAGGGAGGTGTTAATTTGCTCCCAATAGTTTTGTGGAGGAAAGTGCATCCCTTGAGGCATCTTAGGGATTTCATGATGAGGAATTTCCTCATGCTCTTGTTGAGGTCCATGAGTGGGCTCTCTTGTTTGCTCCATCCTTTTCTTAGTGATGGGCTTGTTCTCATTAATGAGGGTGTTTTCCTCTATGTCAATTCCAGCTGAATTGCAGAGGTGACAAATGAGATGAAGGAAGTCTAACCTTGCCAAAGTAGAGGACGTGTCTGCCACTTTGTAGAGTTCTAGAGATATGACCTCATGAACTTTTACTTCCTATCCATTCATGATACTATGGATCATGATAGCCCGGTCTATTGTGACTTCAGACCGGTTGCTAGTAGGAATTATAGAGCGTTGGATAAACTCCAACCATCCTCTAGCCACAGATTTGAGGTCAAGTATTCTTAGTTGAACCGGCTTGCCTCTTGAGTCTCTCTTCCATTGAGCTCCTTCCACACAAATGTCCCTAAGGACTTGGTCCAACCTTTGATCAAAGTTGACCCTTCTAGTGAAAGGGTGAGGATCTCCTTGCATCATTGGCAAGTTGAATGCCAACCTTACATTTTCTGGATTGAAATCTAAGTATTTCCCCCGAACCATTGTAAGCCAATTCTTTGGGTTCGGGTTCACATTTTGATCATGGTTTTTGGTGACCCATGCATTAGCATAGAACTCTTGAACCATTAAGATTCTGACTTGTTAAATGGGGTTGGTGAGAACTTTCCAACCTCTTTTTCGAATCTCATGTCGGATCTCTGGATACTCATTCCTTTTGAGCATGAAAGGGACCTCAGAGATCACCTTCTTCTTGGCCACAACTTCATAGAAGGGGTCTTGATGGACCTTTAAGATGAATCTCTCCATCTCCCATGACTCAGAGGTGGAAGCTTTTGCCTTCCCTTTCCTCTTTCTAGAGGTTTCTCCAAACTTAGGTGCCATAAATGGTTATGAAAAAACAAAAAGCAACGCTTTTACCACACCAAACTTAGAAGGTTTGCTCGTCCTCGAGAAAAAGAAGAAAGAAGGGAGGAGCAGAAGAAGAAAATGGAGGAGATGGAGAGGTGTGAGTGGTTCGGCCAAGGGGGGAAGAAGTATTTATGATGTGTGAAAATGAAGGAGGGATGATGGGTTTATATAGGAGTGGAGAGAGGGGTAGGGTTCGTGTATTAGGGGTTGGGTTTGGAAGGGAAAGGATTTAAATTTGAATTGTAAGGTGGGTGTTATGGAGAAGAGTGGTGGAGGTGATTGGTGAGGGGTATTTGAGGAAGGGTGTTATGGAAAGGTGTAAAGAAGAAAAAAGAGAGAGTTGAGGTAGGTGGGGATCCTGTGGGGTCCACAGATCCTGAGGTGTCAAGGATTTCGCATCTCTGCACCATTTTGGGCGTGTAAACTCCCCTTGGAGTGCCAATCCTGGCGTTAAACGCCAGGTTGCTGCCCATTTCTGGCGTTTGACGCCAGCTTTTCTCTCTTTTTTGGTGTTAAATGCCAACTTTTGGCGTTAAACGCCCATAATGGTGCCAGACTGGGTGTTTAACGCCCATTCTGCTACCCTTACTGGCGTTTAAACGCCAATAAGCTCATCCTCCAGGGTGTGCTGTTTTCAATGCTATTTTTGATTCTATTTTTGATTTTTTTGCAGTTGTTTTTGTGACTCCACATGATCATCAACCTAAAGAAAACATAAAATATCAATGGAAAATGGAAATTCAACATAGATAAATAAAAATTGGGTTGCCTCCCAATAAGCGCTTCTTTAATATCAATAGCTTGACAGTGAGCTCTCATGGAGCTTCACAGATATTCAGAGCATGGTTGGGGCCTCCCAACACCAAACTTAGAGTTTGAATGTGGGGGCTTTGGTTGACTCTATATTGAGAGAAGCTTTTCATGCTTCTTCTCCATGTGTACAGAAGGAGATCCTTTAGCTTTAAACACAAAGGTAGTCCTCATTCACTTGAAGGACCAACTCTCCTCTGTCAACATCAATCACAACTTTTGCTGTGGCTAGGAAGGGTCTGCCAAGGATGATGGATTCATCCTTATTCTTCCCAGTGTCCAGGATTATGAAGTCAGCAGGGATGTAAAGGCCTTCAACCTTTACCAAGACATCCTCTACAAGTCCATAAGCCTATTTCCTTGAATTGTCTGCCATCTCTAGTGAGATTCTTGTAGCTTGCACCTCAAGGATCCCTAGTTTCTCCATTACAGAGAGGGGCATGAGGTTTATACTTGACCCTAGGTCACACAAAGCCTTTTCAAAGGTCATGGTGCCTATGGTATAGGATATTAAGAATTTTCCAGGATCCGGTTTCTTCTGAGGAATGTCTGCTGATGCACGAATTATGAATCACACTTTTCACAACTCGTACCACTAACCAGCAAGTGCACTGGGTCGTCCAAGTAATACCTTACGTGAGTAAGGGTCGAATCCCACAGAGATTTTTGGCTTGAAGCAATCTATGGTTATTTTGCAATTCTTAGTCAGGAAGTCAATTGTATTTATCAGTTGAATTGCGAATAAACAAGAGAGCATGGATTAAAGGTTACTTGTTATGCAGTAATGGAGAATATGTTGGAGTTTTGGAGATGCTTTGTCTTCTGAATCTCTGCTTTCCTCTGTCCTCTGATTCACGCACGCACGTCCTTCTATGGCAAGCTGTGTGTTGGGGCATCACCGTTGTCAATGGTTACATCCCCTCCTCTTATGAAAATGGTCCAAGTGCTCTGTCACAGCACGGCTAATCATCTGAGGTTCCCGATCATGCTGGAATAGGATTCACCCTCCTTTTGCGTCTGTCACTACGCTCAGCACTCACGAGTTTGAAGCTCGTCATAGTCATTCAATCCCTGAATCCTACTCGGAATACCACAGACAAGGTTTAGACTTTCCGGATTCTCATGAATGCCGCCATCAATCTAGCTTATACCACGGAGATTCTGATTAAGGAATCTAAGAGATATTCATTCAGTCTGATGTAGAACAGAGGTGATTGTCAGAAACACGTTCGTGGATTGAGAAAGGTGATGAGTGTCACTGATCATCACCTTCTCCATAGTTAGGCGCGAATGGATATCTTAGATAGGAACACGCATGTTTGAATAGAAAACAGAAATACTTGCATTAATTCATTGAGACACAGCAGAGCTCCTCACCCCCAACAATGGAGTTTAGAGACTCATGCCATCAAAGAATACAAAGTTCAGGTCTAAAAATATCATGAGATACAAAATAAGTCTCTAAAAGTTGTTTAAATACTAAACTAGTAGCCTAGGTTTATAGAAAATGAGTAAACTATGATAGATGGTGCAGAGATCCACTTCTGGGACCCACTTGGTATGTGCTGGGGCTGAGACTTAAGCAATTCACGTGCATAAGACTGTTTTGGGCGTTCAACGCCAGGTTTGGATCCATTTCTGGCGTTGAACTCCAACTTTTAATGCTTTTTTGGCGCTGGACGCCAGAATTGGGCAGAGAACTGGCGTTGAACGCCAGTTTACGTCATCTATCCTTGAGCAAAGTATGGACTATTATATATTTCTGGAAAGCCCTAGATGTCTACTTTCCAACGCAATTGGAAGCGCGCCATTTCAAGTTTTGTAGCTCCAGAAAATCCACTTTGAGTGCAGGGAGGTCAGAATCCAACAACATCAGCAGTCCTTTTTCAGCCTGAATCAGATTTTTGCTCAGCTCCCTCAATTTCAGCCAGAAAAATACCTGAAATTACAGAAAAACACACAACTCATAGTAAAGTCCAGAAATATAAATTTTTCCTAAAAACTAATGGAAACAAACTAAAAACTCACTAAAACATACTAAAAACTATATGAAATTAACCCCAAAAAGCGTATAAAATATCCGCTCGTCACAACACCAAACTTAAACTGTTGCTTGTCCTCAAGCAACTAGACGAATAAAATAGAAAACTAATAGGTTGAGAAGCAATAATATCTCAGAGTTTTGAGTGAAACTCAGATTCTAATTAGATGAGCGGGACTAGTAGCTTTTTGCTTCCGAACAGTTTTGGCATCTCACTTTATCCATTGAAGCTCAGAGTGATTGGCATCTATAGGAACTCAGAATTCAGATAGTGTTATTGATTCTCCTATTTCAGTATGATGATTCTTGAACACAGCTATTTCATGAGTCTTGGCCATGGCCCTAAGCACTTTGTTTTCTGGTATTACCACCGGATACATAAATGCCACAGACACATAATTGGGTGAACTTTTTAGATTGTGACTCAGCTTTGCTAAAGTCTCCAATTAGAGGTGTCCAGAGTTCTTAAGCACACTCTTCTTTCTGCTTTGGACCTTGACTTTAACCGCTCAGTCTCAAGTTTTCACTTGACACCTTCACGCCACAAGCACATGGTTAGGGACAGCTTGGTTTAGCCGCTTAGGCCAGGATTCTATTCCCTTAGACCCTCCTATCCACTGATACTCAAAGCCTTTGGATCCTTTTTATTACCCTTGCCTTTTGGTTTTAAGGGTTATTGGCTTTTTTTTTGCTGCTTTTTCTTGCTTCAAGAATTATTTTTATGATTTTTCAGATTATCAATAACATGTCTCATGTTCATCATTCTTTCAAGAGCCAACATATTTAACAGTCTTAAACAACAAATTCAAAAGACATATGCACTGTTCAAGCATTCATTCAGAAGACAGAACGTATTGCCACCACATGTAACTAATTAGAATTTCTCTTATTAAAACTCGAAATTTTATTGCCTCTTATTCAAAAGATCTACTATTTTATTCATGTTTGCTAATGATGAGAAGAATAAACTATGGCTTAATTGGAGATAAAATCAAAACAGATACTAATTACTACTATATGACTCCTAAGGTGAACTTCTATAATGACACTATCACAGAGTTAAAGCAGAAATTAGAATTTAACAACCTTTGTTCTGGGAAATGGGTGTTCCTCTGATCCGTGGGTGCTTGGTCCTTCAAGAGATAACTTCTGGCGCTTCAATTCCCTTAAGTCACGCCCTTGCTCCTCTTGTTCTTTAAACATATAGGTAAGAATTTGACTGTGTTCCTTCTGTTCTTTTATTATTTGTTCCATAGCTTCCCGTATCTTGGTAACAGACGTCTCAAGATACTCCCAGTATTCAGATTGAGGGATTTCTGGGAGAAATTCCTGTGTTTTCTTCTTGGTGGGGTCATCCTGTGCTTGTTGTTTTTCCATTGATGCTTTGGTGATTGGTTTCTCAACTGAGATATACTCAGTTATTCCCATCCTTACTCCGGCGTCCTTGCAGAGCAGAGAAATCACGCTTGGATAAGCCAACCTGGCCTCTTTAGAATTTTTGTTAGCAATTTTGTAGAGTTCAGCTGAGATTAGCTGATGAACTTCCACTTCTTTTCCCATCATGATGCAATGGATCATCACTGCTCTTTTAACAGTGACTTCAGAACGGTTGCTAGTGGGCAGCAGGGAATGCCCAATGAAGTCCAGCCATCCTCTGGCAACTGGTTTGAGATCTTCTCTCTTGAGTTGATTTGGGACACCCTTTGTGTTGGTGGTCCACCTGGCTTCAGGGATACATATGTCCTCTAGAATCTTATCCAGGCCCTTGTCTATTCTCATCATTCTCTTGTTGAAGGAGTCTGGATCATCTTTCAGCTGAGGTAGCTTTAAGATCTCCCTGATCCTGTCAGGGTGGGTATGAACAATTTTTCCTCTGACCACAGTCTGATAGTCATAGAAAGCAGTCCCAGATAGTTTCTGCTTGTCAGTTTGCCATATATTAGCATAGAACTCCTGAACCATGTTCCTCCCTACTTTTGTTTCAGGATTAGCTAGGACTTCCCAGTTCCTGATTCGAATTTGCTCCTGGATCTCTGGATATTCATCTTCTTTCAGATCGAATCTAACTTCCGGGATCACTGATCTCAGACCCATTATTTTGTTATAATGGTCTGAATGTTCTTTAGATAAGAACTTTCCTTGATTCTAAAGTGGTTTTGGAATGCTCTCTTTCTTGCCTCTTGGAGTGGGTTGTTTTCCTTTAGGAGCCATGATCTTAGTGATCGCGGATAAACACACCAAACTTAGAGGTTTGCTTGTCCTCAAGCAAAAGAAAAGAAAGGAGAGGGATAGAAGGAGAGCTAGGTGCAATTGTTGATGGAAGGGGAGGGAGGCCGAACCCAAATTTAAAGGGAGGGAGGGTGGGTTTTCGAAAAAAGAGATAAAGATATGATAAAAAAGATTGATTTGGAAAAGATAAGATAGAAGATATGATAAGAGAGGATATAGTTTAAAATTGAAAAGATATGAAAGATTTTTGAAAAAGATAGATCTAGATTTTGAAAAAGATAAAGTGGAGATTTTGAAAAAGATATTGATGAGTTGAAAAGATAGATTTGTTTTTAAAAAAGGATTTGAAAAGAGTTGGATTGAATTTGCAAAGAGGCTTGGTGCTTATGGATTAAGATACATTTGATATTTTTAAAGAGGAATTTTAGAAATCAGGGTTCTTAACATGTTTATGCAAGAAATCATGAATTGAAACATGAAAATTAAGATTAAAATGAAAAATATGAAGAAAAATTGAATTTACCTCCTCCCCACCATCCTGGCGTTTGAACGCCCAAACACTGCCTGTTTTGGGCGTTCAACGCCCAAATGCTGCTCTCCTGGGTGTTCAACGCCCAGTTGTTGCCCTTTTCTGGCGTTGAACGCCAGATTGCTATCCCTACTGGCGTTCAGCGCCCACTGGCTGCCCCTTTTGGGCGCTGAACGCCCAAAATAGGCTCTTACTGGCGTTTTCTTGCCAATGAGCTCTTTTTCTCTGTTTTGTGTGCAGATTCCTTCTGTAACCCTGTGAACTTATGCAATTGATTCTTTACCTTGTTATCAATGAACTCTATATAAATAAAAATAAAAATAGGGCAAAATGCTTAGAGGATTGATGCCCCATGGCTGGGTTGCCTCCCAGCAAGCGCTTCTTTATTGTCTTTAGCTGGACCTTGCTGAGCTTTTAGTCTAGCTTCAGCCTTGAGCACTCTTGCTCAACGTTGCCTTCAAGATAGTGCTTGATTCTCTGTCCATTGACAATGAACCTCTTATCAGAATCAATATCTTGAAGCTCCACATAACCATATGGTGATACACTTGTGATCACATATGGTCCCCTCCACCGGGATTTTAATTTCCCGGGGAATAGCCTGAGTCTAGAGTTGAACAGCAGAACCTTCTGTCCTGGCTCAAAGATTCTAGATGACAGTTTTCTGTCATGCCACTTTTTTTATTTCTCTTTATAAAGCTTGGCATTTTCGAAAGCTGTGGATCTGAATTCCTCTAGCTCATTTAGCTGGAGCAATCTTTTTTCTCCTACTAATTTGGCATCAAAGTTTAGGAATCTGGTTGCCCAGTAGGCTTTATGTTCCAGTTCCACGGGCAGGTGACATGCCTTGCCATACACAAGTTGGTATGGAGAGGTCCCTATAGGGGTCTTGAATGCAGTTCTGTAAGCCCACAGAGCATCATCCAAGCTCCGTGCCCAATCCTTTCTACGGGTACTTACTGTCCATTCTAGGATTCTCTTTAATTCTCTGTTAGAGACTTCAGCTTGCCCATTAGTTTGTGGATGATATGGAGTAGCTACCTTATGGCGAATTCCATACCGAACCATGGCAGAGTAAAGCTGTTTATTGCAGAAGTGAGTGCCTTCATCATTGATTAGTACTCTAGGGACACCAAACCTGCTAAAGATATATTTCTGGAGGAACTTCAGCACTGTTTTAGTATCATTGGTGGGTGTGGCAATGGCCTCAACCCATTTTGATACATAGTCAACTGCCACCAGAATATAAGTGTTTGAGTATGATGGTGGGAAAGGTCCCATGAAGTCAATTCCCTATACATCAAACAACTCAATTTCCAAGATTCCTTGTTGAGGCATGGCGTAACCATGAGGCAGATTACCAGCTCTTTGGGAACTGTCACAGTTACGTACAAACTCTCGGTAATCTTTATAGAGTGTGGGCCAATAGAAGCCACATTGGAGGACCTTGGTGGCTGTTCGCTCACCTCCGAAATGGCCTCCATATTGAGATCCATGGCAATGCCACAGGATCCTCTGTGCTTCTTCTCTAGGCACACACCTACGGATTATTCCATCTACACATCTCTTAAAGAGATAGGGTTCATCCCTTAAGCAGTACTTTGCATCAGTAATTAATTTCTTCTTTTGTATCCTGTTGTACTCCTTGGGTATGAACCTTGCAGCTTTATAGTTTGCAATATCGGCAAACCATGGTGTTTCCTGAATGGCAAATAAATACTCATCCGGAAAAGTCTCAGAGATCTCAAAAGAGGGGGGGGGGCGTCCCTTCTACTGGCTCTATCCGGGACAGATGATCAGCCACTTGGTTCTCTGTCCCTTTTCTGTCTCTTATTTCTATATCAAACTCTTGCAGAAGCAACACCCATCTGATGAGCCTGGGTTTTGAATCCTGCTTTGTGAATAGATATTTAAGAGCAGCATGGTCAGTATACACAATCACTTTTGATCCTACTAAGTATGATCTGAACTTGTCAATGGCGTAAACCACTGCAAGTAATTCTTTTTCTGTGGTTGTGTAATTCTTCTGGGCATCATTTAGAACGCGACTAGCGTAATAAATGACGTGCAGAAGCTTGTCGTGCCTCTGTCCCAACACTGCACTAATGGCGTGATCACTGGCATCACACATTAGCTCAAATGGTAATGTCCAGTCTGGTGCAGAAATAACTGGTGTTGTGACCAGCTTAGCTTTCAGCGTTTCAAACGCCTACAGGCACTCTATGTCAAACACAAATGGCGTGTCAGCAGCTAGCAGATTGCTTAGAGGTTTTGCGATTTTTGAAAAATCCTTTATGAACCTCCTATAGAATCCTGCATGCCCCAGAAAGCTTCTGATTGCCTTAACATTGGCAGGTGGTGGTAATTTTTCAATTACCTCTATTCCCTTGTTTGAAATTTTATGCCCAAGAACAATCCCTTCAGTCACCATGAAGTGACATTTTTCCCAGTTTAAGACCAGGTTGGTCTCTTGGCATCTTTTCAGAACAAGTTTCAGGTGATCAAGACAGGAGCTGAATGAGTCTCCATATACTGAGAAGTCATCCATGAAGACTTCCAGAAATTTTTCCACCATATCAAAGAAAATAGAGAGCATGCATCTCTGGAAGGTTGCAGGCGCATTACACAGCCCAAATGGCATCCTTCTATAAGCAAACACTCCAGATGGACATGTGAATGCTATTTTCTTTTGATCCTGGGGATCTACTGCAATCTGGTTATAGCCTGAATAACCATCCAAAAAGCATTAATAATCATGACCTGCCAGTCTTTCTAGCATCTGGTCTATGAATGGTAAAGGAAAATGATCCTTTCTGGTGGCTGTATTGAGCCTTCTGTAGTCAATACACATGCGCCACCCTGTAACTATTCTTGTAGGAACTAGTTCATTTTTTTCATTATGAATCACTGTCATGCCTCCCTTTTTTGGGACGACTTGGACAGGGCTCACCCAGGGGCTATCAGAAATGGGATAAATAATCCCAGCCTCTAGTAATTTGGTGACCTCCTTTTGCACCACTTCCTTCATGACTGGATTTAGCCGCCTCTGTGGTTGAACCACTGGTTTAGCATTATCCTCCAATAAAGATTTTGTGCATGCATCTAGCTGGGCTTATGCCCTTAAGGTCACCTATGGACCACCCAAGAGCTGTCTTGTGTGTCTTTAGCACTTGAATAAGTGCTTCCTCTTCCTGTGAATTTAAAGCAGAGCTTATGATCACTGGAAAAGTGTCACCTTCTCCCAGAAATGCATATTTCAAGGATGGTGGTAATGGCTTGAGCTCGGATTTAGGAGGTTTTTCCTCTTTCAGAAGAAAGTTCAGAGGCTCTTTCATGTCCTCTGAATCCTCCAAATCAGGCTGAACATCTTTAAAGATGTCTTCCAACTATGATTCGAGACTCTCAGCCATGTTGATCTCTTCTACCAAGGAGTCAATGAGATCAACTTTCATGCAGTCTTTTGATGTGTCTGGATGCTGCATGGCTTTGACAGCATTCAACTTAAACTCATCATCATTGACTCTCAGGGTTATTTTCCCCTGTTGGACGTCAATGAGGGTTCGTCCAGTTGCTAGGAAGGGTCTTCCTAGAATGAGATTGGCACTCTTGTGCTCCTCCATTTCCAGTACAACAAAGTCAGTGGGAAAGGCGAATGGCCCAACTCTGACAATCATGTCTTCAATCATGCCTGATGGGTATTTAGTGGAGCCATCAGCAAGTTGGAGACATATCCGGGTTGGTTTAACTTCTTCAGTTAAGCCAAGCTTTCTGATAGTGGATGCAGGTATTAAGTTGATGCTTGCTCCAAGATCACATAAAGCTGTCTTGGTACAATTACCTTCTAGTGTGCATGGTATCAGAAAGCTCCCAGGGTCTTTAAGCTTTTCAGGAAAGCTTTTCAGAATGACTGCACTGCATTCTTCAGTGAGGAGAACTCTTTCAGTTTCTCTCCAATCCTTCTTATGACTCAAGATCTCTTTCATGAACTTGGCATAAGAAGGTATTTGCTCAAGTGCCTCTGCAAATGGAATCTTTATTTTAAGAGTCCTAAGATAATCTGCAAAGCGAGCAAATTGCTTATCCTGCTCCTCTTTCCGGAGTTTTTGAGGATAAGGTATCTTGGCTTTATATTCCTCAACCTTAGTTGCTGCAGGTTTATTGCCTACAGAAGTGGTTGAAGAAGCCTTTTTAGAGGGGTTGTTATCAGCATTTGTGTGTGTCTGATCCCTCACTGGCAATTGAGTGCCAGGGTTAGAAACTGGAGTGAAATTGGACGCCAGCTCCTTGTCTGTTCCTGGCGTCTGAATGCCAGAACTGTGCCCATTTTAGGCGTTCAGCGCCAGATCTTGCCCATTTTGGGCGTTCAACGCCAGATCCTTGCCTATTTCTGGCGTTGAACGCCAGTACTGCCTTGTTTCTGGCGTTGAACGCCAGTCCTGAGCAGGGTCTGGGCGTTCAGCGCCAGCCTTCCACCAAATTTCTGGTGTTTTAGTTCCAGAATTACTTTTCCCTGGGCTCTTACTGTCCTCAGGTGAATTTTGGGTGGTTTGCTCATTTCTTAGCTTTTTGCTACCTTGAGGTGGGGTATTTAATGTTTTCCCACTTCTTAATTGAACTGCTTGGCATTCTTCTGTTATTTGCATTGACAGCTGCTGTTTTGTTTGCTTAAATTGTTCTTCCATATGTATATTAGCCATCCTTGTCTCTTGTAGTCTATCTTTGAATTCGGCTAACTGCTTTGTTAGAAAGTCCAATTGCTGATTGAATTCGGCAGCTTGTTCTCCAGGGCTGAGTTCAGCAGTTACTGTTTTGACCTCTTCTTTCATGGAAGGGTCACTGCTTAGGTACAGATGCTGATTCCTGGCAACTGTATCAATGAGCTCTTGAGCCTCTTCAATTGTCTTTCTCATGTGGATAGATCCACCAGCTGAGTAATCTAGAGACATCTGAGCTCCTTCTGCAAGCCCATAATAGAAGATGTCTAACTGAACCCACTCCGAAAACATTTCAGAGGGGCATTTTCGTAGCATCTCTCTGTATCTCTCCCAGGCATCATAAAGAGATTCACTATCTCCTTGTCTAAAGCCTTGGATGTCCAGCCTTAGTTATGTCATCCGTTTTGGGGGAAAGTATTGATTCAGGAATTTTTCTGTCAGCTGTTTCCATGTCCTTATGCTGGCCTTAGGTTGGTTATTCAACCACCTCTTAGCTTGATCTTTTATAGCAAATGGAAACAGTAATAGTCTGTAGACATCCTGATCTATTTCTTTATCATGTACTGTGTCAGCAATCTGTAGAAACTGTGCCAGAAACTCTGTAGGTTCTTGCTGTGGAAGACCGGAATACTGGCAACTTTGCTGCACCATGATAATGAGCTGAGGATTCAACTCAAAGCTACTGACTCCAATGGAAGGTATGCAGATGCTACTTCCATATGAAGCAGTGGAGGGGTTAGAATATGACCCCAGAGTTCTCTTGGACTGTTCATTTCTGCTTAGATCCATGATGGAGAAAGGGAGATGATGTAAAATAGAGAAAATATTTATTTATTTATTTCGAAAATAAAATAATTAATAAAATAAATAAAAATAGGTGAAGATTTTCGAAAAAAAATGAGGGGAGAGAAAGTGATAAGGAAATTTTGAAAAAGATATGATTTGGAAAAGATTTTAAATTTTGAAAAAAAAATCTGAATTTATTTTTTTTTTTAAAAAATAATTTTCGAAAATTTGTTTTAAAATTAGAGAGAAAAGATATTTTTGGATTTAGTGAGGAAAGAGAAAAACAATAAAATAGCTCAAGATTTAAATTTTTTAGATCTAATGCTCCTTGTTTTCGAAAAATTTGGAGGGAGAACACCAAGGAACACCAAACTTAAAATTTTAAGATCAAGACACAAGGAAAACTCAAGAACACTTTGAAGACTCACAAGAACACAAGAACATGAAGAATGAACACCAAACTTTAAAATTTTCGAAAATTAAAGGGAAGTCAACTAGAAAACACCAAACTTAAAGTTTGGCACAAAATTTAATAGAGAAAATATTATTTTTGAAAAAGATTTTAAAAAGAGTGTACTAAACTGCCACGGACTTAGACCAACGCTCTAGCCAATTGGGCAGTAAATGTAACACTTGTTTTGAAGAAGGATATTTTTAACTAAGAACAATAATAAGAGACTCTAAACCAAAAAGAAAAATTTTCCTAATCTAAGCAACAAAATAAACCGTCAGTTGTTCAAACACGAACAATCCCCGGCAACGGCGCCAAAAACTTGGTGCACGAATTATGAATCACACTTTTCACAACTCGTACCACTAACCAGCAAGTGCACTGGGTCGTCCAAGTAATACCTTACGTGAGTAAGGGTCGAATCCCACGGAGATTGTTGGCTTGAAGCAATCTATGGTTATTTTGCAATTCTTTGTCAGGAAGTCAATTGTATTTATCAGTTGAATTGCGAATAAACAAGAGAGCATGGATTAAAGGTTACTTGTTATGCAATAATGGAGAATATGTTGGAGTTTTGGAGATGCTTTGTCTTCTGAATCTCTGCTTTCCTCTGTCCTCTGATTCACGCACGCACGTCCTTCTATGGCAAGCTGTGTGTTGGGGCATCACCGTTGTCAATGGTTACATCCCCTCCTCTTGTGAAAATGGTCCAAGTGCTTTGTCACAGCACGGCTAATCATCTGAGGTTCCCGATCATGCTGGAATAGGATTCACCCTCCTTTTGCGTCTGTCACTACGCTCAGCACTCACGAGTTTGAAGCTTGTCACAGTCATTCAATCCCTGAATCCTACTCGGAATACCACAGACAAGGTTTAGACTTTCCGGATTCTCATGAATGCCGCCATCAATCTAGCTTATACCACGGAGATTCTGATTAAGGAATCTAAGAGATATTCATTCAATCTGATGTAGAACGGAGGTGATTGTCAGACACACGTTCGTGGATTGAGAAAGGTGATGAGTGTCACTGATCATCACCTTCTCCATAGTTAGGCGCAAATGGATATCTTAGATAGGAACACGCATGTTTGAATAGAAAACAGAAATACTTGCATTAATTCATTGAGACACAGCAGAGCTCCTCACCCCCAACAATGGAGTTTAGAGACTCATGCCGTCAAAGAATACAAAGTTCAGGTCTAAAAATGTCATGAGATACAAAATAAGTCTCTAAAAGTTATTTAAATACTAAACTAGTAGCCTAGGTTTACAGAAAATGAGTAAACTATGATAGATGGTGCAGAGATCCACTTCTGGGGCCCACTTGGTGTGTGCTGGGGCTGAGACTTAAGCAATTCACGTGCATAAGGCTGTTTTGGGCATTCAACGCCAGGTTTGGATCCATTTTTGGCGTTGAACTCCAACTTTTAATCCTTTTCTGGCGCTGGACGCCAGAATTGGGCAGAGAATTGGCGTTGAACGCCAGTTTACGTCGTCTATCTTTGAGCAAAGTATGAACTATTATATATTGCTGGAAAGCCCTGGATGTCTACTTTCCAACGCAATTAGAAGCGCACCATTTCGAGTTCTGTAGCTCTAGAAAATCCACTTTGAGTGCAGGGAGGTCAGAATCCAACAACATCAGCAGTCCTTTTTCAGCCTGAATCAGATTTTTGCTCAGCTCCCTCAATTTCAGCCAGAAAAATACCTGAAATTACAGAAAAACACACAACTCATAGTAAAGTCCAGAAATATGAATTTTTTCTAAAAACTAATGGAAACAAACTAAAAACTCACTAAAACATACTAAAAACTATATGAAATTAACCCCAAAAAGCGTATAAAATATCCGCTCATCATCTGCCTAATCAAGTCATTCAGTTCATTGGTGAGCAAGGGGGGTTCATCCTCCCGAGTCTCATTACCAAATAACTTGGCATTCAGCTTCATGATTGCTCCAAGGTACTTAGCAACTTGCTCTTCAGTAATATATTCATCCTCTTCAGAGGAAGAATACTCATCAGAGCTCATGAATAGCAGAAGGAGGTTCAATGGAATCTCTATGGTCTTTGTATGAGCCTCAGATTCCTTTGGTTCCTCAAAGGGGAACTCCCTTTTGTCCAGAGGACATCCCATGAGGTTTTTTTTCACTGGGACTCACGTCCTCCTCACTCTCTCCAGGTTTGGCCATGTTGGTCATGGTTATGGCCTTGCACTCACTCTTGGGATTTTCTTCTGTATTGCTTGGGAGAGTGCTAGGAGGAGTTTCAGTAACCTTTTTACTCAGCTGACTCACTTGTGCCTCCAAATTTCTAATGGAGGACCTTGTTTCAGTCATGAAACTGAGAGTGGCTTTAGATAGATCAGAGACTATGTTTTTTAAGCCAGAGAGGCTCTGCTTAGAATTCTCTGTCTGTTGCTGAGAAGATGATGGGAAAGGTTTGCTATTGCCAAACCTATTTCTCCCACCATTATTATTGAACCCCTGTTGAGGCTTCTATTGATCATTCCATGAAAGATTTGGATGGTTCCTCCATGAAGGATTATAGGTGTTTCCATAGGGTTCTCCCATGTAATTCACCTGTTCCATTGCAGGGTTCTCAGGATCATAAGCTTCTTCTTCAGAAGATGCTTCTTTATTACTACTGGATGCAGCTTGCATTCCAGTCAGACTCTGAAAAATCATATTGACTTGCTGAGTCAATATTTTATTCTGAGCCAGTATGGCATTCAGAGTATCAATCTCCAGAACTCTTTTCTTCTGAGTTGTCCCATTATTCACAGGATTCCTTTCAGAAGTGTACATGAATTGGTTATTTGAAACCATTTCAATGAGTTCCTGGGCTTCTTCAGGCATTTTCTTCAGATGAAGAGATCCACCAGCAGAGTTGTCCAATGACATATTGGATAGTTCAGACAGACCATCATAGAATATGCATATGTCGCTCCATTCTGAAAGCATGCCTGAAGGACACCTTCTGATCATTTGTTTGTATCTTTCCCAAGCTTCATAGAGGGATTCGCCTTCCTTCTGTCTAAAGGTCTGGACTTCCACTCTAAGCTTACTCAATTTTTGAGGTGGAAAGAACTTTGCCAAGAAGGCATTGACCAGCTTTTCCCAAGAGTTCAGGCTTTCTTTAGGTTGTGAGTCCAACCATGTCCTAGCTCTGTCTCTTACAGCAAAAGGGAAGAGCATAAGTCTGTAGACCTCAGGGCCAACCCCATGGGTCTTAACAATATCACAAATTTGCAAGAATTCAGCTAAAAACTGATGAGGATCTTCCAATGGAAGTCCATGATACTTGCAATTCTGCTGCATTAGAGAAACTAATTGAGGCTTAAGCTCAAAGTTGTTTGCTCCAATTGCAGGAATTGAGATGCTCCTTCCACAGAAGTCAGAAGAGGGTGCAATGAAGTCACCAAGCATCTTTCTTGCATTGTTGGCATTGTTGATATTTTCGGCTACCATGTCTTTTTCTTTTTCAAAAATTTCTGTTAGGTCCTCTCTAGAGAGTTGTGCTTTAGCTTCTCTTAGCTTCCTCTTTAAGGTCCTTTCAGGTTCAGGATCAGCTTCAACAAGAATACCTTTGTCCTTGTTCCTGCTCATATGAGAGAGAAGAGAACAAGAAAGTATGAAATCCTCTATGTCACAGTATAGATATTCCTTAAGGTGTCAGAGAAAAACAGGAATAGAGGGGTGAG
This sequence comes from Arachis ipaensis, assembly GCF_059453495.1. NCBI lineage: Eukaryota > Viridiplantae > Streptophyta > Magnoliopsida > Fabales > Fabaceae > Arachis > Arachis ipaensis. Next base: position 119,068,959 of record NC_142443.1, on the reverse strand, counting down.
GTAGGCAGATAAGAATTCGAATTGCTAATTGAGGAGGAGTGTTAGTTCTTGAATAGAAAAAGGTGAGGAGGGAGAAAATTTTTGAAAACAAATTTTTAAATAAAACTAAAATTTTAAAATAATTAAAAAGAATTTTGAAAAAGTGGTTGATGGTTTTTCGAAAATTATAAGTGAGAAAGTGGTTAGGTGATTTTGAAAAAGATTTTGAAATCAGTAATAAAAAAGATATGATTGAAAATTATTTTAAAAAGGATGTGGTTAATAAAATATGATTGAGAAGATATGATTGAAAAATAATTTAAAAAGAAATTTTTAAATTAATGATATGATTGAAATATTTTTTTTAAATTTAATGACTTGGCTAACAAGAAATTTAAAAGATATGATTCTAAAATTCAAATATTGAACCTTTCTTAACAAGGAAGTTGATGACAAGTCATCTTAGCCTATTTTAGCTAGTATTTTTCTTTAGTTTTCATTAGAATTATGCACTTTCTTGAGCTACAAGCAAGCTAATTGAGTAGATTTTCATGTTTCCCTTGATTGAACCAACCATATATGAATTCATGCCATTTCATGAGGTTTTGTGCTATATTTGTTGCATATTATGAAAGATTGAATATCTCATGATTTTGAGCATAGCTTTGATGAGTTTGGTTGATTTATGATAGGTGAAGAAAGCTTGGAAAAAAAGTTGAAGCAAAGAGGAATGGCTAGAAGTGAAGAAAGGAATAAGTGAAATTGAACTTGGAGGCATGAAGTTAGCCCCAACGTTAGCCCCCTAACTTGGAGGCTAACGTTGGGCATGAAGATCACTCCCTGGGCTCCCCACGTTTGAGCCAACGTTAGCCCCCTAACTTGGAGGCTAACGTTGGCACATGAGTTATAAAGAGAAACTTGAAATTCATCCCTGGGCCAGCCAACGTTTGCGCCAACGTTAGCCCCCTAACTTGGAGGCTAACGTTGGCACATGAGTTACAAAGGGGGAGAAGGCCAACGTTTGCGCCAACGTTAGCCCCCTAACTTGGAGGCTAACGTTGGCACCTTAATTACAAAGGGGGAGAAGGCCAACGTTTGCGCCAACGTTAGCCCCCTAACTTGGAGGCTAACGTTGGCGCCACTAGCACTAAGCAAGGCCAACGTTAGGGTCAAAGTTAGACCCCTAACGTTGGCACCAACGTCCAAACCAGAGAATATTGCTTGCTGCTATGAAAAGTTAGGGTCAAAGTTAGACCCCTAACTTTGGCCCTAACGTTAGGTTCAACTATGGCTAACTTCAAAACCGGTTCAATTGGTTCACTTCGGTTCTTCTTCAAACTTCAAGAGCAATCAACCAAGGCCTCTTTCAACCCAATTCCACCAAGAACAAAGGCCCAACTCAAGGCTTGAAGATCATTTTGGAAAGTGTATAAATAGGATAGAATTCAAGTTATTGGGAGAGCTTTCCTTTTGGGAATTTTCATAAGAGTTTTCGGAGAGCTTTTGAACTTTAATTTCTTGTTTTCATTGCTTTCATTTTCCATTTACATTTGTCTTGGATCTTGGATTGGAGAATTGAAGAAATTCTGTTTCAATCTCAATCTTGGATCTCTCTGTTTCTTTACTGTTAATTGAATTCCATTTCCGGTTCATTGTTCTTCATCTCTTTTCTTTGCAATTTACATTTCCTTGCAATTGTTCTTGTTGGATCTAGGAAGGCATTGAGATCTAGACTTGGTTTTCTAGTCTCTGGGTCCTGAGATCTGAATTTCCCATTTCACTTCTCTGTTTACTGCTTTCTATGTTCATTTACTTTTCTGCTTCACATCCGGTTCAATCCCAATTTCCTTTCCCTCTCCTGTTTGATGCAATTTAGTTTTTCCTTGTTTAAATTCTGCAAATCCAATCCCCAATCCCCTTTACATTTCCAGCCATTTACATTTCTTGCACTTTAAGATTCCGCAATTTACATTTCTTGCACTCTAAGTTTCTGCTATTTAATTTCTTGTTCTTTAAGTTTCAGCAATTTATTTCTTGTTCTCTTTACTTCAATGCAATTTAATTCCTGCAAATCACAAAACACTCAACCAAATCTTGATTCGCTTGACTAAATCAACCACTAAACTAAAATTGCTCAATCCTTCAATCCCTGTGGGATCGACCTCACTCCCGTGAGTTTTTATTACTTGATACGACCCGGTGCACTTGCCGGTTAGTTTTGGGTGTTTTGGGAGAGATTTATTTTTCCTCCAAAATATCTCATCAAGTTTTTGGCGCCGTTGCCGGGGATTGACTAGATTGACAATGATTAAGCGAGGTGGTGATCTAGATCAAGCACTTCTTCTTTATTTTTCTTTAATTTTTGATTAACCCACTAACTGTTTGAATTTTTGCTTGAACTAAAATTCATTCTAGCAATAGATTGAGGTGATCTTGCTGGTGTTTCTTTTGTCTTGTTTGTATGTCAGGTACAGGGAGATCCGTTCCTGTTTTATCTGAAGCTGATCAGAGAACTCTTAGAAGGATAAGAAGAGCCGAAAGAGGGAAAAATATTGTTGGAAAAGACGAATCTGAGGAAGAATACCACGAAATGGAAGGAGATACATCTAATCCAGGAGGAGGAGTTAATAATCAACCACAACAAAGGAGAGTATTGGCTTCCTATGCCTTTGCAAATGCTAGACATTGTGGAAGCAGCATTCTCACCCCTAATGTCAATGCAAATAACTTTGAACTGAAGCCACAACTCATCACATTGGTCCAGAACAATTGCTCATTTGGGGGAGGACCATTGGAGGATCCAAATCAACATCTATCTACCTTCTTTAGGATCTGTGACACTGTCAAATCCAATGGCGTGAATCCTGAAACCTACAAGCTTCTGCTGTTCCCGTTCTCATTAAGGGATAAGGCTGCACAATGGCTTGAAACTTTTCCCCAAGGAAGTATCACTAGTTGGGATGACTTGGTGACTAAATTTCTAGCCAAATTCTATCCACCCCAAAGAGTCATCAGGCTGAAAACCGAGGTGCAGACATTCACACAATTAGATGCTGAATCCTTGTATGAAGCATGGGAGAGATACAAAGCCTTAATCAGAAAGTTTCCTCCAGAGATGTTCAATGAATGGGACGTGCTGCAAAATTTCTATGAAGGCCTGACATTGAAATCTCAGGAGGCATTAGATCATTCTGCTGGAGGTTCACTACAACTAATGAAAACTGCTGAGGAAGCTCAGAATCTGGTGGATATGGTGGCCAACAATCAATACTTCTTTGCTCATCAAAGAAACCGCCAACCATCACAAAGAAGAGGAGTAATGGAGCTAGAAGGAGTAGATTCAATCCTAGCTCAAAACAAGATGATGCAGCAGCAAATTCAACAACAATTTGAGCAAATGGCCAAGAGAATTGATAGTCTCCAAGTTGCAGCAGTCAACACTAGCCAACCATCAACCAGATGGGGACAGAGTGAAGAAACTCAAGAAGAACAACAACAAGAGCAAGTTCAGTATATGCACAACCAAGGACCAAATGAAGTGTATGGTGATACATACAATCCATCCTGGAAGAACCACCCAAACCTCAGATGGGGAGATAACCATACCCAAAACCAACAACCATGGCAGAGGAACTCAAACCAACACAATCCAAGAAACAACCAAAATCACAACCAGCAGCAGACTAACCAAAACCCCTTCAGAAAACCTCAAAACAACTACCCCAACATCAACCAATACCAATCTAATAACCAATCCACCAACCAAAATGCCTACCATCCACCACCCACATCTCATAATCCACCTCAAGTATCACCTGAAGCCCAAAGAATCACTCACTTGGAAGCCATGATAGACAAAATGTTGAAACACCAAGAAATGGTAGCCAAGAATCAAGAAGCCTCTATAAAGAGCCTAGAGAGACAGATGGGGCAACTCTCCAAGCAAGCATCTGTTGAGAGACCTTCAAACGCACTGCCCAGTGACACAATTCCAAATCCCAAGGAGGAATGCAAGGCAATACAATTGAGGAGTGAGAGAACATTGATAAGCAACAATGACACTACAAGGAAGCAAGCAGAGAACATCAAAGAACCAACAGGGGATGAGAATCAAACAAAGGCAGATGAGGATAAGGAGCAAGATGTGATGCCAAACAAAGACACTGAGAAACTCAAAGAGAAGAACAACCAACCACATAGCTCAAAGGAAGTAGTTCAGGGGAAGCAGCAAATGAAAAAAAACATCACACCTCCACTACCTTACCCTCAGAGATTCGACAAAGAGATTAAAGACAAGCATTTTCACAAATTCCTGGAGATTTTTAAGAAGCTGGAAATCAACATTCCCTTGGCTGAAGCACTTGAACAAATGCCTCGATATTCCAAGTTTCTGAAGGATCTCATCAACAAGAAAAGAAGCTGGGATGAGAAAGAAACCATAAGGATTACTGAGGAATGCAGGGCCTTGATTCAAAAGGGGCTTCCTCCCAAGCTTGAGGACCCAGGGAGCTTCTTGTTGCCGTGCACCATTGGGGAATTAACCATCACTAAAGCAATGTGCGATCTCGGGGCGAGTATTAACTTAATACCATCCTCCTTGGTGAAAAAGTTGAATATAGAGGAGGTCAAACCAGTACAAATGTCTTTGGAGCTGGTAGACAAGTCTATGGTATATCCCAGGGGTGTAATTGAAAATCTTTTGGTCAAGGTGGACAGTTTTATTTACCCTGCTGATTTTGTGGTTCTAGAATCAAATGATGATAATAGTGACTCTGTTATACTGGGAAGGCCATTCTTGGCCACTGCTAGAGCTATCATAGACGTAGAGGAAGGGGAATTAACTCTCAGGATGCATGACCAGAGCATCACTCTGAAGGTATTACCAGAGGCACAATTCAGCAAGGAGAAGAAAGACTATATGAAGAGTGATCAGGAAAGTCACAGCAACATCCCAATGCTAAGGACTGTGCAGACTGATGAAAAAACCCACAAAGATGTTAGAGTACTGGCCACTGAGAAGAGAGGTCCCCAAGGAAAGCCTATAGCCAGAAAAGAAAGATCAACAAAAGGAAAGATGAAGCGCAGGAACAAAGCAAAAAGGGGCTGGAAGAATAGAAAGATTCCAACAGAGGGGCTTTCTAAAGGTGACAAAGTGCAACTGATATATCAACAGATGGAGGCAAATCAACAAACCGAGGATTACTACACTGTCAGCAACATACTATCATTAGAGCATGCTGAAATTGAACACCAGAAAACAAAGAAGAGGATCACGGTCAGGGGAGACAAATTGAGGCCCTACAAGCACCAACCACCATAAAAGAAAGCCTCAATGTCAAGCTAGTGACAATAAAAGAGCGCTCCATGGGAGGCAACCCATGCTTTAAGATTCATGTTATTTTGCATTCAATAAATTATGATCACTTGATGCATGAATTGTTTTCTCTTTTCATGAACATGTCCATTTATTGCATGCACTATTTTGAAACATATACTAAGTTCGGTGTATCTTCAAGCACACTTAACCAAAATTACAAAGGATATTGTTTCACATGCTTAAAATGTTTTGATAGAGCATATGGCCGAACACTAAGTTTGGTGTCCACATAGCTTCATGAAAATTTGAAACTCATGCATCAATAATCATACATTTGTTATTTTCCAAAACCTTATAAAGAGAAAATTTTTTTTTCTTTCTTTCGAAAATGAAGGCATTAATTGTGATTGACCCTTTGACAAGAAACAAGTTTGGTGTTCATCAAACCTTGATGCACCGATTCAAGGATACAATTAATCCTTCATGAAAAAAAAAAGAAAAAAGAAAGTATGATGAAAACAATTCTTATGAACATGTAACTTTTGAATTTTACCAATTGGAGGAAGAAACTCATTTTCTTTATACATTACCAAACACTAAGTTTGGTGTCCTCCAAAAAGAGTGTCACGGTTCACATGAGATAAGAATTGATGGTTCACATATTTTTACTAAAAAAAACAATAGTGCTACGGTTGGATGAGACTAATGTGTGTTGTCTTGTTGTGGTGACTAGGAAGTCAAAGAATCTTCAAAGAAAAAGACAAGACAAAGGAAAGCATAGCATAAGAACAAAATCCCATCACATGCTTCAAGGAAGAAATCTGCCACTCCTTGAGAATGATCACGGCAAAGGCAAGGGAAGGAGCAAATTTTGTCTTCATTCATCCTCACATGCACACCCTTGATTCCCATAGTGTCTAATTGCATCCTAGCCCTTCATTGCTCATTTAAAAGCATACCACCTTCAAGCCATGCACATAACCGAATCACTCCCCAACATAACAAGCCTTGTGCAACCTTTCTTCTACTTTAAACTCCAACCACTTAAACTCCTCTTCATAACTTCTTAGCAAGTCCGGACCTCATCTTTTCCCCCAAACACACATCAAACTCTCCAACATTCTTCACATCCCCTCTCAACCAACCAAGTAATCATGGCATCCTCCTCAAGAACCAAACGACGAAAAGGAAAAGATCCAATAGTAGAGGAAGAAACACATGAGTATGACCAATGGAGGTTCAAGTCTTGGTCTCATCAAATGCAAATTCAATGGATGAACGAGAAAAGAATCTATCCTGAAATTCCATTCATGTTGCCGGATGATGGATGTCAAGAAATAAAGAACAAAATCCGGAAGAGGAGATGGGAGGAACTTACATCACCAGCCACCCGAGTTAATACCAATATCATAAGAGAGTTCTATGCAAATGTCCCAAGGATTGACATGCGGGAACCCCCAACGTACAAAAGCTATGTGCGTGGGGTGGAAGTAGACTTTAGCCCGGAGGCAATCAAGAAAGTCTTGAAACTAAAGTCAGTCCGCTTTGATGAACCGGGATACCAACAAAGATTGACTGAGGATCAAGATTATGAAGAGATTGCAAGAGACATTTGTTTTGAGAACTCAGAATGGGAAGGAGACAACAAAAACAGATACAAGTTCCTGAAGAGATGTAACCTCATTCCGGAAGCAAAAGGATGGTATGAATTGATGAAAAGATCAATTCTGGGGACAGTGAACACCTCAGAAGTTAACAGGGAGAGAGCCTTAATGCTGCATTGTATTATGGTGGGTGGAGAAATAAGAGTTCATGAGATCCTTGCAAGAGACATTCAAAAGATAGCCGAAAAGAATTCGGCCGGATCTTGGTTGTACTATCCGAGCACCATTTGGAAGTTGTGTGCAAAAGCTAAAGCTCCATTGGAAGAGGAGAATCCAATGTGGTTGAGCCAAGGCATGCCCATAACCATTGAACGAATGATGATGCCCCTTGAAGCACATCAAGGCCGAAGACCACATGGAGGAAGGGAAAGAGAAGAGCCAATGGAAGAAGATGAGCCACACATAGAAGAAGAGCCACAAGAGGAGGAGGAGCAGCCACACTTTTTCCCACATGGCAATATGGATATGACTCAAATGCAAGAAGCAATAGGGAGGCTGTCTCAACAGTACACAAGAATCCAAGCAAGGCAAGAGGAATATCATTCTCTGTACATGCAAAACCAACAAGCACAAGAAGAAAGAGAGCTAAGAATAATAAACAAACAAAATGAATTCGAGTCAAGATTTCTTGCTATGCAAGAAGAACATGCCTTTCAATCTCATGAATCTTTTGGGAAGTTGGAACAAATGCAAGTTGAAAGTTTGAAGGCTTTCAAGGAGTTCACAACACTCCAAGAAGCAAGGTATGAAGTGCAAGCCGATTACAATGTCAATAGCCAAATCAAACTAAACTATATTGGAGAACATATGCATAACATGGATCCGGCATTCCCAACTTTTGATGAATTTTTCAAAATGAGAAGTGAGGTAGAAGTAAACAGGGCTATGAGACTTGAAGATAGAGTGGAGGAGGCTATGAATAATGCTGGCTTTTGGCAAGATCAACAGGCACCAAACAAGGATGGTGGGAACACTAGCAGCCAAGTGTATGAAAGGAGAAAGAAGAGGCATGACAAATGAAAGGTGGACTTGCTCCTTGTTCAAAGAAAAAAATCATGCATTCTATCTGTTCTAAGTTATCTTTGCATTTTTGAGTAGTCATTTAGAAGTCTTTGCATTATGTTTGTTTCTTTCAAAATAAATAGGCTAGTTTATGTGTGTACTTGTGTGTTTGTCTTCACTTGACAAGAAGTATGTATTGTCCCCTGCATCTTTAAATTCAATAAAAGAACAGTTTGAATGTGAAGTGAAATGGTCTCTGTTAGATAGAAGTGGAATAGAAGTAAGTGGTGGTATGTGTGTGATTGTATAATAGCTCACTTTTAGTGAATAAAGAGCTAGGATATCTCCTTCTAAGTAAAGAGTGGTTTACTGTCTAGGAATCTCAATTGAATTAAATTCCTTGGTTAGAAAGAAAAAAACAAAAAGAAGGAAAGAACAAAGAGAGCCAAAAAGTGGCAAAACAAAAGAAAAAAAAAGAAACAAAGCTGGACACCAATAGCTTGAACCTTAAAATACATGCCTGTGATGTCTTTGTACTAGGATCTGCTTGGATTAGTAAGCTCTTAGGAGTGCCTCAACACTTGGTGACTTGGGTTAACTAACCCGGGATCATCAGCTGAAAGTCCACTATCAAGAGCAACCTAACTACAAGGCATTTAGTAACCCAAAGAGGTGCTGGGCATCAATGTTTTAAGGAGGAATGTGAGCCAAGTGTCTATAGTGAATAATGTGTCAAGTATAAAGAAAAGAAAATGAACTTGCTACACATGACACTCAAATAAAGCTTTTGAATAAAGTAATAGCCAAGGATAAAGGAGTAATGAGAGGTCATAGCAGTATGTCACTTGAAGCTTGAAGGAGACTTTCTAGGCCTAGGAGTCAATAAGAAGTGAGTATTTGCATATCCACATAAAACCCCATGAACTATCAATAATACTCTGCTAGCATGAACTTCCTCTTCCATTTCATTCTTTCTTCTTAATAATTCATTTCTTGCTTGGGGACAAGCAAGCTTTAAGTTTGGTGTTGTGATGACAAGTCATCTTAGCCTATTTTAGCTAGTATTTTTCTTTAGTTTTCATTAGAATTATGCACTTTCTTGAGCTACAAGCAAGCTAATTGAGTAGATTTTCATGTTTCCCTTGATTGAACCAACCATATATGAATTCATGCCATTTCATGAGGTTTTGTGCTATATTTGTTGCATATTATGAAAGATTGAATATCTCATGATTTTGAGCATAGCTTTGATGAGTTTGGTTGATTTATGATAGGTGAAGAAAGCTTGGAAAAAAAGTTGAAGCAAAGAGGAATGGCTAGAAGTGAAGAAAGGAATAAGTGAAATTGAACTTGGAGGCATGAAGTTAGCCCCAACGTTAGCCCCCTAACTTGGAGGCTAACGTTGGGCATGAAGATCACTCCCTGGGCTCCCCACGTTTGAGCCAACGTTAGCCCCCTAACTTGGAGGCTAACGTTGGCACATGAGTTATAAAGAGAAACTTGAAATTCATCCCTGGGCCAGCCAACGTTTGCGCCAACGTTAGCCCCCTAACTTGGAGGCTAACGTTGGCACATGAGTTACAAAGGGGGAGAAGGCCAACGTTTGCGCCAACGTTAGCCCCCTAACTTGGAGGCTAACGTTGGCACCTTAATTACAAAGGGGGAGAAGGCCAACGTTTGCGCCAACGTTAGCCCCCTAACTTGGAGGCTAACGTTGGCGCCACTAGCACTAAGCAAGGCCAACGTTAGGGTCAAAGTTAGACCCCTAACGTTGGCACCAACGTCCAAACCAGAGAATATTGCTTGCTGCTATGAAAAGTTAGGGTCAAAGTTAGACCCCTAACTTTGGCCCTAACGTTAGGTTCAACTATGGCTAACTTCAAAACCGGTTCAATTGGTTCACTTCGGTTCTTCTTCAAACTTCAAGAGCAATCAACCAAGGCCTCTTTCAACCTAATTCCACCAAGAACAAAGGCCCAACTCAAGGCTTGAAGATCATTTTGGAAAGTGTATAAATAGGATAGAATTCAAGTTATTGGGAGAGCTTTCCTTTTGGGAATTTTCATAAGAGTTTTCAGAGAGCTTTTGAACTTTAATTTCTTGTTTTCATTGCTTTCATTTTCCATTTACATTTGTCTTGGATCTTGGATTGGAGAATTGAAGAAATTCTGTTTCAATCTCAATCTTGGATCTCTCTGTTTCTTTACTGTTAATTGAATTCCATTTCCGGTTCATTGTTCTTCATCTCTTTTCTTTGCAATTTACATTTCCTTGCAATTGTTCTTGTTGGATCTAGGAAGGCATTGAGATCTAGACTTGGTTTTCTAGTCTCTGGGTCCTGAGATCTGAATTTCCCATTTCACTTCTCTGTTTACTGCTTTCTATGTTCATTTACTTTTCTGCTTCACATCCGGTTCAATCCCAATTTCCTTTCCCTCTCCTGTTTGATGCAATTTAGTTTTTCCTTGTTTAAATTCTGCAAATCCAATCCCCAATCCCCTTTACATTTCCAGCCATTTACATTTCTTGCACTTTAAGATTCCGCAATTTACATTTCTTGCACTCTAAGTTTCTGCTATTTAATTTCTTGTTCTTTAAGTTTCAGCAATTTATTTCTTGTTCTCTTTACTTCAATGCAATTTAATTCCTGCAAATCACAAAACACTCAACCAAATCTTGATTCGCTTGACTAAATCAACCACTAAACTAAAATTGCTCAATCCTTCAATCCTTGTGGGATCGACCTCACTCCCGTGAGTTTTTATTACTTGATACGACCCGGTGCACTTGCCGGTTAGTTTTGGGTGTTTTGGGAGAGATTTATTTTTCCTCCAAAATATCTCATCAGAAGTAACAAACTTGAAATTTTTGAATCAAATTATTAATTGGTAGCCAGGATTTTCGAAAATAGTGAGAGAAAAATGGAAAAAGATTTGATTTTGAAAAAGATATGATTTGAAAAAGATATGATTTGAAAGAGATTTGAATTAGAAACTAACTTACCTCCCTTGTGTTGTCCTGGCGTTAAACGCCCAGAATGGTATCCATTCTGGCTTTTAACGCCCATTTGACTACCTCCTTGGGCGTTAAACGCCCAGCCAGGTACCCTGGCTGGCGTTTAAACGCCAGAATTCCTTTTTCACTGGGCGTTTTGAACGCCCAGCTTTTTCTCTGTGATTCCTCTGCTGTATATTCTGAATCTTCAATTCTCTGTATTATTGACTTGAAAAGACATAATTTTGAAATTTTTTTAATTTTTAATGATGAGAGAGAACAACAACAAAATGAAACTAATCATGAAAAACCAAGATCAAATAAACAATGCATGCAAGACACCAAACTTAGAAATTTTCATATTAGAGATACTAACGAATTGAGAATGCACATGAAAAACAACAAAAGACACAAAATAAGAGAATTTAAAGATCAGACCCAAGAAAATCTTTAAGAATTAACTTAAAGATCAATGAAAAACATAATGCATATATTCAAAAAATGCAAGAAAATTAAAAATATGCAAGACACCAAACTTAAAAATAGATATTAGACTCAAACATGAAACACACATTATTTTTTATTTTTATGATTTTGTAAATTTTTTTTGTAATTTTTCGAAAATAGTTTAGAAAAAGAAAAATAAGGATTTCAAAATTTTTAATAAGAATTCCAGGAATCATGCAATGTTAGTCTAAAGCTTCAGTCTAAAAAGATTAGACATGGTTAGCCAAGCTTCAGCAGGACATTAAATACAACAGCCAAATTGATGGGAATCAACTAGCTCCTGTGATGATAAAAGCATCATCTGAAACTCTAGAATTCATTCTTAAAAATTCTGAAGTCATAGAATAATTTATTATTTTTTTTGAAAATTTTGAAAATAAAAAGCTTAAAAATAAAATAAAATTACCTAATCTAAGCAACAAGATGAACCGTCAGTTGTCCAAACTCGAACAATCCCCGGCAACGGCGCCAAAAACTTGGTGCACGAAATCACAATCACACTTTTGCAATTCCGCACAACTAACCAGCAAGTGCACTGGGTCGTCCAAGTAATACCTTACGTGAGTAAGGGTCGATCCCACGGAGATTGTCGGCTTGAAGCAAGCTATGGTCAACCTTGTAAATCTCAGCCAGGAAGATTCAAATGGTTATAGAGTTTTGATAATTAACAGATAAATAAAACATAAAATAAAGTTAGAAGTCCTTATGTAATTTATTGGTAGGATTTCAGATAAGCGTATGGAGATGCTTGTTGCTTCTGAACCTCTGCTTTCCTATTGCCTTCATCCAATCATGCGTACTCCCTTCCATGGCAAGCTGTATGTTGGGGGATCACCGTTGTCAATGGCTACCGTCCGTCCTCTCAGTGAAAATGGTCCGGCTACGGGTTACGTAGGGCTAATCATCTGTCGGTTCTCACTCATGTTGGAATAGGATCCATTGATCCTTTTGTGTCTGTCACTACGCCCAACACTCGCGAGTTTGAAGCTCGTCACAGTCATCCCATCCCAGATCCTACTCGGAATACCACAGACAAGGTTTAGACTTTTCGGATCTCAAGAATGCTGCCAATTGATTCTAGCTTATACCATGAAGACTCTAATCTCATAGAATGGAGGGCTCTATTGTCAGGAGAAGCAACCATGCGTCATGAATCAGGAGGCTAAGAGATACACGCTTAAGCTAGTGCAGATAGAACGAAAGTGGTTGTCAGGCACGCGTTCATAGGTGAGAATGATGATGAGTGTCACGGATCATCACATTCATCAGGTTAAAGTGCGAGTGAATATTCTTAGAAGAGGGAGCAAAGCCTGTCCGTCAGCCTCAACGAAGATTGAATCCTACCATCTTAGAAGTTGTCAAGAAAGAAGTAACCAGACTACTTGAAGCAGATATCATTTACCCCATCTCAGACAGTGAATGGATGAGTCCAGTACAAGTGGTGCCCAAGAAGTCTGGAGTCACAACAGTAAGAAATGAGCATGGAGAGCTCCTGACAACTAGAGTGCAGAATTCATGGAGAGTTTGCATTGACTATAGGCGTCTCAACCAAGCCACTCGCAAGGATCATTACCCCTTGCCATTCATTGATTAGATGCTTGATCGCCTGTCAGGTAAATCTCATTACTACTTTTTAGATGGTTATACAGGCTACTTTCAAATTCATATAGCTCCTGAAGATCAGGAAAAAGACTACTTTTACATGTCCCTTTGGAACATATGCTTATAAAAAAGGATGCCTTTTGGCTTGTGTAATGCACCTGCTACTTTCCAAAGGTGTATGATGAGTCTTTTCTCTAATCTCATTGAGAACTGTATGGAGGTTTTTATGGATGATTTTAGCGTATATGGTGATTCATTTAGCCTTTGCTTGGATAGTTTATCTAGAGTATTAGACAGGTGTGTTAGTACAAACCTTGTGTTGAATTTTGAGAAATGTCACTTTATGGTAAAACAAGGAACTGTACTAGGACATGTTGTGTCTAATAGGCATTTCTGTAGATCCAGCAAAGGTAGATGTTATTTCTATCTTACTTTACCCCTCCTCCGTGAGGGAAGTCCACTCGTTCCTTGGCCATGCAGGTTTTTACATGAGATTCATTAAGGACTTCAGTATGGTAGCATTACCTTTATCCAGAATGCTACAGAAAGATATTGAGTTCGAGTTCAGTGAGGATTGTATGCAGGCATTTGATAAGCTAAAGATCGCCCTGACTCAAGCTCCAATTGTGAGAGGACCAAACTGGAGTCAGCCATTTGAAATTATGTGTGATGCTTCCAACCATGCAGTAGGAGCAGCGCTAGCTCAGCGCGAAAGTAAGGATCCTTTTGTAATTGCTTATGCATCTAAGACCTTAGATGCTACTCAATCTAATTACACTACTACTGAAAAAGAGCTTCTTGCTATTGTTTTTGCTCTGGATAAATTTCGAGCCTATTTACTTGGTACTAAGGTAGTAGTGTACTCAGACCATGTAGTTCTAAAATATTTAATAGCTAAAAAGAAGTCCAAACCGAGGCTAATACGTTGGATTCTGCTGCTGTAAGAATTTGATTTAGAAATTAAGGATAGGAGTGGTAACCAGAATTTAGTGACAGATCACTTGAGTCGCCTTGAGCACATTAAGGATGAATCCACTCCTATAAATGATAATTTCCCATTTGATAACTTACATGTAGTATCTGAAGTAGTTCCTTGGTATGCACCTGTAGCTAATTATCTAGTTAGCCACACTTTTCCTCCAAATTTCACTAAGCATCAAAGAGACAAGCTGAAAAGCGAGTCCAAATATTATATATGGGATGATCCATATTCATGGAGGTGTGGTGCTAACCAGGTAATTAGACGGTATGTGCCTCAATCAGAATTTCAGTCCATTTTAGAGGCCTGCCACTCATCTGAGAGTGGAGGACATTTTGGCCCTCAAAGAACAGCTAGAAAAATTCTAGACTGTGGATTCTGGTGGCCTACTCTTTTTAAAGACGCTGCTGAATTTTGTAAATCTTGTTCCCCTTGCCAAAGGTTTGGTAATATATCCAAGAGGGATGAGATGCCTCAACAGATTATGCTTTTCTGTAAAATTTTTTATGTTTGGGGCATTGACTTTATGGGTCCATTTCCAAATTCTAATGGTTACTTTTATATATTGTTAGCTGTAGATTATGTTTCTAAATGGGTGAAAGCAATTTCTACCCGTACTGATGATGCTAAAACTGTTGTTTCCTTTGTTAGAAACCATATTATTTGCCGCTTTGGATCACCACGAGCAATCATGAGCGATCAAGGCACTCACTTTTGTAACAGGAGACTAACAGGATTACTGAAAAAGCATGGGATAGTTCACAAAGTAGCAACAGCTTAATATCCCCAGACCAATGGGCAAGCCGAAGTCTCTAACAGAGAGATAAAGCGTATTCTGGAAAAGATAGTAAAACCTCATAGGAAGGACTGGAGTGCCAGGCTACAAGATGCACTCTGGGCATATAGAACAGCATACAAGACACCCATTGGGATAAGCCCCTTCCGCTTAGTATACGAAAAGGCTTGCCACCTTCCAGTAGAGGTGGAGCACAAGGATTTCTGGGCTGTGAGGGAGTGCAACATGAATTTTGAGGAAGCTGGTGCCGAAAGGAAACTGCAACTAGCAGAACTGGAGAACCTTTGCCTAGAAGCATATGACAACTCCAGGCGATACAAAGAAAAGATGAAGGCTGTCCATGACAAGCACATAAAAAGGAGAGAATTCAAACCAGGGGAGTTAGTTCTTCTTTATAACTCTAGACTGAGGCTTATGCCAGGTAAACTGAGATCAAGATGGGAAGGTCCCTACAGAGTAGAAAAGGCAGAGCCATACGAAGTTTTTCACCTGCATCATCCTTCTAGCTCCAAATTCATCAAGGTCAATGGACATTGCCTAAAGCTTTATCATGGTGAGAAGATGAAGGACCACAAAGAACTAGATGTCTTCCTCTTGGAAGACCCACCAACAGAAGTAGAATAAGTCTGAAGAGCATCCAACTTAATGACGTAAAAGCAAAGTGCTAGATAGGAGACAACCCACCATGGTATGATCGTTCCATTTCAGTCTTAGTTTTATTTTACTTTATTCTATTTTTGTTTTTGTTAATGACTCTTCTCATAATCTCTGCATATAGTTTACATTCACATTTGCGTTTGCATTCTGCATACAAAAAAAAACACGCATGCGATGCGTAAGCGTCGTTGACGCATCCGCGTCATAGGTGCATTAAGAAGAAAAGAGAATTGAACAGAAAGTCACGTGAAAGCGTGGCTGGAGGCGTGCCTTAGGCACAAACATGCCCACACGACCGCGTCGCTGACGCGGCCGCGTCATTTTAAAAATAGCCTCCCACGCGACCGCGTCACCCACGCGAATGCGTGCCCCTAAATATCTACGTAAAAGAGGTGTATGACAGCAAGTTATGATGGAGTGGGGCTGGAATGATGCTAGAAGCACAAGCCCTACCATGCGACCGCGTGCCCCACGCAGCCGCGTCGTTTTCAAAATATGGCCATTCACGCGACCGCGTCACCCTAAATTTTGGCAAAATGAGTCTGAGACAGAGAGTCGCGCGAACGCACGGCTGCACTTGCGCCAATCGCACAAATCAGACCACGCGTCCGCGTCACTTGAAAACATCGCGCACCACGCGACCGCGTGACTCACACGTCTGCGTCACATGCGATGAACAACTTATCCAGATCAGCCAAATATCATATCTTTTCTTCCCCAAATCCTAATTTTTTCTTATCCCTTCTTATTTCTTTCTTCTACCCGTCTTCCTTCTCTATTCTTTCTTACTTTTCACTTTTTATTTTTCACAACCATTATCAAGGTTCTTTTCTTTTCTTTCTTTCTTTTTTACTTTTCCTTTATTACTTTTCTGTTTATGTTTTCTTCTTCTTTTTCTGTCTACTTTTATTATCTATATTTTCTTTTTTTCTTTCTTTTTCTTTTTTCTTCTTTTTCTTTTTATTCCTTTAATTGGTGTTAAAAATTTAATTGGATGATTATTTTCTTCTATATTTTGCTTGTGAGTTATTAAAAAATTGTTTGACAATTTATATTACTTCTTAAAGGGTTACTTGCATGTTCAATTTACTACTTTCAATAACATATTTACCATACATGCTATGTGTTTGTGAAAAAACCCGTATGGGATTCCATATTATTTTAAATTATTCTACTACTTTAATGCCTATTTTTCACAAAACCCCTTTTATATTTTATTAATTAAATATAATTGTCAATACAAACAGGTTGTTAGTTTGAAAGGGTTGGTAATCTAACTTAGACATTGAATGCTTGATCTATGCTACTCATGCCTTTGCCGGCATGCCAATAAACATCTTGCATTTAATTGCCATCACATGCACTTGCTATATTACCTTTGATGAACTTTTCATATGTAGTGTAGACCATGTGTTAACGACATCCTTCTTTACAGTGTATTGATTATCACCCATAATATTCGCTCCCTTGCTCGAACCTTTAGGTTTACATACTACTTTCTTTTTCCTTTTTCAAGATGGCCACCAAGAAAGGTAAAGAGAAAGCTACTCCCAAACCACCAGCAAGGAGAGGAACAAAAAGAGCATTAGTGGCGGAACCATCTTCAACAGCGGTGAAACCCTCAACAAAACAAATCAAGAGGATCATCAAGGTCGATGAAAAAGAGAAAGCCTTTCCAGCAAAGGACACTGTGCGGTTCACTAACCGCTACTGTGAGCAGATGTTCCCCATCCTGACTGAAAGGAATTATAACAATGAGTATCTTCTTATCCTCCCAACCAACATTGCTGAAATTGTTGAGCCCCGCATTGAGCAAAGACAATGGGATTCCTACAGAGACAGCCATGGCAGGTTAATCTATCATAGGTAGTTGAATTCTACTCCAATTTCCACATGCCAACCATGCAGTCTGTCTATGTCCATCAGAAGTAAGTCCCCATAACTGAAGAGGCCATTCAACAAGCTTTAGATCTTCCCCCTGCTCCAAAAGGATTGGACGCATTCCAAGAAGCCTTACTCAAGCGCCAGACATACCAATTTGACTGGGACGCCGTCCTCAGAGTTATCGCACAACCTGGTAGCATATGGATCTACGGATACCATTGTTCCCGACCTAAGGGCATATTGGCTTCAGCACTCACCTTGGAGGCTCACGTATGGGTGCAGGTCATGTCCCATTACGTCTTTTCGAGCACTCACGAGTCCTCCTTCACTGTAGACATCGTTGTTCTACTCTGGTGTATCTTTACAGACCAGCACCTCAATTTACCAAGACACATTCGGCATGCTATGGGACACGTATAGATTGCGGGCAACTTATCTTTCCCCGCCTTGGTTTCAGATCTAGTCTCAGCAGCCGGAGTCTCCTATAGAGCTAGGGATACTAAAGCCATGCTTCCACGGGATGATCAGTACGTCCCTAACAAGAAATATATCAGACCTCCAACAGCCACTACCAGCCAGCCTACAGAACCGGCTGAAGACATTTCTTTACCCACACCACAAGCACCTTCAACAAATTAACTGCTCCATCAGATACTTGAGAGGCTAGACCGGCTGGACCGGAAAGGGAAGCTAAGAGAGCGCCGTAACAAGCGCAAATTTACATACCTCAAGGAGCTGCTTGTTGGTAACCAACCACCAAGAGAAGACCCAGACACCCCGGACTCTACTTCATTTACCAGCATAGGGAGCCACGACGGTCCCGATGGTGGAGATATTGCTACCAGCCCCCCTTTGTTCCTGACAGATGGCATCGAGGACGGTGCAAAGCTTTAAGTGTGGGGAGGTCGATCAGTACCTGACTTTCGGAGGTAATTTCTCTTCCCTAAACACCAATAAAATAAGATATTTAGTTAGTTTTATTTTTGTAGAATAGGATAGATTGCATAGTAATAATTAGTTGCATGCATGTTCTACTTGATTGAAAAATAATAAGTTTCTTTTTAAGACTCTATTTCTGAAAAATTTCACCAATTTAAATCAAAACTTTTGTGTTAAATTTGTTTGAAGTTGTAATTGGAACAAAGTTTAAAAAGCTAAGAACACACAACCAGTAAGATTTTGAGCCTAAACCCTGCTTAATTCTATGTTCCCTGCTTTTAAGGGCTGTCTTCTTACAATTTTACCTGTTTTTACTGTATAATTTGAATTAGTGGAATTTGATTTATGTTTTTCTTAAAGAGCTTATTTACTTTTAACCAAGTAGACAAGAATCATATAGTTGCATTCATATATATAGGTTGCATTGCATTGCATGAGTTTTATATTTTCCTACTCATTTATTTAATCTCCTTAAGCTTAGCATGAGGACATGCTAATGTTTAAGTGTGGGGAGGTTGATAAACCACTATTTTATGATTTATATTGTGTTTAATTGAGTGGTTCTATCAAGTCTTTACCTACTTATTCATACGAATTGCATAATTTTACAATTCCTTCCTAGTTGAGTTCTATGGTTGAAAACTTGCTTCCTAGAGATCTTTTAATTATGTATTTTAATTCTCCTTTATCCCATTCAATGCTGTGATCCGTGTGTTAAGTGTTTCAGGCTTCATAGGGCAGGAATGGCTTAGAGAATGGAGAGGAAGCTTGCAAAAATGGAAGGAACACAAGAAATTAAGGAGATGACCAGCGAACACTGACGCGAGCACACGGAATGGAGAAAATCACAGCGACGCGAACGCGTGCCTGACGCAAACGCGTGGATTGGAGTCTGCACGAATGACGTGAACGCGTGGACGATGCGCTCGCGTGACAAAGAAAAACGCCGAATGATACAAACGCGTGGACGATGCGTACGCGTGACCTACACGATCTGCAGAAATTATAGAATACGCTAGGGACAATTTCGGGCCGCGTTTAACCCAATTTTCGGCCCAGAAACACATATTAAAAGCTAGGGAATATACAGAGACTCAGGACGCATCCACACACATTCAGATACATTGATCTTAGGATTACTTTTAGTTTTAGATCTGAATCTAGATTAGCTTTACATTAGTAGTTTATGCTTTTGCTTTGGATTTTGGATACTGAAGAGTCATTACCTCCGTGAAGACATCACTTTAGTTTGCTTCCTTATTCCCTTACTCTTATTAGTTGTTCATTGATCCTATTCAAGTAATTATGTTGCATTTTGAATTTATTAATATATAGAGTTACTTTTACTTTTAATTAATTTTAAATCTCTATTTTATTTTAATTGATTTATTATGTCTTCTTATATTTTTATGAGTATTAATTCCATGTCAATGGAGTAGATTTTCTACTTGACATGGGGGTTGATTAAAAGGAGACACTTGAGTTGGAATGCTCAAGTGCTTGGTTAAATTGGACGTTGTTGGCTAATTCTGTATCTACTAACGCTAGACCTTCCCAAGGGAGAGGACTAGGATTTGTGGATAAGAGTTAGCTCAATCACTTGGCTTTCCTTTATTTAGTAAGGGTTAACTAAACGAAAATAACAACCCTTTTACACTACACTTGAGAAGATTCCAATAAGGATAGAACTTCCAATTAATTATTCCCCCAGTCAAGGCCTTTTAATATTAATAATAATTCTTAGTTTATTGCTTTAATTTAGAATTATTTTAAATTTCTCATTATCCAACTCAAACTTTTTTGAAAATTCCTGATTAATAAATTAGCACCCTTTTCTGCAACTCGTTGGGAGACGACCTGGGACTCATACTCCTAGTATTTTTTTCTAAAATCTGTGACAACTTTTCTAAATTGACGAGGTGGATCTTAGCTGGTTAAGAACTATACTCACAACGTATTCCATGATTTGATTTCTTAATTAGCCGACTTCTGCCTGCTCGTTCAGCGTTCAAATGCTAATGCAGAGAAGTAGAAAATTTGGATTCCCTAGCCTCTCAGGACCAGTGGGTCCCACCGCATCTTCACCTACCGCACCTACTTTCACACTTCCCTATAAACTCTACCCCTTCCCCACTCCTATAAATACCCCTCTTCATACTCCTTCAAACACACACCTCTCATAAACCACAAAAAACCTCCACGGTCGAGCCCTCTTTCTCCCTCCATCTCCTTCTATTTTCTTCTTCTTCTACTCTATTCTTCTATATTCTTTATCAATATTAGTTTAGTGTTGAAAACATAGAATCGCGAAAAACAAATGAATTCAAATTCGAAAAAAAAAATGAAATATTAATATAAATCGAATTTGATTATATTTTTAGTAATTTGTTTTTATTATATAAAGAAATAAGAAATGTATTGAATCGATTCATTAAAAAGAATCGATTCGATCGCAACTTCGAATATGGAATTCAAAGGTATCAAATAGAAAATGATACTATGAATCATAGAACTATAATGAAATACACGATCAACCACCAGTTATCAAATTTGAAAAAGAGTCAGATTTGTTCGAGGATGAGCAAAGTTTTAAGTTTGGTGTTGGAAAAGCATAGCTTTTTTTCGTTCCATTACCATTCATGGCATCCAAGGTTGGAGAATCCTCTAGAAAGAGGAAAGGAAAGGTAGTAGCCACTTCCTCTGAATCTTGGGAGATAGAGAGATTCATCACCAAAGCTCATCAAGACCACTTCTATGAAGTAGTGGCAGAGAAGAAAGTGATCCCTGAGGTCTTTTTCATGCTCAAGAAGAATGAGTATCCGGAAAATCCGAAGAGAGATCCAGAGAAGAGGTTGGGAAGTCCTAACTAATCCCATTCAGGATGTTGGGATTCTAATGGTGTAAGAGTTCTATGCTAATGCATGGGTTACTAAAAATCATGACACTAGTGTGGACCCAAATCCAAGGAATTGGATCACCGTGGTCCGAGGAAGAATCTTAGATTTCTGCCCGGAAAGTGTGAGGTTGGCGTTCAACTTGCCTCTACTGCAAGGAGATCCTCATCCTTACACTAGGAGAGTCAACTTTGATCAGAGATTGGATTAAGTGCTCTCAGATATCTGTGTGGAAGGAGCATAGTGGAAAAGAGATTCCCAAGGCAAGCCCATTCAACTAAGAAGGGTTGACCTAAAGCCCATAGCTAGAAGATGGTTCGAATTCATCCAAAGATCCATCATCCCCACTAGCAACCGGTCATAAGTGACTGTTGATAGAGCCATCATGATTCATTGCATCATGATTGGAAGTGAGGTGGAAGTACATGAGGTGATTCCTCAAGAATTGTACAAGGTAGCTAAGAAGCCTCACACCAATGCAAGATTGGCATTCCCACACCTCATCTGTCATCTATGTAATTCAGTTGAAATTGTCATAGAAGGAGATGTCTCCGTTGGGGAGGATAAGCCCATCACTAAGAAGAGGATGGAGCAAACTAGAGAGAATGCACAAGAGCATGTGCAGCCGCCTCATTATGAGATCCTGAGATGCCTCAAGGGATGTATTTTACTCCCCAAATTTATTGGGATCAAAGGCAAACTTCTCTTGGAGAATTGAGCACTAACATGGAGCAATTGAGGATGAAACATCAAGGGCATGCTACCACCCTCAATGAAATAAGAAAAAATCAAAGAGCCATAAGAGAAGACCAAAGGGCTATGAGGGAAGAGAAACAAAGGCAAAGGAGTGAGATTGAAGAGATCAAGCATCACATTGGATCCTCAAGGAGGAGTAGTAACCGCCACCATTAAAGGTGGACTCGTTCCTTTTTACTTCCTTTCCTTTTCTATTTTCTGTTATGTTTTGTTTGTTTTCCTATTCTAGTTATATGATCATTTGCATTGATGTCTTAAAGTTGTAAAATATTCAATATATCTCTCACCTTGCTTAAAAGAAAATTTTAATTGAAAAGAATTGAGAGATGCATGAATTTCAAGTTTAAAATAAGAATAGTTTAATTATATTGATGTGGCAGCATTACTTTTTTTTTTTCTGAATGTATGGATGAACAGTGGATGTGTGAAGTTGAAATTTTAGAATGTTGGCTCTTGAAAGGATAAAGAAAAAGGAAAAGTATTATTGATAATCTGAAAAATCAATAAACTTGATTCTTGAAGCAAGAAAAAGCAGCAAAAAGAAAAAGAAAAAAAAATCATGTTGCAAAAGAAAAAAAATATTATGCATGCGAAAAAGAAAGAAAAGAAATGGTGAAAAAAATAAAAAGCAGAAAAATCCATTACTGCCGAAAAATGCAGGAAAAGATGGTAGATTGAAAAAGCCTGTAACCCTTTAAACCAAAAGGCAAGGGAAAAAGGATCCAAGGCTTTGAGAATTAATGGATAGGAGGGCCCAAAGGAATAAAATCCTGGCCTAAGCAGCTCAAACAAGCTATACGTAACCATGTGCTTGTGGCGTGAAGGTGTCAAGTGAAAAGCTTAAGACTGAACGATTAAAGTCGTGGTCCAAAGAAAAAAAAAGAGTGTGCTTAAGAACTCTGGACACCTCTATCTGGGGACTCTAGTAAAGCTGAGTCACAATCTGAAAAGGTTTACCCAGTTAAAGTGTCTGTGGCATTATTGTATCTGGTGGTAATACTAGAAAACAAGGTGCTTAGGGTCACGACCAAGACTCTGAAAGCTGTGTTCAAGAATAAAAAAGAACTGAACTAGGAGAATAATATCATCTGGATTCTAAGTTCCTAAAGATGCCAACTATTCTGAGTTTCAATGGATAGTGAGATGCCAAAACTATTCAGAAGCAAAAAGCTACTAAGTCCCGCTCATCTAATTATAACTAAGCTTCATTTGAAACTTAGAAATTTATTGTAACTTAATTTTCTTATCCTACTGTGTTTTTTAGTTGCTTGAGGACATGCAATGGTTTAAGTTTGGTGTTGTGATGAGCGGATATTTTATACGCATTTTGGCATCATTTTCATATAGTTTTTAGTAGTTTTTATTTAGTTTTTATTATGTTTTTATAGTTTTTAGTGTTAAATTCACATATTTGGATTCTACTATGAGTTTTTGTTTTTTTGTACAATTTCAGATATTTTTTGGCTGAAATTGAGGAGCTAGAGCAAAAGTCTGATTCAGAGACAGAGAAAGCACTGCAGATGCTGTCTGGATTTGACCTCCTTGCATTTGGAAGAGCTTCTCTAGAGCTAAAGAAGTCCAAATGGAGTGCTCTAAACGGCAATGGAAATCTGACTTCCAAAGCTTTCCAGCAATATATAATAGTCCATACTTTGTTTCGGATTAAAAGGCCCAAAACTGGCGTCCAATGCCAGCTACCTCCCCCCTTCCAGGTGTCCAGCGCCCATAAAGCAGAAACCAGAGTCCAAACGCCCAAAGAGGACCCTCTAGCTGATGTTCCACACCCAGAGACCTCATAGCACATAGATCTTATCAAAGCTCAGCCTAAACACTCACTAAGTGGGCCCCAAGAGTAGATTTTAGCACTGAAAAGACTATTTTACCCTTACTAGTCATTTGTTTAGTATTTAAGGGATTTTATTTATGTTATTTAACCTTCTTCGAACACTTTTTACCATCATAAACGTTTTTAGTTTGTATTTTACGTCAGTATGAGTTTCTAAACCTTCTAGGTTGAGGGGAGGAGCCTTGCTGAGTCCTATGAATTAATAAAAGTATTACTATTTCTTTTTCGATCTGTGTTTGATTTATCTCTAAGATGTATGTTCGATCTTCATCATGATGAATAGGATGATCAGACAATCAGCTCTATTCATCACGCTAAGACGAACGTGCCTAACAAACACCCGCGTCTACTTGGGTTCGTGTAAATACGTGACTGGAAAGCACGAGCCAGCAGCTATGTTTATGCATCTCTCAGACGGCTAATCCACGACTTCGTTGGGGACTTCTCGAGACACCAGTTCAGTTGATTTCTGGGGAGATTAGGGTCTCTGTGGTATAGACTAGAATCCTAAGAAGCAGCATCCTCTGACACTGAAGATTCGACCTTGTCTGTGGCGTTTTGAGTAGAATCGCCAAGAGAATGAACTGCTAGCGCTTCACCCTTCGTCAGATTGGATAACCACAGCCAATGGCGTTCAACCTGTAGCAGAGGAGATTAATGACTTGCATCATCTACCTCTTTCTATTATCTAAAAGAGCCATAGAAATAGTGAAATCTCATTCAATCAATGCAATTTCATGAACTAAATGATGAATTTTATGGCACATTACTTTGAAATGAGTTTTGTTTGAATTTCAGGTGAAAAGAGCAACAAAAGAAGGAAACAAAAAAGGGAAGCTGGGCATGTGTGCTGGGCGTGCCACTTGGTGCAAACGCCAACAAAATGAATGGGCGTGGCATGCCAGCTAGCAGGCGTGGCACGCCAGTTATCATGCCCAGAGAAGAAGTCAATGAAGCTTTCAACGAGCGTGGAACGCAAAGGCCAGGCGTGGCACGCCAAAGAGATGAACCATAAGGGGCGTGGCATGCCTAGGCCAGGCATGGCACGCCAACTATAAACTCCAGAGAAGGGGCAATAAGATTCAGCATGGGCGTGGTACGCCAAGGCCAGGCGTGGCACGCCAACTACAAATTCCAGAGAGCATTAGTAAAGACCCATAAGGGGCGTGGAACGCCAGGTTGGGCGTGGCACGCCAACTCCATCTTCTACAAGGGGCGTCCCACTTAAGGTCAAAGGCGTGGCACGCCAAGGCATTTGAACAGAGGAGCATGGAGGAAACACCAACAAGGGCGTGCCTCTTGAAGATTGAGGCATGGCACGCCAAGTCAAAGAATGGATGGGCGTACCACTTGAGTTCTAGGCGTGGCACGCCAAGCTTGAATAGCTCAACACCACAAAGGGCATGCCACTTGAGCTCGAAGGCGTGGCACGCCAGTTCATTGGTCCAGAGAGGAAGGATGCAGCCCCCACCATGGGCGTGCCACTTGAGATCGAAAGCGTGGCACGCCAACACAAGCCTCCAAAGAAGAAGATCAATGGGCGTGCCACTTAGGACTTTAGGCGTGGCACACCAAGGCAAAATGATAATGGGCATGCCACTTGATGATTGAGGCATGGCACGCCAACGTCACTCACACCAAGGGCGTGCCACTTGAGACCTAGGCGTGGCACACCAGTGTAATTGACCAGAAAAGAGAATGAAGTCTTTATCAAGGGCGTGGCACGCCAGCTATTGGGCGTGGCACGCCAGTTCAACATTCCAGAGAAAAAGGATGAAGAGTGCACTAAGGGCGTGGCACGCTAGTTCAAGTATCCAGAGAGAAGAAGGGAGAAGTCACTATGGGCGTGCGACTTGAGCTCGAAGGCGTGGCACGCCGGGCTAGCTGCATGAGAAGGGCGTGCCACTTGTAAGCCAGGCGTGGCACGCCAAGCCAAGCTGAGGAGATGGGCGTGGCACGCCGCTCACACGCCACTTACACACCAGGCACATGGTTCATTTTAATGAGTTTTCCTTTTCTTTTCAAATGTAATTTTCTTTTCCATTTTGTAATTTTTATTTTCTAGTGATAGGAGTAGTATAAATACCCCCTAGGAGTACTGAAAAAAGGGGGTTGGAAGCTTAGAAAGTTGGATTGGTAGCTTTAGTTTTAGTTTTACTTTTACACTTCACTTGATCTTCTTCCATCTCTTGTACTTTTCTCTAAGCTATGAGTAGCTAAACTCCCTCTCATTTAGAGAGAGAGAGATCTATTGCACTTGATGGATTAATGATAGTAAATTTCTTTTTCTCTTCATATTCTCTTTGATTTGCTAGAAGGAATTTCATTCTTCATGATTAGTGTTCAATCATCTTGGAAAAGAGGTTGAATTCAAAATGGGTTTCATGGAAACCTTGAAAAAGGAAACATGAAACCATGCTTGAAATCCCTTCTCACACTTGAGTAGATCTAGGTTTTGGGATTGGATATGGTGACATGAAATCCACCCACTATTTGGATCTATGAGGATGTGTGGTATAATCAGGGACCAAGCATATCTCTCTTCATGAGCAATTAGACCAAGGAATTGGCTGATTATCAAGATTTGAGAGATTGAATCACTAAGGGATTGGGGTTCAATCAATCATGATTGCCAAGAAGTCAATGAGTTGCATGATTGAAGATGAGATGATCTGAATTTAATCCAAAGAGAGCAACATCTCCTAATCCCAATGAATCTTCCGTATTCTTTATAGCTTTCCTTTAATTTCTGCTATTACCCATTCCCTATTTACAATTCAGTCAACTTATGTTTCAGCACTTTACAATTCTATTATTTACTTTTCTGCACTTTATTTACTTTATTGCTTTTCTTTACTTTTAAGTCAACATTTTCTGCACTTTATTGCTTTTCTTTACTTTTCTGCACTTTATTGCTTTTCTCGCTGGTTATCTCCTTAGTTTCTTGTGTTCCTTCTATTTTTGCAAGCTTCCTCTCTATTCTCTAAGCCATTCCTGTCCTATAAAGCCTGAAACACTTAATAAATGGATCACAGCATCAAATGGTATAAAGGAGAATTAAAATACACAAATTAAAGACTTCTAGGAAGCAAGTTTTCAACCATAGAACAAAACTGGGAAGGAATTGTAAAATCATGCAGATCATATGAATAAGTGAGTGAAGAATTGATAAAAACCACTCAATTGAGCACAAGATAAACCATGAAATATTGGTTTATCAAACTTTCCACACTTAAATATTAGCATGTCCTCATGCTTAGCTCAAGGAGATCAAAAGACTAAATAAGGGAAAGTATGACTCATGAGATGTAACCTATATATGAATGCAACTATATGCTAAGATGATTCTGTCTACTTGGTTAAAAGTAAATAAGTTCTCCAAGACAAACATAAATCAAATTCTACTAATTAAAATTATATAGTAGAGATAAGTAAACTTGGAAGTAGATAGCTCATGAAAGCAGGGAACATAGAATCAAGCATTGAACCCTCACTGGTAGTATATGTACACTCTAATCACTCAAGTGTATAGGGTAATCACTTTAGTCTTCTCTAGTCATGCTTTCTAAACTTTGTTCTTCACCTAACCAATCAACAAGTATTTAATGTAGCAATGCAAACATCATAAGGTCTTTTCAAGGTTGTAATGGGGCCAAGGTAAGGGTGAGGATATATGTATGGCTAAGTGAGTTATAAATATGAATCTTCGATTAACCGAAGCTCTCACCTATACACACACTCTCTCTATATAACTTCTAAAATTATGCCTAGCTACCCAAAATTCCCACTTTTGCACATTTCACATACTCATGTATCAACTTTTCTTTTAATTTGTAACACATATGCATTGACTTTTCATTAACTTAACATTGGGGTAATTTTGTCCCCTTATTTATTTATTTATTTATTGAATATTTTTGGGTTTTTTTTAATATAAAAGTAAATATAATTATATCAATGCACATGGATTTTTAATTTTTCTGGTCTCACATGAGTAGGTGCCCAAATTCCTAATATTTTATCATAACACATTCCCTATTAACCCATGTTCCCACAGTTTTTCCACATTTAATTGACACACAATCTCTATCTTAAGCTAACCAAAGATTCAATTGGGGTGTTTAATTGTTTTTCCGCTTAACGCTTGTGATGTGGTAAAATATAGAACAAATGGGGATTAAAAAGCTCAAAGTGGCTAACAAAGGTAATTAAAAGGGTAGGCTATTTGGGATAAGTGAGCTAATAATCAAATAATAGCCTCAATCATATGCATGCATATAACACATTAAATATTGGACATATAGGATGGAACAAAATAAAAATTATAATCATAGAGAAGAAGACACACAAGGATAAAATATTATGGTTAGATAGTGTAACCATGTAATTAAGCTCAAATCTGACAGGTTGTGTGTTCTTAGCTACAACTCATGTTCCAAATTACAATCTTCAAACAAGTTTTAACACAAAAGTTTTGATTTAAATTAGTGAAATTTTTTTCAAAAATAGGGTCTTAAAAAGAAACTTATTATTTTTCAACCAAATAGAACATGCATGCAAAAACCTATTACTATGCAATATATCCTATCCTAATAAAAGAAAAATAACCTATTGGTGTTAAGAAAAAGAAATTATCTCCGGAAGTCAGGTACTGACCGACCTCCCCACACTTAAAGTTTGGTACCGTCCTCAGTGCCATCAGTAAGGAACAAAGGGGGGCTGGTAGCAGTATCTCCACAGTCGGGATTGTCATGGCTCCCTGTGCTGGTAGATGAAATAGAGTCCGGAGTGTCTGGGTCTTCTGCAGGTGGTTGGTTGCCAACAATAAGCTCCTTGAGGTATGTAAATCAGCACTTGTTATGGCGCTCCCTTCACTTTGCTTGCTGGTCAAGCCAGTTCAACCTCTCAAGTATCTGAAGGAGCAATTGATTTGTTGAAGGTACTTGTGATGTGGAAGTAGAAGGAATATCTTCGACCAGGTCTGCAGTTCGACTGGTCGTGGCTGCTGGGGGTCTGATGTATTTCCCGTTGGGGACATACTGATCATTCTGCAGAAGTATGGTATTGGTGTCTCCAGCTCTATAGGAGACTCCGGCTGCTGAGACTAGATCTGAAACCAAGGTGAGAAAGGGTAGGTTGCCCGCAATCTATACGTGTCCCATGGCGTGCCGGAGGTATCTTGGTAAGTTGAAAGGCTGGTCTGCAAGGATACACCAGAAGAGAACACCATAACTGCAGTGAAGGAGGACTCGTGAGTGCTCGGAAAGACGTAATGGGACATAATCTGTGCCCATACTCGAGCCTCCAAGGTGAGTGCTGAAGCCAATATGCCCTTAGGTCGGGATCGATGGTAACCATAGATCCATCTGCTGCCAGGTTGTGCTATAACTCTTAGGACGGCGTTCCAGTCAAATTGGTATGTCTGGCGCTTGAAAGAGGCTTCTTGGTATGCGTCCAATCCTTCTGGAGCAGGAGGGAGATCCAAGGCTTGCTGAATGGCCCCTTCAAAGATAGGGACTTGCTTCTGACAGACATAGATAGACTGCAAGGTTGGCATGTAAAAGTTGGAGTAGAATTCCACTACCCATGAAAAGTTAACCTGCCGTGGCTGTCTCTGTAAGAATCTCCATTGTCTTCACTCAATGCGAGGCTCTACAAACTCAATAATGTGGGTAGGGAGGATGAATAGGTGCTCATTGTTGTAGTTTTGCACAGCTAGGATGGAGAACATCTGCTCACAGTAGCGGTTAGTGAACCGCGCAGTGTCCCTTGCTGGAAAGGCTTTCTCTGTTTCATCGACCATGATAATCCTCTTGACTCTCTTTGTTGTCAGTTTGAGTGCTGTTGAGGATGGTTCCGTAGCTAGTGCTCTTTTTGTTCCTCTCCTTGCCGGTAGTTTGGGAGTAGCTTTCTCTTTACCCTTCTTGGTGGCTGATAAACCCCGATTTTATGGTTTATCTTGTGCTTAATTTGGGGGATTTTATCACTTTTTCTCACATTTATTCAATGAAATAGTATGGTTTTGCAATTCTCCCTTGATTTGTGCTTAAATGTGAAAACATGCTTTTTAGGCCCTAAAATTGGTGATTTTAATTCACTTTAATTCCATTCGATGCCTTGATATGTTTGTTGAGTAATTTCAGGTTCATAAGGTAAGTATTGGATGGAAGAAGTGAGGAAAAAAGTATGCAAAGTGGGAGAACTAATGAAGAAATGAAGGAACTGTAAAGCTGTCAAGCCTGACCTCTTCGCACTCAATCGACCATAACTTGAGCTACAGAGGTCCAAATGAGGAGGTTCTAGTTGCTTTAGAAAGAAAACATCCGGAGCTTCAAAATGATATAAAATTTTCTATATGTTGCTTCACTTATAGGGGCGCGCACGTGCCATCTATGCGTGCGTGCCGATGCTGCTCGTGGCCCACTAAAGTGAAATCGCCCCCAGCAATTTTTGAAGCACTTTAGGCCCAACCCAACTCATTTCTGATGCTATTTCATGCAGAATTCAAGCTTGGGCAAGAGGGGAACAATTGTTTGTAGCATTAGCATTATGTAGGTTAGTTTCTAGAGAGAGAAGCTCCTTCTTCTCTCTAGAATTAGCTTAGGTAAATCCATCTTAGATCTAGGCTTAATTCCATGTTCTCATCTTATTTCCTTTACAATTTCTTGTTCTACTACTCTATTCTTCTTAGTTCGCTTGTCAATTTTACTTTTATGTCTCTTTTATGTTTATGAATACTCATGTTGGATTTTGTATACTTTTAATGAAATTGAATGTTTGATATCTTTTTGTTGATGATTTGAATTGTTGATATATCTTTCTTGCAATTGGTAATTGGTAGATTTATTATTCTTGCATTTTTACCATGCTTTCCATTTGTACCCACCAAGTGTTTGACAAAATGCTTGGTTGGGCTTTAGAGTAGATTTTGAGCATTCTTGGCTTGGGAAGAGTAATTGGGCAATCTTGAGTCATGAAAACCCAACCTATGTTGGTGATTTAGAATTGTTAGTTAATATCATTTTCAATGACTCTAATCTTTTACTAATTCAATTAGTGAGTTGATTAGGAATTTTGATTTGAGATTAACTAGTCTTGTTTGACTTTCTCTCATGGAAGATAACTTACACCTTCTTCCAATGTCGGGGATGACGAAATGAGATAGATTCTTGTTATTATTGTGATATGATTGATTAGTCTTGTTTGTCATTCTCCCTATGTGAAGATAACATGATACCTTCTTCCATTTGTTGGAGTTGACTAAATAAGATGAATTAATTGTTGTATGACTAGGATAGAAAGCCTATGATCTCAAACCTTGCCATGATTGTCTCTCTTTATTAATTGCTTTCTTTAATTGCTCTCTTTACTTTTCTTGTCCTCATATAAAATCAAAGCCCCCTTTGTATCTTCATAGCCAATAATTGAGCACTTCATTGCAATTCCTTGTGAGACGATCCGGAGTTTAAATACTTCGGTTAATTCTTATTTGGGGTTTGTTATTTGTGACAACCAAATTTTTGATTGGGAGGATTATTTGTTGGTGTAGAACTATACTTGCAACGAGAATTCATTCATTTGAGGAAATTCTATACCATCACAACAATTTTCTTAAATCAAAATGGCGCCGTTGCCGGGGAGTTGCAATTGTGTTATGTTATTGGCTATTGTGAATATTGTGAATATGTTTGCCTTTTGCTTATTTGTTAGTTTTTGTTAGGCTTAGGACTTTGTTGCTTATTCTTGTTAGCTTTTGTTTTTATTTGCTATTATGAATTCTCATCCTCACTTTGGCTATGAGTTTGGTTCAAATTATGTTGTAGGAAATGGGAGCTACAATGAGGATGTGCATCAAAGATGGAACAATCAAAGATGGGAGGAGCCTCAAGGGGTTGATCACCCTTCTTGGCAACTACAACCTCCGAATTCTTATGGGTATAACTCTCATCCTAATGGATATCAATCTAATGGATGTGGTGACCCTTATTGTGATTGTCAACAACCACCACCATATGCCTATGAACCACCTCCTCAACATAATTTTGCACCACCTTACTCACAAGCCCCTTTTCACCAAACACCTCCATATGACCCCAACCCATATCCACCATACCAACCACCTTATGAACCATATGAACCATATGAAGAACCACCCCAATTCCACCACCAATACCCTCAAGAACCACCACCTCCATATTATCACCAAGATGAATCACCTCCCATGTATGATAACTTTTAACCACATAATGAATTTTCCTTTCCACCACAACCCTCCAAGGAAGAACACCCATATCCATCCATCCAAGAGCCAATGGGTCGTCTCAAGGAAACAATGGATCGGCTTCAAGCAATAATCCGTCAAAAAGAGCAAGAGGAAGCCCAAAAGAATTATGAAGCTATCGAGGCTAACCTTGCAAAAATTAAAGCCAACTTGGACCCATGGGACTCATGCAACAAGCAAAGCATCTCCACGGATGAATGTGAGAAATCAACCGAAGAAAGGAGCACGAAGGAGATTTTAGAATCTCAACATGAAGATAAGAAGATGGGGTATGTCTTGCAACAAGTGGAGGAGGAAGAGATTGTTGAAGAAGAAGAAGTGGTTGAAAGCCTAGGCAAGATTGAACAAGAGGTGGATTTCAAGCTTGAAAACACTTCCACACCAAGTGATATTGTTGATGATCTTATGGAAGTTGTTGAACTTTCTTCCATTGAACTTGAAAATGATGTTGAGGAGGATAATGCGCAACCTCCAAGGCATAGTATGAATGATAAAAGATTGGAAAAGGTTGATCAAGAGATGGATTTAATCATTGAGAATTTCCTATCTACACTTAAATTCTCTCCCATTGGGCTTGAAATTGAGGTCAAAGAAGAAGATACCTCACCTCCCATGCCCTTGGTAAGCAATGAAGAAGAAATTGAATTGGAAGAGAGCCACCAAGAGGAAGAGGTTGAAATTGAGGAAAGTCGTAAAGAGGTGGAGATAGTCAAAGAAGAGCACAAGGGAGTGGAACTTGCAAGACCATTAAAGGCATCCCTTCCTAAGTCACCATCATCCAACACAACATTCAAGTGGGTAAAATTCTTATATCTAATCTTTACTTTTCCACTTAAATATGGTTTGATTGAAAATGATGGTCAACTTAGAGCTCTTTGTGGAGTTAAGAGTAGGAGAGAGTTGTGTAGTGGTTGGACACATCACTCTAAGTTCATGATGGTTGCATGCTCGAAGTTGAATAGCGATGATTGGTGTAAAACCAAATGGCATGGGTCTAGGAGAATGCTTGGATGCTTAATTGAGAATTCTAAGGTCATGCCACCCAATCGGAATCATGATAATCAATTTGAATATGGGCGTCAAAACAAAGTGTGGGATCCCGGATCGCACAAGAAAAATCAACTTTGGGTGCTCATGGTTTGTGAAGAACTCCATCAAAGCTTGAATATATTAACATTGAAGACTAAAGCTTATTGGAGATTCAAGCATTGGTGGATGTTCAAGGATAGCTTCAAGCACAAGCCACCTTAAGAGGAGCTCCCCATAAGTCCAACTTAAGCACAATAAACAAAAGTGCTAGGTGGGAGACACCCCACCATGGTAATATCTTTTCATTTTCTCTTTTGTAAATATTGGTAGAATTAGTTTAAATTCATATTTAGAGTAGTTTGTTGAGTCTATTTGGTGGTCTAATATGTTAAATAAGGTTTTATGGTGTTTGGGTAGCTGTTTGGAGGTTTGGAATGGTTGGATTAGTGTAAGAACATGAAAAAATTTTGAAAAAAAGATCACCAACCCGCGCGTGCGCGCGCCTCAAGCATTTTCGACCATCCACGCGGGTGCGCCATGTGCGCGGACGCGTGGATTGAAAAATCTCACCCCTCCATACATTGACCCGAGAGTTGCGCCTACATTGCGCCAGCACCATGCCTGGAGCACAAACCACCCGCGCGTGCGCGCACCTGGCGCGTACGCGTCCTTCAAGCTAATCGCGCAATGCGCGAGGACGCACGCTGTGCGCGTGCGTGCCGATAGTGCTACCTGCCCTCCTGGTACATGTTCCAGAGAGTTATGCCCACTTTGTGCCTATTCTGTGCCTGCAACCCACGCGTGCGCGCACCTGGCGCGTACGCGTCATTTGGCCAAACTGCGCATCGGCGCGGAAGCGTGCATGACGCGTCCGCGCCGGTAAAAAAAAATTTCTTTTCTTCCATTTTCTTTTATTGCATTTGCCTATTTTCATTCGTTGTATTTTAATTTTGTTTTTATAGCTTATTCTTATTTTCTTTTCTAAGTTTCTTATTTTAATAATGGTGTTGAATGCTCTTACTCAATTGTTGAGAATTTTTTGGTTACTCTTGGTGTTTTGTGACTTTTTTAGCATTAATTGTAATATTTACTCTACACACAAGATTAGTGCTTTAGTCCTTCCTTACTCATGATCCCTTGTTTTTGTACCTCATCATCATTGAGTTAGGATAGGACCAAATGCTCTCATGCTTATCACTAATCTTGTTTGTGTCAATTATTGATTAAGCTTGATGCAACATACTCTTCATGACATGTACCCATGCTTTAACTTTTCCCTTGCATCAAGTATTAATTGATATACCCTTTGCTTATATTGCTTTCTCACTCACATGCGAAGCTAACATGTAGTGAGAACCCTACTCTTATTTAGTATTAGCCCCCGCCTATGTTCTAATTGCTTTCATATCTTTGTTGTAGGCTTAATTTTCTTTCTTTTTCTCTTCTTTGAGGTTGGCCACCAAGAAGGAAATGAATGAGAAAGCTTCTAAATGGGGCAACGAACAAGTTTATCCGCACAACCTTTTGAAAGAGCTCATCAATTGTAGCAACCCATCCACCTTACTCTTCTTTGCATGCACCGAAGACGGTGCAAATCTCTAAGTGTGGGGAGATCGTCCGACCGATCTCTATGGATAAAAATTTCCTTTTTCAACACCAATTCTTGATTTTCTTTGTTAGTATTTGTTGCATTGCATGATAAGTTGCATGCTAGTTAGAATTTGTACATATTTTTACCACTTCCTTTTTATGTTAGGACTACTTGATTAGGGTGATGATTTCTTTTCCAAGAAACTGTTTTTAGGGCACCCTACCAATTTGAAATTTTTTTTGTAACAAACTTGCTTGAAGAATTTATTCTGAAACATGGTTTTTGAGCTAAGAACACAAGAATGTGAGTTTTGAGCCTAATTGTGTGGTTACATCTTATAACCACTTATTTTCATTCTTGGGTGCATCATTCTCTTTCTATAATTGTAATCTTTGATTTGTTTGATTCTTTATGTCCATTATTCCATGTATACATGCATTTATATGACTGAGGCCATCATTTCATTTAGCTCACTTACCCAAATAGCCTACCTTTCATCAACCATTGTTAGCCAATTTTGAGCCTATTTAATCTCTTTTGTTCTTAATGTTAGCACATCACTACCCCTAAGTAAAAAACAATAAATATCCCTTAATTTGGATCTTTGATTAGCTTAGGCTAGTGAGGGTGTGTATCATTTGGGTATGGGAAACTTGGGACACTGGTTGAGGTAAAAGTATAATTTTTATTTTTGTTGAAAATATTGGAAATTGGATACATATTCATGCATTATATATAAAACCATATGCATTGATACATTTGTATATACTTTAAAAAAATGATAAAGAAAAAGAAAAAAAAAGAACATATATATATAAAAAAAATATGGAAAAAAATAAAAAGAGGACAAAATGCCCCAAAGTAAAGTTCAATAAAAATCAATGCATATGGAATATGAACTAAAGAGAATGCATGAGTATGTGAAAAAATGAGAATCAGGGGTAGTTAGGCTGTGTATTAGAATTGTATAGGTTGTTATATGTGTTTGGTGAGAGCTTAGGTTAATCAAAGATTCAAATTTCAAGCTCACTTGACCGTTTCATCCTACCTTTACCCTAGCCCCATTACAACCTATGAATAAGTCCTCATGATGAATGTATGCATGCATTGAATAATTGTCGATTGTTAGATGAAAAACAAATCTTAGAAAGCATGAGTAGAAGAGAATTGAGTGAATCAACCCGATACACTTGAGCGACTAGAGCGGATACACTTCCGGTGAGGGTTTGATGCTCAATTCCTTGTTCCTGGCTTTCATGAGATTTCTTCTTGCAAGCCTAATTGAACTTCATTTTGATATTTGAATTGGTAGGATTCATGAATCATCATATGATCTTAGCCCTACTTGTTCATATGTATTCTTGGGGATTGATTTACTTTTAACCAAGTAGATAGAGTCATATTGCATATAGTTGCATGCATATAAATAGGTTTATATAGTTTATTTGCATTGAATAAATGTTCATACCCCTTTTCTTGTCCTTCTTTATTCTTAGCATGAGGACATGCTTGGTTTAAGTGTGGGAAGATTTGATAAACTCTAATTTTGTGGTTTATTTTGTGCTTAATTTGGGGGATTTTATCACCTTTTCTCACATTTATTCAATGAAATAGCATGGTTTTGCAATTCTCCCTTGATTTGTGCTTAAATGTGAAAACATGCTTTTTAGGCCCTAAAATTGGTGATTTTAATTCACTTTAATTCCATTCGATGCCTTGATATGTTTGTTGAGTAATTTCAGGTTCATAAGGTAAGTATTGGATGGAAGAAGTGAGGAGAAAAGCATGCAAAGTGGGAGAACTCATGAAGAAATGAAGGAACTGTAAAGCTGTCAAGCCTGACCTCTTCGCACTCAATCGACCATAACTTGAGCTACAAAGGTCCAAATGTGGAGGTTCCAGTTGCTTTAGAAAGAAAACATCTGGAGCTTCGAAATGATATAAAATTTTCCATACGTTGCTTCACTTATAGGGGCGCGCACGCGCCATCTACGCGTGCGCACCAATGCTGCTTGTGGCCCACGAAAGTGAAATCGCCCCCAGCGATTTTTGAAGCAATTTGGGCCCAACCCAACTCATTTCTAATGCTATTTCATGCAAAATTCAAGCTTGGGCAAGAGGGGAACAATTGTTTGTAGCATTAGCATCATGTAGGTTAGTTCCTAGAGAGAGAAGCTCCATCTTCTCTCTAGAATTAGCTTAGGTAAATCCATCTTAGATCTAGGCTTAATTCCATGTTCTCATCTTATTTCCTTTACAATTTCTTATTCTACTACTCTATTCTTCTTAGTTCTCTTGTTAATTTTACTTTTATGTCTCTTTTATGTTTATGAATACTCATGTTGGATTTTGTTTACTTTTAATGAAATTGAATGTTTGATATCTTTTTGTTGATGATTTGAATTGTTGATATATCTTTCTTGCAATTGGTAATTGGTAGATTTATTATTCTTGTATTTTTACCATGCTTTCCATTTGTACCCACCAAGTGTTTGACAAAATGCTTGGTTGGGCTTTAGAGTAGATTTTGAGCATTCTTGGCTTGGGAAGAGTAATTGGGCAATCTTGAGTCATGAAAACCCAACCTATGTTGGTGATTTAGAATTGTTAGTTAATATCATTTTCAATGACTCTAATCTTTTACTAATTCAATTAGTGAGTTGATTAGGAATTTTGATTTGAGATTAACTAGTCTTGTTTGACTTTCTCTCATGGAAGATAACTTACACCTTCTTCCAATGTCGGGGATGACGAAATGAGATAGATTCTTGTTATTATTGTGATATGATTGATTAGTCTTGTTTGAAATTCTCCCTATGTGAAGATAACATGATACCTTCTTCTTTTTGTTGGAGTTGACTAAATAAGATGAATTAATCATTGTATGACTAGGATAGAAAGCCTATGATTTCAAACCTTGCCATGAATGTCTCTCTTTATTAATTGCTTTCTTTAATTGCTCTCTTTACTTTTCTTATCCTCATATAAAATCAAACCCCCCTTTGCATCTTCATAGCCAATAATTAAGTACTTCATTGCAATTTCTTTTGAGACGACCCGGAGTTTAAATACTTCGGTTAATCTTATTTGGGGTTTGTTATTTGTGACAACCAAATTTTTTATTGGGAGGATTATTTGTTGGTGTAGAACTATACTTACAACGAGAATTCATTCATTTGAGGAAATTCTATACCATCACAACAATTTTCTTAAATCAGTGGCCATCCTGAAAAAGGGAAAAGGAAAGTAACGTGTAAAGCTGATGACAAGTCATCTTAGTCTAGTTTTACTAGCCTTTTTTTTTATATTTGGTTTTATTCACTTTCTTGCACTCTAAGTAAGTAATTTGGAATGAAAATGCATGACTTCTTTGAATCAAACAACCACCATGAAATTGATGCTAAATCATGAGGTTTAAGCTAAATTTAATTGATTTTTAATGATTAATAAACCTTGTGAATTTGGTGATACTTTGATTGGTTATTTTGATTAATTGTAGGTGAAGAAAAGAAGAAAAGAAGAAAGTGTGGCCTAAGAAGTGTGGCTCAAGGAAGAAAAACTGTGGCCAAAAAAGGAGGAAGTGTGGTGCAACAAGCCATGAAGCTCAATCCCAGGAGACCAAGGCACAAAGCTCAGCTCACTTTGTGAGCTGAGCACAACATGGGGTCAAGAAATAAGGAAAGAAGAACCAAGCTCAGCTCACAAAGTGAGCATTATCGAGAGCACTAAGGAAATAATTCAAAGAAAATGATTTGCAAATGCATGCTCCAAGGCTTGAACTCATGACCAAGGGGGATGGGGGAGGCGCTACTCACAAAGGAAAATAAGCAAAAAAATGGCCAAATGCACTCCTCAAAGTTCGAACTCACCCCCATGAGGAAGCAAGGAAGCAAGGCATCACAAGAAAACTAAGGAAAAGCTCCAGCGCATGCTTCCTCCAAGTTTCGAACCAAGGACCTTTCCTTGGATGCCCCAAAGCTCAGCTCACTTTGTGAGCTGAGCGCTATCCATGGGCACATGCAACACATCTTGACACGGCCAGGAAAGGAGTGGAGCGCGCATGACACGGTCCTGGGCAGCACAAGGCGCAACAAATTGGCACCAAGACACCAAAGCTCAGCTCACTTTTGTGAGCTGAGCTCTCCCCTGATGCATCCCAACGCTACCAAGGCCTCCCCACACCAAGTCACAAAGCTTAGCTCACTTTGTGAGCTGAGCATCCCCCTGGGAGATGCATTTGGGCTGAAAATGAAATTTAAAATTCCAACTTAATTCATTTCTTCACCAAATCAAAAGCCCATCCAAATTCCAATATCCAATAATAGAAAGTGTATAAATAGGAGTTAGTTTGATGTAATTAGAACCTTTCTTTTTAACCTTTGTTTTACCTTTGAACCTCTAGACTTCATTTGGAATTTTCCTTTTTACTTGCAATTTTAATTTTGAGCTTTTTACTTTTCTTAGAGAATTGGGAAGGGGA
Source organism: Arachis ipaensis (assembly GCF_059453495.1). Classification (NCBI taxonomy): domain Eukaryota; kingdom Viridiplantae; phylum Streptophyta; class Magnoliopsida; order Fabales; family Fabaceae; genus Arachis; species Arachis ipaensis. Next base: position 119,029,762 of record NC_142443.1, on the reverse strand, counting down.
ATTGATCTCTCTTCTTCCTTGTTCTTGCTTGAGCACTCTTTAATTTCCTTGCTTTGGATCTTGGGTGAAGAATTGAAGAACTTCTGTTTCAATCTCACCTTGAGATCTCTTGTTTACTTTTCTGCATAATTGAATTTAAATTTCACTCTCTGTTTACTGCATCTTCTTCTACTCTTCTGCAATCTATTTCTGCAATTTACTTTTCTTCATTTCTTTTGCAATTGTTCTTGTTGGATCAAGGAAGGATTTGAGATCCAGACTTGTTATCTAGTCTCTTCCACTCCTGAGATCTTGAACCACTTTTCATTTGCTGCAACTTAAGCATCGCTTTCTGTTTTAATTTCTCAAGCATTTCTACTTTGCTGTTTAGATCTACTTTGCTTTAATTCATCTTTTACTCTTCTGTTTTGTTGCAATTTACTTCTGCTTGTTTAATTTCTGCAATCCCACTTCCTAATTCCCTTTTATCATTCAAGCAATTTACATTTCTTGCACTTTAAGATTCAGTCATTTACATTTCTTGCAATATAAGTTTCTGCAATTTAATTTACTTGTTCTTTAAGATTCAGCACATTTACTTTCCTGCTCTTTAATTTACTGCACTTTACCCTTCTCCCTTTACGTTTCAAGCAATTTAGTTTCTGTTAATCACAAACCACTCAACCAACACTTGATTCGCTAGACTAAATCAACCACTAAACTAAAATTGCTCAATCCTTCAATCCCTGTGGGATCGACCTCACTCATGTGAGTTTTTATTACTTGATACGACTCGGTATACTTGCCGGTTATACGTGAAAGAAATTTTTCGCGTATCAAAAGCCAAGGGTTAAAGCAAGGAAGAGCACAGTACAAATGATAATCAATGCCAAGGTAAAGGAGGATGCTGTTAGCACATGGTCGCGACTACATGTGATCAGGACATCAATGGAAATATAGCATGATAAAGTAAGACAATTAGATGCAAGATGTTTATTAGCATGCTGGCAAAGGCATGAGTAGCATAGATCAAGTATTAATTTCTTAATTTGATTATCAAATGTAACAAACTAACAATCATGTTTGTATTGACAATTATATTCAATTAATAAAATATTTAAGGGGTTTTGTGAAAAATATGCATTAGAATAGAAGGATAGAATAATTAAAAATACACAATGCCATACGGACTTTTTTTTCACAAACACTTAGTATGGATGGTAGATATGTTATTGAAAGTATTAAATTTGAACATGCAAGCAACCCAAAAATAATTAGTGATAATTGTCAACAACTCCTTAATAATCCACAAGCAAAATATAGAAGAAAGCAATCACCTAATTAGATTTCTAGCACCAATTAAAAGGATGTAAAAAAAGAAAAAGAAAAATAAAGAAAACATAGATAATGAAATTAAGAAGAAAAAGAAGAAGGGAATAGAAATTAAAGTAATAATGGAAGAGTAAAAGGGGAAGAAGAAAAGAACCTTGATAAAGAAGATGAAGAAGGAGAGAGAAAGTAGTAGAAAGTAAGAAAGAATAAAGAAGAAGGAAGGGAGAAGAAAGAAGAAAGAATGATAATAGAAAGATAAGTAGGATTGAGGGGTGGGAGATTTGAAATCAGGCGCTGAGGAGGATTAGCTATGCGTCGCTTGCGACACGTACGCGTGCATTACGTGTACGCGTCAAGGACGCGTACGCGTGACAGGGGTTGTGCAGTTGGCGTGGAGGCAGCCGCGTGCACGTACAACTCTCTGTTTCAATACGCACATTGCTAAAATTTTAGGCGGCGTGTGCGTGTCAGGGACGTGCACGCGTGAATGGTCTGAATTGGAAAAACGATGCATACGTGTCAGGGACGCGTACGCGTGATAGGGCGTGTGCTTCCAGCACAATTCCAGCCCCACACCATCATAACTCTCTGGCCATACACCCATTTATGCCGATTTTGCAGGGTCACGCATACGCGTGGAAGGCTGATTTTGCAAGCGACACGTACGCGTCAGGGACGCGTGCACGTAGGCGTGTTTATGCCTAAAGCACACCTCCAGCCATGCTCCCGCGCAACTCTCTGTTCATTCTTCTTTTTTGTCGCATGCACATATGATGCGTACGCGTCAACGACGCTTGCGCGTCGCATGCAATTTTTTTATGCAGAATGCAGTATGCAGATGATTATTATGAATGAACACTAATAAAAATAAAATAAAATAAAATTAAGAATGAAACAAAGAAAAATAAAACTAAGATTGAAAAAAAAGAATGATCATACCATGGTGGGTTGTCTCCCACCTAGCACTTTACTTTTACGTCCTTAAGTTGGACGGTCTTCTGGCTCATTCTGCTTCGGTTGGTGGGTCCTCCAAGAGGAAGACCTCTAGCTCTTTGTGTTCCTTCATCTTCTCACCATGATAAAGCTTTAGGCGATGTCCATTGACCTTGATGAAATTAAAACTGGAAGGATGGCTCAGGTGGAAGACCCCATATGGCTCTGCCTTCTCTACTCTGTAGGGTCCTTCCCACCTTGATCTCAGCTTTCCTGGCATGAGTCTCAGCCTTGAATTGTAAAGGAAAACTAGATCTCTAGGTCTAAACTCTCTCCTCTTGATATGCTTGTCATGCACAGCTTTCACCTTCTCTTTGTACAGTGTAGAATTGTCATATGCTTCGAGTCGAATGGTCTCCAGTTCTATTAGTTGCAGCTTCCTTTCAGCACTAGCTTTCTTAAATCCCATGTTGCACTATCTCACAGCCCAGAAAGCCTTGTGGTCCACCTCTACTGGAAGGTGGCAAGCCTTTTCGTACACTAAGTGGAAGGGGCTCATCTCAATGGGTGTCTTGTACGCTGTCCGATACGCCCAGAGCGCATTAACAAGTCTGGTGCTCCACTCCTTCCTATGAGGCTTGACTATCTTCTCTAGAATGTGATTTATTTCTCTGTTAGATACCTCTGCTTGCCCATTGGTCTGGAGATAGTAAGCTGTTGCCACTTTGTGAACTATCCCATGCTTCTTCCGTAGTCCTGTGATGAGCGGATAATTTATACGCTCTTTGGCATTGTTTTTAGTATGTTTTTAGTAGGATCTAGTTACTTTTAGGGATGTTTTCATTAGTTTTTATGTTAAATTCACATTTCTGGACTTTACTATGAGTTTGTGTATTTTTCTATGATTTCAGGTATTTTCTGGCTGAAATTGAGGGACTTGAGCAAAAATCAGATTCAGAGGTTGAAGAAGGACTGCTGATGCTGTTGGATTCTGACCTCCTTGCACTCAAAGTGGATTTTCTGGAGCTACAGAACTCGAAATGGCGGGCTTCCAATTGCGTTGGAAAGTAGACATCCAGGGCTTTCCAGAAATATATAATAGTCCATATTTTGCCCAAGTTTAGACGACAACAACTGGCGTTCAACGCCAGCTCTCTGCCTAATTCTGGCGTCCAGCGCCAGAAACAAGTTGCAAAGTGGAGTTCAACGCCCAAAATGGCACAAAAGGTGGCGTTCAACTCCAGGAATGACCTCTACACGTGTAACACTCAAGCTCAGCCCAAGCACACACCAAGTGGGCCCCGGAAGTGGATTTATGCATCAATTACTTACTTTTGTAAACCCTAGTAGCTAGTTTATTATAAATAGGACCTTTTACTATTGTATTAGACATCTTTTGATCATTTTTAGATCTCTAGACCTCCATGGGAGGCTGGCCACTCGGCCATGCTTACCCTCTATTCACTTATGTATTTTTAACGGTAGAGTTTCTACATTCCATAGATTAAGGTGTGGAGCTCTGCTGTTCCTCAAAGATTAATGCAAAGTACTACTGTTTTCTATTCAATTCATCTTATTTCGCTTCTAAGATATTCATTCGCACTTCAACCTGAATGTGATGAACGTGACAATCATCATCATTCCCTACGAACGCGTGCCTGACAACCACCTCCGTTCTGCATTAGATTGAATGAGTATCTCTTAGATCTCTTAATCAGAATCTTCGTGGTATAAGCTAGATTGATGGCGGCATTCATGAGAGTCCAGAAAGTCTAAACCTTGTCCGTGGTATTCCGAGTAGGACTCTGGGATTGAATGACTGTGACGAACTCAAAACTCGCGAGTGCTGGGCGTAGTGACAGAAGCAAAAGGATAGTAAATCCTATTCCAGTATGATCGAGAACCTCCAAGATGATTAGCCATGCAGTGACAGCGCATTGGACCATTTTCACAGAGAGGAATAGGATGCAACCAACGACAAGGGTGATGCCTCCAGACGATTAGCCGTGCTGTGACAGAGCATTTGGACCATTTTCCCGAGAGAGATCGAAAGTAGCCATTGGCACCGGTGACATCCTTACAAACAGCCAGCCATAGAAAGGAGTAAGACTGATTGGATGAAGACAGCAGGAAAGCAGAGATTCAGAGGAACGAATGCATCTCCATACGCTTATCTGAAACTCTCACCAATGATTTACATAAGTATTTCTATCCTTAGTTTATTGTTTATTTTCGAAAACCCCATTACTATTTTATATCCGCCTGACTGAGATTTACAAGGTGACCATAGCTTGCTTCATACCAACAATCTCCGTGGGATTCGACCCTTACTCACGTAAGGTATTACTTGGACGACCCAGTGCACTTGCTAGTTAGTTGTGCGAAATTGTGAACCATGGTATTGGCATCATGTTTTTGGCGCCATTACCAGGGAAAGAAAGAGCAATGAATTTTACATAATCAAAGTGTAATCACAATTTCTGCGCACCAAGTTGTTGGCGCCGTTGCCGGGGATTGTTCGAGTATGGACAACTGACGGTTCATCTTGTTGCTCAGATTAGGTAATTTTCTTTTTGTTTTCTCTTAAAAAAATTTTCAAAAATCTTTCAAAATTTTCTCCTTTGTTTTCGAAAAAAAAAAATTTTTTAAATAAAAATGTTTTCAAAAATATATTTTTCTTCAAAATTTTTAAGAATGAATTCTAGAGTTTCATGAAGCATGTTGAAGCCTGGTTGGCTGTAAAGCCACGACTGTAGGGCATGTTAGGCGTGTCATGTCTGGATACATACTAAAGCTTGGCTGGCTATTAAGCCATGCCTGACCCTTTGATTGGAGCTTTAGACTAAAGAGCATAAGATTCCTAGAATTCATATTAAAAATTTTGGAATCCTTATTTTTCTTTTTTTTTTTAAAATGATTTTCGAAAAATATAAAATAAAAATCCAAAAAAAAATTAGAAAATCATAAAAAACAAAAAAAATAATTTGTGTTTCTTGTTTGAGTCTTGAGTCATGTTATAAGTTTGGTGTCAATTGCATGTGCATCTTGCATTTTTTTTTCGAAAATTTCATGCATTCATAGTGTTCTTCATGATCTTCAAGTTGTTCTTGGTAAGTCTTCTTGTTTGATCTTTGCATTTGCATGTTTTGTGTCTTTTCTTGTTTTTCATATGCATTCTTGAATTCTTAGTGCCTAAGCATTAAAGATTTCTAAGTTTGGTGTCTTGTATATTTTCTTTGCATTAAAATTTTTTCAGAAATATGTTCTTGGTGTTCATCTTGACATTCATAGTGTTCTTGGTGTTCATCTTGACATTCATAGCATTCTTGCATGCATTTATTGTTTTGATCTAAAATCTCCATGCATTGAGCATTTTCATGTTTTTCTCCCTCATCATAAAAATTCAAAAATAAAAAAAATATATATATATCTTTCCCTCTTTTCTCTCATAAAATTCGAAAATTTGGATTGACTTTTTCAAAAATTTTCAATTTAAAAATCTTATCTTTTTCAAAATCTTTTATAAAAATCAAATCTTTTTCATTTTTTTAGTTGTTTTCGAAAATTTCAAAAATCTTTTTCTTAATTTTACATCATATTTTCGAAAATATCATCATCAATTAATGTTTTGATTCAAAAATTTCAAGTTTGTTACTTGCTTGTTAAGAAAGATTCAAACTTTGAGTTCTAGAATCATATCTCATGATTTCTTGTGAATCAAGTCATTAATTGTGATTTTAAAAATAAAATCTTTTTCAAAACTAATTTCAATCATATCTTTTCAAAAATATCTTCTTGTCTTATCTTTTTCAAAAATTTGATTTCAAAATATCTTTTCTAACCTCCTAACTTTTTATCTTTTCAAAATTTGTTTCAACTAACTAACTAACTTTTTGTTTGTTTCTTATCCTTTTCAAAACCACCTAACTAACTCTCCCTCTCTCTAATTTTCGAAAATATCTTCCTCTTTTTCAAAAATTCTTTTTAATTAATTAATTATTTTATTTTTTTATTTGAATTTTCGAAAAACTACTAACCCTTTTCAAAATTAATTTTCGAAAATTACTAACCCTCTTTCAAAAATTATTTTCGAAAATCCTCTCCCTCTCTCATCTTATTCTATTTATTAATTCATCTACTAACACTTCATCTCACCCAAATTGAACCCTCTCTTCCATCTGTGTTCGAATTTCTTCTTCTTCTTTTCTTCTACTCACACTGGGACCTCTATACTGTGGTAAAAAGGACCCCTATTATTATTATTTTTCTGTTCTCTCTTTTTCATATGAGCAGGAGCAAAGACAAGAATATTCTTGTTGAAGCAGATCCAGAACCTGAAAAGACTCTGAAAAGGAAACTAAGAGAAGCTAAAATACAACAATCCAGAGATAACCTTTCAGAAATTTTCGAACAAGAAGAGGGGATGGCAGCCGAAAATAATAATAATGCAAGGAGAATGCTTGGTGACTTTACTGCACCTAATTCCAATTTACATGGAAGAAACATCTCCATTCCTGCCATTGGAGCAAACAATTTTGAGCTGAAACCTCAGCTAGTTTCTCTGATGCAGCAGAACTGCAAGTTTCATGGACTTCCATCTGAGGATCCTTTTCAGTTCTTAACTGAATTCTTGTAGATCTGTGATACTGTTAAGACTAATGGAGTAGATCCTGAAGTCTACAGGCTCATGCTTTTCCCTTTTGCTGTAAGAGACAGAGCTAGAATATAGTTGGATTCTCAACCCAGAGATAGCCTGAACTCTTGGGATAAGCTGGTCACGGATTTCTTAGCCAAGTTCTTTCCTCCTCAAAAGCTGAGTAAGCTTAGAGTGGATGTTCAAACCTTCAGACAGAAAGAAGGTGAATCCCTCTATGAAGCTTGGGAAAGATACAAGCAGCTGACCAAAAAGTGTCCTACTGACATGCTTTCAGAATGGACCATCCTGGATATATTCTATGATGGTCTGTCTGACTTAGCTAAAATGTCATTGGATACTTCTGCAGGTGGATCCATTCACCTAAAGAAAACGCCTGCAGAAGCTCAAGAACTCATTGACATGGTTGCTAATAACCAGTTCATGTACACTTCTGAGAGGAATCCTATGAATAATGGGACGCCTATGAAGAAGGGAGTTCTTGAAATTGATACTCTGAATGCCATACTGGCTCAGAACAAAATATTGACTCAGCAAGTCAATATGATTTCTCAGAGTCTGAATGGAATGCAAGCTGCATCCAACAGTACTCAAGAGGCATCTTCTGAAGAAGAAGCTTATGATCCTGAGAACCCTGCAATAGCAGAGGTGAATTACTTAGGTGAACCTTATGGAAACACCTATAACTCATCATGGAGAAATCATCCAAATTTCTCATGGAAGGATCAAAAGCCTCAACAAGGCTTTAATAATGGTGGAAGAAACAGGTTTAGCAATAGCAAGCCTTTTCCATCATCCATTCAGCAACAAACAGAGAATTCTGAACAAAATACCTATAATTTGGCAAACTTAGTCTCTGATCTGTCTAAGGCCACTGTAAGTTTCATGAATGAAACAAGGTCTTCCATTAAAAATTTGGAAGCACAAGTGGGCCAGCTGAGTAAGAGGATCACTGAAATCCCTCCTAGTACTCTCCCAAGCAATACAGAAGAGAATCCAAAAGGAGAGTGCAAGGCCATTGACATAATCAAATTGGCCGAACCCAATGAGGGAGAGGAGGACGTGAATCCCAAGGAGGAAGACCTCCTGGGACGTCCAGTGATCAATAAGGAGCTTCCCTCTGAGGAACCAAAGGACTCTGAGGCTCATCTAGAGACCATAGAGATTCCATTGAACCTCCTTATGCCCTTCATGAGCTCTGATGAGTATTCCTCTTCTGAAGAGAATGAGGATGTTACTGAAGAGCAAACTGCCAAGTTTCTTGGTGCAATCATGAAGCTGAATGCCAAATTATTTGGTATTGAGACTTGGGAAGGTGAACCTCCCTTGTTCACCAATGAATTAAGTGATCTGGATCAACTGACATTGCCTCAGAAGAGACAGGATCCTGGAAAGTTCATAATACCTTGTACCATAGGCACCATGATCTTTAAGGCTCTATGTGACCTTGGTTCAGGAATAAACCTCATGCCCCTCTCTGTAATAGAGAAGCTGGGAATCTATGGGGTGCAAGCTGCTAAAATCTCATTAGAGATGGCAGACAATTCAAGAAAACAGGCTTATGGACAAGTAGAGGACGTGTTAGTAAAGGTTGAAGGCCTTTACATCCCTGCTGATTTCATAGTCCTAGACACTGGAAAGGAAGAGGATGAATCCATCATCCTAGGAAGGCCTTTCCTAGCCACAGCAAGAGCTGTGATTGATGTGGACAGAGGAGAATTGATCCTTCAATTAAATAAGGACAACCTTGTATTTACAACTCAAGGATCTCTCTCTGCATCCATGGAGAGGAAGCAGAAAAAGCTTCTCTCAAAACAGAGTCAACTAGAGCCCCCACAGTCAAACTCTAAGTTTGGTGTTGGGAGGCCACAACCAAACTCTAAGTTTGGTGTTGAACTCCCATATCCAAACTCTAAGTTTGGTGTTGGGGAGTCTCAACAATGCTCTGAACATCTGTGAGGCTCCATGAGAGCCCACTGTCAAGCTATAGACATTAAAGAAGCGCTTGTTGGGAGGCAACCCAATTTTTATTTATCTAATCTTTATTTTCATTGTTTTTCATGTTATATTAGGTTCATGATCAAGTGGAGTCACAAAATAAATATAAAAATTGAAAACGGAATCAAAAACAGCGGAAGAAAAATCACACCCTGGAGGAGGCACCTGTCTGGCGTTCAACGCCAGAACAGAGCATGGTTCTGGCGCTGAACGCCCAAAATGGGCAGCATCTGGGCGCTGAACGCCCAGAACAAGCATGGTTCTAGTGTTCAACACCAGAAATGGCAACAAATGGGCGTTGAACGCCCAGAATTGTGTGCAAGGGCATTTTGCATGCCTAATGGGTGCAGGGATGTAAATCCTTGACACCTCAGGATCTGTGGACACCACAGGATCATCTTAGGATCTGTGAATCTCACAGGATCCCCACCCACCTCACCCTCTCTCTCTCCATTCATGGTCATCCCTTCTGTTTTCCATTCACCACTCACATCCAAACACACATCCCTCCATCTCCTCCATATCTTCTTCTTCTTCTTCTATTCTTTCTTCTTTTGCTCGAGGACGAGCAACATTCTAAGTTTGGTGTGGTAAAAGCATAAGCTTTTTGTTTTGCCATTACCATTAATGGCACCTAAGGCCAGAGAAACCTCAAGAAGAGGAAAGGGAAGACAATTGCTTCCACCTCTGAGCCATGGGAGATGGAAAGATTCATCTCACAAACCCATCACTAAGAAAAGGATGGAGCAAACAAGAGAGCACATTCATGGATCTCAACAGGCACATGAAGAAGCTCATCATCAAGAGATCCCTGAGATACCTCAGAGGATGCACTTCCCTCCACATAAATATTGGGAGCAAATCAACACCTCCCTAGGAGAATTGAGTTCCAATATGGGACAATTAAGGGTGGAACATCAAGAGCACTCCATCATCCTTCATGAAATTAGAGAAGATAAAAAAGCAATGAGGGAGGAGCAACAAAGACAAGAAAGAGACATAGAAGAGCTCAATGACATCATTGGTTCCTCAAGAAGAAAACGCCACCATCACTAAGGTGGATTCATTCCTTGTTCCTATCTCTTCTGTTTTTCGTTTTCTATATGCTAAGTGCTTATCTATATTTGTGTCTTCATTACATGATCATTAGTAGTTAGTAACTTTGTCTTAAGGTTATGAATGTCCTATGAATCCATCACCTCTCTTAAATGAAAAATGTTTTAATTCAAAAGAACAAGAAGTACATGAGTTTTGAATTTATCCTTGAACTTAGCTTAATTATATTGATGTGGTGACAATGCTTCTTGTTTTCTGAATGAATGCTTGAATAGTGCATATGTCTTTTGAAGTTGTTGTTTAAGAATGTTAAATATGTTGGCTCTTGAAAGAATGATGACTAGGAAACATGTTATTTGATAATCTGAAAAATCATAAAAATGATTCTTGAAGCAAGAAAAAGCAGCAAAGAACAAAGCTTGCAGAAAAAAAAAATATAGGCAAAAAAAAATATAGAAAGAAAGAGCAAGCAGAAAAAGCCAAAGCTCTTAAAACCAAAAGGCAAGAGCAAAAAGCCAATAACCCTTAAAACCAAAAGGCAAGGGCAAATAAAAAGGATCCCAAGGCTTTGAACATCAGTGGATAGGAGGGCCTAAAGGAATAAAATCCTGGTCTAAGCAGCTAAACCAAGCTGTCCCTAACCATGTGCTTGTGGCGTGTAGGTGTCAAGTGAAAACTTGAGACTGAGCGGTTAAAGTCAAGGTCCAAAGCAAAAAAAGAGTGTGCTTAAGAACCCTGGACACCTCTAATTGGGGACTTTAGCAAAGCTGAGTCATAATCTGAAAAGGTTCACCCAATTATGTGTCTGTGGCATTTATGTATCCGGTGGTAATACTGGAAAACAAAGTGCTTAAGGCCACGGCCAACACTCATAAAATAGCTGTGTTCAAGAATCATCATACTGAAATAGGAGAATCAATAACACTATCTAAACTCTGAGTTCCTATAGATGCCAATCATTATGAACCTCAATGGATAAAGTGAGATGCCAAAACTATTCAAGAGGCAAAAAGCTATAAGTCCCGCTCATTTGATTGGAGCTATGTTTCATTGATAATTTGGAATTTATAGTATATTCTCTTCTTTTTATCCTATTTGATTTTCAGTTGCTTGGGGACAAGCAACAATTTAAGTTTGGTGTTGTGATGAGCGGATAATTTATACGCTTTTTGGCGTTGTTTTTAGTAGGATCTAGTTACTTTTAGGGATGTTTTCATTAGTTTTTATGTTAAATTCACATTTCTGGACTTTACTATGAGTTTGTGTGTTTTTCTGTGATTTCAGGTATTTTCTGGCTGAAATTGAGGGACTTGAGCAAAAATCAGATTCAGAGGTTGAAGAAGGACTGC